>NW_021319525.1:956337-990889 GCF_001605985.2 Dendrobium catenatum | reverse complement strand
TCGGCAGCTCATCCCCAAACGGATGGCCAAACTGAAACAGTGAACCGGAGTTTGGGAAATCTTCTACGATGTTTTGTGGGGAAAAATATTAAACAATGGGATCTTATATTGGCTCAGGTTGAATTTGCATTCAACCGGTCTATTAATCAAGCCACCAAAAGAAGTCCGTTTGAAGTTGCTTATGGTTATAACCCAGTGACGCCGCTGGATTTGGTTCCCATTGTACAGAAGACTGCTTTTAGCACCGATGCAGAACAACGAGCCTGGAAATTCAGCAACTTGATAAGCAGGTTCAAGACACAATAGCAAAGCACAATGAGAAATGTCGGAAACAAGCAAATAAGACTCGCCGCTCTGTTGAGTTCAAAGAAGGGGATCTCGTATGGATTCGGCTTAGAAAAGAAAGATTTCCTCCTGGAGCTTTTTCTAAACTAAAGCATAAAGCTGATGGGCCTTTTCGTGTAATCAAGAAGATCAACAATAACGCATATCAGATAGATCTTCCCGGTGATTACCAGATTTCTGCAACCTTCAATGTCGCCGACTTGACGCCTCACTATGATATGGACGTTCTTCCCACCCCAGGAGAATGACACAGGAGTGTCTTAGAAATAACCTGATACCGTTATATTCTGTTTGGTTTCTTTTTCTTCCCTATTCTATAGCCGTTACTGTTGCCAATTGTATAGCCTCTTTTGAATTGTATTTTTGTTCTTTCCCGGGTGTGATTTATAAGGCACTCCGGACGATAGCGAGGGTGTTGAATCACTGGAACTTGAGGGAGAGCGTGAGGACGGAACAACGAAGGAGAGATAGACAAGAGGAAATGAATCTTGTTATTACTCATCACGGTTACATTAGTATAAATAGTTGTTTATCATAACAGAATGTACACGTGTAGCTAAGTAATTGGTATGCTGTAATAATATAAATCAGCTAATCTAATTGAAATACTTAAGGCTCTAATAGCCCCCCGCAAACGAAGGGGTCAGAGATGATCGTGAGTTTGTCCCGGAGCATTGTCATTTGGTATCAGAGCCGGCGAAGATGCCGCCTCGACGAAACCCGCAGAGACCGACGAGAGACGTGATCATTGAGGATTTACAACGGGAAATCCAGCAGCTGCAACAACGGCTAGCAAGATTTGAACATCAAGAAACAGAGGATGTTCAAGAGGAAGGAGAAGAAGAGGTTAACCCGTTTCATCAAGATCTTCACAGTGAAGATGAGGGCAGACGACCTGCGCTAGGACGTGCGAGACGTCCACGTGATGACAGTGGAGTTAAGGTGGAGTTACCCGAATTTGATGGTAGATTGGATCCGGATGAATTTGTGAATTGGCTGCACACTGTCGACCGAATTGTTGATTTTAAAGAAATTCCTTCAGAGAGAGTTGTCAAGCTCGTCGCCATCAAATTAAAGAAGAATGCTTCCCTATGGTGGGAAAATTTGAAACGAAATCGAGACCGGGAAGGCAAAAGCAAGATTGTGACATGGATAAAGATGAAGAAAGAACTTAAGCGGAAGTATCTGCCGGAGAGATATCGTCAGGATCTGTTCTTGAAGCTCCACCGTTTACAACAAAACCAGCTTACTGTTGAAGAATACATTGCGGAATTTGAACAGTTGTCCCTCCAATGTGAGCTAGCTGAACCAGAGGAAAATACTATTGCCCGGTTCTTGGAAGGATTACAACCGTCGATTGCCAATGTGGTTCAATTACAACCATATAGGACACTACAAGATGTGTTTGATCTGTCTTTTAAAGTGGAAAAACAGCAGCGACCCAGCCGGTGGATTCGTGGTAAACCCCCTGCTCAAGAGGAAGGATCTGATCGAAGCCAAGTCAAGAAAGCTGAGGGAAGGACTATGGGAGCGAATCCTTTGAACAAAGAGATTACTCGGCCTGCTAATGGAGCATTGAAAATACCCGGAACCACGGGGTTACCTCCAAGAAAATGCTTCAAATGCCAAGGCTTTGGCCACATTGCCTCTGGATGTCCGAACTGAAGGATTGTTACAATCATTGAAGAAGCTGATACGGAGCAAGACATGATGATAGATCACGAGTCCGAGAATAATATGATGACGGAAACCACTGTAATTTCCGCAGATGAAGGGAGTTTACTTGTCCTCAGGAGGCTACTTAGTTCCCATAAGGAAGATTCATGTCAGCGCCATAGCATTTTTCAAACACGGTGCACAGTTGGCGGGAAGGTTTGCCAAATGATCATTGATAGTGGTAGTTGTGAAAACGTGGTGTCCGCCACCATGGTTAGCAAGCTTGAGTTGCCCACGGTAGACCACCCCAAACCTTACACACTATCGTGGATAAAAAAGGAAAATGAAGTTCAGGTGTCGAAGCGTTGTCTTGTAAGTTTCTCCATTGGCAATTATGCGGAGCAAGTGTGGTGTGATGTAGTTCCCATGGATGCTTGCCATCTTCTGTTAGGACGCCCGTGGAAATTTGACAAGAAGACTGTTCATGACGGAAAAGCAAACACATATTCGTTTAAGCATCAAAATCAACGGATTATGTTGGTGCCTCTACAGGAGTCTACAGCCGTAAAAGCCAGTCCGCAGCTGTTAACTCGGTCATTATTTTTAAAGGCTTTCAGGGAGGCTACATTTGGGTTTGCATTGGTGATCTTAGCCACCAATGAAGCTCAGACTAATGAAGATACAGTAGTTCGAGATATCCTGGAAGAATATCCTGATGTTCTGTCTAGTGTTCTACCGTCCAGATTACCTCCGGAAAGACAAATTCAGCATGCTGTGGAGTTTGTTCCTGGGTCGGTCATTCCCAATCGGCCTGCTTATCAATTACGACCCGAAGAACAAGCTGAGCTCAAACGACAGGTAGAAGAATTACTGAACAAAGGATTTATCAGGCATAGTGTTAGTCCCTGCGCTGTGCCCGCCTTACTAGTTCCAAAACGAGATGGATCCTATAGGATGTGCATAGACAGCCGAGCTGTTAATAAAATTACAGTTAAATATAGATTTCCCATCCCTCGCATAGATGATATCTTCGATCAGCTACAGGGTGCTACCATTTTTTCCAAACTGGATCTACGCAGTGGATACCATCAGATCCGTATGAGACCTGGTGACGAGTGGAAAACTGCGTTTAAAACACATGACGGGTTGTACAAGTGGCTAATCATGCCATTTGGCTTAACCAACGCTCCCAGCACATTCATGCGTCTAATGAATCATGTCCTACAACCCTTTCTATATAAGTTTGTAATTGCCTATTTTGATGATGTTCTTGTTTACAGTGCTAATCTCCAGGATCATCGCATTCATCTTCGACGGGTTCTCGATCTCTTCCGGGAACAACAATTGTTCATTAATCTTGAGAAGTGTCAATTTGCTGCTTCTCAGATTACATTCTTGGGCTATCAACTCTCTGCTGAAGGGTTGAAGATTGATCTTGATAAGGTTGAGGCCGTCCGCAGCTGGCCTGTTCCCCAGTCATTCACAGACATTCGCCGTTTTCATGGCCTAGCGTCTTTCTACAGAAGATTCATCAAGGATTTCAGTACAATTGCGGCCCCGATGACGGAAATTCTCCGAGCTAATCAATTTGAATGGAACCCGGCGGCACAGACAAGCTTTGAGGAGCTGAAACAGAGATTGTCTTCTACCCCCACACTAAACTTACCTGACTTCGACCAAGCCTTTGAGGTCGAATGTGACGCCTCAAATGTAGGCATTGGTGCTGTACTAACTCAAGGGGGCCATCCGATAGCTTATTTTAGTGAAAAGTTAAGTGATGCAAGACGCAAGTATTCTACATACGACAAGGAGTTCTACGCTATAGTTAGAGCCCTGCAGCATTGGAGTCACTATTTGCTGTCAAACGAATTCGTGCTTTTCTCTGATCATGAAGCTCTACGTTATCTTTGCCATCAGAAGAAACTCAAAGCGAGGCACGCTAAGTGGTCTGAAAGCTTATCTGCGTTCCATTATGTTTTGAAGCACAAAGCAGGGCATCATAATCAGGTGGCTGACGCGCTTAGTAGACGGTATGTCCTGCTACAAACGCTACAGAACAAAGTCATTGGTTTTGAAGTCATACGGGACCTATATACAGAAGATGCTGATTTTGGGAACATTTGGCAACAATGTCTTCAAGGTCCCTTCAATCTATTTCACATCAAAGATGGATATCTCTTCTTTAAACAGCGTATGTGTGTTCCGAATTGCTCTCTCCGTTTGACGCTTATTTCAGAGAGCCACGAAGGAAATTTGGCCGGCCACTTTGGGCGAGAAAAGACCATAGAGCTGCTGTGTGAAAATTTCTTTTGGCCATCACTCAGGAAGCATGTTGGGCGGTTTGTACAAAATTGCCAAGTCTGTAAGAGAGCAAAGACCACCAGCACTAATGCAGGCTTGTATACACCGCTTCCTGTGCCCAGCTCACCGTGGGTAGAAATCAGTATTGATTTCGTTGTTGGCCTCCCCCGTACACAAAGGAACAAAGACTCTATCATGGTGGTTGTGGATCGTTTTTCCATGAAAAAAAAAAAATATTCTCTAACTTTTACTTTTTAAATGAATAAAAAAGGGAAAACCGGGCATTTTCAAAAATAAAATCCAAACGTTACTGTAGCTACAGAGATTTTTTAAAATAAAATCCGAGCGAGATTTTTTTAAAAATAAAATCCCGATATTTCCAAAGATAAGATCTCTATATTTCCATAAATAACACTTTCTTCTAAAATTTATTTAAACTAAGGGCTTCTTCCTCAACTCATTCGGTCATTCTTCCATACCCTGTGCTCTTCTCTGCTCCACACTGAGCAGTCCTCGCTGAGAATCTCAGTTGCATTTTGCATTCCCCGGAGATAAAAAGAAAAAAAAAATCGCAGATTTTGCGAGGGAGAAAGAGATTGAGAGATGAGCGACAGTTTCGACCTGGATTACCGCCTTGGAGAACGGCTCGGCCGCGGTCAGTTCGGTACGGTATATAAATGCGTCTCCGTCTCTACCGGCAAGGACTTCGCCGTGAAAATAATCGACAAATTCTCCGGTTGCTTCGATCGCCGCTTGGTTTACTCCGAGATCAAATTAACCCTCCTCGCGGCTTCGGAGAACCCACGCTCCATCCAAATCCACCAGGTCTATGAAGATATCACGGCAGTTTATCTTATTCTGGATCTCTGTCCTGGGCCAGATCTCTTCGACCGCATTGCCAGCCAAGGTCCCTTCTTCGAGAGCGAGGCTGCTGCCCTCATCACCGAATTGGTAAAAGCAGTAGCAGAATGCCACCGCCGCGGCATCGCTCACCGGGACATCAAACTGGAAAACATACTGTTCGATTCCAATGACCGTTTGCTTCTGGCTGATTTTGGCTGCGCAGCACTGTTCGAGAAGGGAGCGCGAAGTTTAAAGGGAAAAGTGGGAACTCCTGCTTATGCTGCTCCGGAAGTAATGGCCGGCGAAACCTACGATGAGAAGATGGATGTGTGGAGCGCGGGGGTCGTCCTTTACTTCATGTTGGGTTGGACATTGCCATTTAATGGTGAAAATGTGGAAGAGATAGTGGCTGCTGTGAAGAAAGGAGATCCAGTTCGTTTCCCGAAGGAATTCTTCCCCTGGTTATCCCGCGGAGCAGAGGATCTGATAGAACAGATGCTTGCTAGAGATCCAGCGGTGAGGCTCTCAGCAGAGCAAGTACTGAGTGAGTTCCCTTCCTTTAAAAAAACACTTTTTTATGTTTTTATTTGGCATCAGCAATGTTACTAATTAATTATTACTTTTGTTTGAACTTTTTCAGGACATCCATGGATCACAGAAATGTCAATGACATGGGTATAACAAGGGAATTTCACTTGTACAGCAGTTAAGAACATATTTTTTTGTCCTTCTATAGCAGCTTAGTAGAAATTTTTTAGATATTAGCAATAAGCCAACAAATTGATGAGATTTTAACCAAGCAGATCATGTTTAGAATTGTCCACTCTGTCAATGTTTTAGAAAGATTAAAAAATTTACAGTTTTTTTGGTTGAAGCATTAGTTCAACTGAAAAAGCAAAACTTAAATAATTGCATTACATAATATGCATCCATTCTGTCTTAGTTGAGCTGATATTTTTCTGTGTTAAAGATGAGTTTAAAGAGCAATAAACTGTACTGATTATTGCTATTCAATGAAGTTAGCAATCTTTCACTCAGACAATGTGTTCGGGAAATGAATTAAGCACTTGCATATACTTTCTGTTTTTCTCACAGTTTACTTCTGTTCAATTAATTTTTGTGATGATGATGGTATAAATATTTTCCTGCTGTGTTGGAAACTAAAGAGCTTGGGATAAGATATTATAATAACGACCTTTCTTCGTATTCATGAAAAATAAAGCAATGCCAAAGACGATTATAATAGATTCTCAACAGCTTTTCTCTTTTCTTCCTTGTGTGCTTAATATAGTAGAAGATTCGTTAAGTTTTATATGAGTAGCTTTGTCTAAACTTTTGCTCAAGTAATGCTCACTCCTTTAGTTCTACAAACAAATTCAATAAAAATACTGATCGAAGTCCAAAGTGTAGGACTCACCATAAAGAAAATCATATGGAAAGTGGGCTAAACTTGTTTCAACGTGTATAATATGTTGACTGTGTTGTATTTTAGTTGTTCTACATGTTGATTCCTAAGGCTTTATTCAGGACCGTTTTCATACAGCTTTTTAAAGTAATTTTCTAGTATAAAAATTATCCTTAAAAATTTTCCCAAACGAAGCCTAAGTTATGGTACTATTTATCTATGGAGCTAATGGATTTAAGAATTCAATGGTTATGTTTGACCTTCTCCTGATGCCATTATTTGTTGAATATCCTAATGGTTTAACAGAATGATCATCATAAACTTTATAGGATGATATGTTAGCTTCAGTTTTCAGCATTCATTAATGCTCTTTTAAATGGATGTTGGCTTCAATTTTCACTGCTCATTGCTCTGCCTATAAACTGATATTCTTGTGCTTGGCTTATTTTGATTGCTTGATCAGTAGCTGAATTTAGATCTACTGCTACAATATGCCTACCTTATTTTTTTTAAATTTTCTTTGGTTCATAGAACCTTGTTGTTTCTTCATAGGTGTTATGTTTTCTTCAACTGACTTTTGATCCCAAAGAGCTATACTTATTGTGTATGGTAGGAGCCACCGAGGGTTCATTTGGTACAATTTTCTTACTTCTTTTTAAAGATTTTTTTTTTTTGTATAAAATGTTTTTGAATTAAAAATTTTTGCATTAGATGATTATTTTAGAAAATAGTAAGAAAGTTGTCCGAAATAAAACCTGAATCTTCAAAGGTTTTGTTTTTCTCTTGGTCGTATATTGTAAAAAGACACTTTATTATCATGTGGTCAATCTATATGATTTTTTTTTTTATGGGCATTTGAATAATGAACAAGGCTGTTAATTAATAGACTAATAATTTAATGCATAGTCAAAATTCTTTAATTTAATGGTTGTCTTTATATCCTGTTTTTGTGTTTTTTTTTTCTTTTAAAAAATTTTCTTTCTTAACCCTTAGGTGAGAGTTGGCTGAACTATATAAACATTTACTTACATTTTACATTACAAACTGTGTACAAATTAGTTGGTTGATCATTAACCAATGGCTCATATGAAAACTTTTTGCATAAGACAAATAAGTTTAAGAAAAAAAAAATCTAAGTTTTTCCTCAATTTTTGAAACATTAAGTGTTTGTTTGGAACAACTTTTCGCTGCTTTATGTTTTAAACAACAACCACATTTTTATTTTCACTGTTTTTATGCTACTTTTTCATTACTTCTCAAAAATTTTTGTGACCAGGATTGATAATTTGTTTTCCTCATAATAGCTTCATAACAAACTTCAACAAATGTTATAACTATCCTAAACAGACTCTAATTTTTTATCCAATTTATGATGATAATCATTAAATTGGGGTGACATCTTACATTATTGTTTGCCATGTGATATTACAATCATGTGATAATTAGACACTGTTGTATTTATACATGTTATATTCAATGTTTTGGTTGATTTTCTAAATATGTGCAATGTCAATGCATAATATTTGAGAGGGATTCTTGAGCTAAGCGAAAAGGTGAGATGGGAGAAATAGGGACAGAGACGGAAAATGGAAGAAGAAAATGTAATTTTATTATTCATAGAGAAATTGATACTGATGGTATTAAATAGAAGAATACAGGTAAAGTAGTAAATACTTATGAGTACATATTAAGGTAATGATAATCACACGCTAACAGCCTCCCTCAAATTAATCAGTCGAGGATTGAATGGTTAATTTGGAGCGAAGAATGTTAAAGCGAGTGATTGAAAACGGTTTGGTTAGGATGTCTGCTATTTGATTTTGGGAAGAATGTGATGGATGGTGATGTCGCCGGAGGATAGATGCTGCCGTATAAAATGGTAGTCGATTTAGATGTGTTTTGTTCAAGCATGAAAGACTGGGTTCTTTGCTAGAGCAATGGCCGAGACATTGTCACAATGAATTATGGTTGGAGAGTCCTGTGTTAAGAAAAGCTCTGCGGCGAGTCGACGAAGAATTTAAGGGGGTGAGGGAGGAGATTCTTGATGTTAGACACCAAGAATTTGAGAGGTGCCGGGATGGATACTTCGGCATGATTGTTGGCTAGATTGGAGGAAGAAAGAGGGAGGGAGGAAGTTGAGCTCTGGTCTCCCATAGGTGGGTCTGGATACCATGAGAGGGATTCTTGAGCTGAGCTGAAAGGTGAGACGGGAGAAACTGGGACATAGACAGAAAAGGGAAGAAGAAAATGTAATTCTATTATTCATAGAGAAATTGATACAGATGGTATTAAATAGAAGAATACAGGTAAAGTAGTAAATACTTATGAGTACAGATTAAGGTAATGATAATCACACGCTAACAATATTAACGTCGGACGACAAGTCTATGTTACAATAACTTTACAAACTTCATCATCAATTATAGATGCCATGATAATTTCACCATTTATAGTGTATCGACAAATTATATTAACCTTTAAATGTAATTGTTCAATCACCGAAGAATTCTCCTTTTAAGATATTCAAATATAGCGTGTTCAGGAATACATATTGAACATTATCTATATGCCAACAACATAAATTAGTATAAAGTTCTTAGTTATTGTTGCCTGGTTATCCCGCGGAGCAAAGGATCTGATAGAACAGATGCTTGCTAGAGATCCATCGGTGAGGCTCTCAGCAGAGCAAGTACTGAGTGAGTTCCCTTCCTTTAAAAAAACACTTTTTTTATGTTTTTATTTGGCATTAGCAATGTTACTAATTAATTATTACTTTTGTTTGGACTTTTTCAGGACATCCATGGATCACGGAAATGTCAATGACATGGGTATAACAGGGGAATTTCACTTGTACAGAGTTCAGAACATATTTTTTTGTCCTTCTATAACAGCTTAGAAGAAATTTTTTAGATATGAGCAATAAGCCAACAAATTGATAAGATTTTAACCAAGCAAATCATGTTTAGAATTGTCCACTCTGTCAATGTTTTAGAAAGATTAAAAAATTTACAGTTTTTTTTGTTGAAGCATTAGTTCAACTGAAAAGCAAAACTTAAATAATTGCATTAAATAATATGCATCCATTCTGTCTTAGTTGAGCTGATATTTTTTGGTGTTAAAGATGATTTTAAAGAGCAATATACTGTACTTATTGCTATTCAATGAAGTTAGCAATCTTGTATATACTTTCTATACATCTGTCAGTTTTGTTGAGTTTAATTTATTTTTGTGATGATGATGGTATAAATATTTTCCTGCTTTGTTGGAAACTAAAGAGCAGAAGTGCCCTTGATCAGTTAAGATTTCCCGAATGAAATTCTTGTTTTTCCTAGCTTTGATCTTAGCATAGAGAAACCTAAGTCATTTTCAACCTTAGTTAACTAGTAAGCTTTGCCTCTTTGAGAGATCCAAGAGGACCAACCATGTTGTAAAGTAGCAAGATTATCATTCACCACCTTGAGATTAACATTTAATTCCCTGTCCAGAGGTTGAGATTGCAGCTCAAGAAGAAACTTACTTTGTAAGTCCTTTAGGTCCAAGATGGACTTAGCAATGTAATTAGAGGAAGCGCACTTCATGCCTTTTAGAGACCTCTTGAGAATCTTGAGGGATAAATAAAAAGCAGAGATAGGACTACCAGCAGCCGGCCTCGCAAAAGCAGAGATAATAGCCTCCCAAAAACCCGCCATGTTAACCCAATAGTTTTTGAATTCAAAGAGCTCCTTTCTTTGAATTCATGAAAAGTAAAGCAATGCCAGAGACTTGAAACCTGAGAACATCCTTCGATCAAGATTCTTATGGCCAACAGGTTCTCTCTTCTCTTCCTTGTCTAAATTTTTGCTCAAGTAATGCTCACTACTTTTGGCCTACAAACGAATTCAATAAAAATACTATTCAAACTCCAAAGTGTTGGACTGTGGAATACACACCATAAAGAAAATCTTATGGAAAGTGGGCTAAATTGTTTTCAACGAGTATAATATATTGGCCGTATTGTATTTTTGGTGTTATGCATGTTGATTCTTAAGGCTTCATTTGAGACATTCTTCTTTCAGCTTTTCAAAACAAAATTTTAGTGAAAAAATTGTAGTCAAAAGTTGCGCAAATGAAGCCTAAGTTATGATACTATTTATCTAAGAAGCTAATGGATTTAAGAATTTAAAGGTTTTGTTCAAATTATCTTGATGCCATTATTTGTTGAATATCCCAATGGTTGAACAGAATGATCATCATAAACTTTGTAGGAAGATATGTTGCTTCAGTTTTTAGAATTCATTAATGCTCTTTTAAATGGATGTTGACTTCAATTTTCACTACTCATAGCTCTGCCCATCAACTGATATTCTTGTGCTTGACTTATTTTGATTGCTTGACCAGTAGCTGAATTTAGATCTACTGCTACAATGCGAGGACCTTAATTTTTGGAATTTTCATTGGTTCATAGAACTTTGTTGTTGCTTCATAGGTGTTATGTTTTGTTCAACTGATTTTTGATCCCTAAGAGCTATGCTTATTAATGTAGATGGTAGGAGACACCAACGCTTGGTTTAGTATAATTTTCTTACTGTTTTTTAAAGAAGTATTTTAGTATAATTTATATTTTTTGAATTAGAATTTTTTTGTACTAAAAAATTATTTTAGAAAGTAGCAAGAAAGCTGTCCCAAATAAAACCTGAATCTTCATAGGTTTTGCATTTCTCTTGGTCGCATATTCCCAAACAAACTCTAATTCTTTATCCAATTTATGATGATAATCATTAAATTTGGGTGTCATCTATCATTATTGTTCATAAGCCTTGTGATATTACAGTCGCGTGATCAGTAGACAATGCTAGGTTTATATGTGTTATATTCTATGTTTTTGTTGACGTTCTAAATACGTGCAATTTCAATGCATTGTATCAATGTCAGATGACAAGTCTACATTTACATAACTTCACAAGCTTCATCATCAGTCATAGATGACACGAAAATTTCACGATTTACAGTGTACCAACAAATCATATTAACCTTTAAATATAATTGTTCAATCATCGAATAATTCTCCGTTTAAGATTTTCAAATATAGCGTGGACATTTTCTACATGCCAACAACATAGATGGGTATAAAGTTCTTAGTTATTGTTTAAAATTTAATTGTGGAATTAATATTATATAATTGAAATAGAAAAAAATAGATAACTTGAGGCAACAATAAGTAAGGACTTTATACTCATCTATGTTGTTGGCATATAGAGAATGTCCAACACGCTATTTTTGAAGATCTCAAAAGGTGAATTCTTCCATGATTGAACTATTACATTTTAAGGTTAATAAGATTTGTCGGTACATTGCAAATGATGAAATTTTCGTGGCATTTATGATTGATGATGAAGTTTGTGAAGTTATATAAATGTAGACTGGTCGTCCCGACGTTGATATTATGCATGCATTGAAATCGTCTAATGATCACATGATTGTAATATCACAGTCACATGATTGTAATATCAAAAGGATTATCAATAATAATAATAAATGACACCCAAATTTAATGATTATCACCATACATTGGATAAAAAATTAGAGTATCTTTGGGACAATCATAGATGCCACGAAAACAACTTATGAAGCTACCAGTGGGGAGAACAACTTATCTATCAAAAGTTTGTTTTAAAAAAATATTTTCATCATAAAAATTTTTTAAAAGCAATGAAAAATTAACAAGAAATAGTAACCAAATAAAATTGTGATTATTGTCAGAAAACCAAAATAGTAAAAAAGCTATCCAAAATCCGATTTCTTTTCTTAAACTTGTTTGGCTTATGCAGCATTTTTTTTCATTTTGAGCCATAGTTTGTAATGTAAAATGTAAGTAAATGTTTATATAGTTTAGCCATCTCTCACATAATGGTTAAGAAATAAAATTTTTTTAAAAGGAAAAAAAAAAACAAAAAGAGGACAGAGACGACCAATAAATTAAAGAATTATCACTACAGATTAAATTATTAGTCTATTAATTAGGAGCCTTGTACATTATCCAAATGCCCATAAAAAGTAATCATATACATTGGCCACATGATAATTTACTCTAAATGCCCATAAAAAGTAAGTCAAGCAGAAGAATATTAGTTGATGGGGAGAGCAATGTGTAGTGAAAATTGAAGTCAAATCCATTTAAAAGAGCATTACTGAATTATGAAAACTGAAGCAACATATCGTCCTATAAAGTTTATGATGATCATTCTGATAAATCATTAGGATATTCAACAAATAATGACATCAAAATAAGGTTGAACATAACCATTGTATTCTTAATTCGATTTGCTCCGTAGATAAATAGTATCATAACTTAGGCTTAGTTTGGGACTGTTTTTTTACTGCTTCTTAAAGCAGTTTTTTAATACAAATTTTTTTTTTTAATTTTTGTACTAAAAAGGCGCTTGAAGAAGCAGTAAAAAAATCGTCCTAAACGAAGCCTTAAGTTTTTTTTGGGACAACTTCTGACAATTATTTTTGTATTAAAAAGTTGCTTGAGAAAGCTATAAAAAAACCGTCCCCAAATGAAACCTTAGAAATCAACATGCTAAACAAGTAAAATACAACAAAGCCAATAAATTATACTCGTTTAGCCCACTTTCCATGTATTTTTCTTTATGATGTGTATTACAGAGTCCCACGCTTTGGAGTTTGAATAGTCTTTTTATTGAATTCGTTTGTAGGCCAAAAGCAAGAGCATTACTTGAGCAAAAATTTGGACAAAGCTATTCATATAAAACTTATGAATCTTCTACTATATTAAGCACATAAGGAAGAGAAGAGAAAACCTGTTGGCCATAAGCATCTTGAAGGGTGTGCATTGCTATAGTTTTCATGAATACGAAGAAATGAGATCGTTATTATAATATCTTATTCCTATCTCTTTAGTTTCCAACACAGCAGGAATAGATTTTTGTCATCATCATCACAAAAATAAATTAAACTTAACAAAACTGTCAGAAAAATAGAAAGATTGCTAACTTCATTGAATACCAACAATCAGTACAGTATATTGCTCTTTAAAATCATCTTTAACACCCAAAATTATCAGCTCATATCTAAGACACAATGGAAACATATTATTTAATGCAATTATTTATGTTTTGCTTTCGCAGTTCAACAAAAAAATAGTAATTTTTTTAATCTTTCTAAAACATTGACAGATGGACAAATCTGCACATTATCTGCTTGGTTGAAAATCTCATCAATTTGTTGGCTTATTGCTCATATCTAAAAAATTCTTCTAAGCTGCGATAGAAGGAAAAAATATATGTTCTAAACTACTGTACAATTGAAATTCCCATGTTATACCCATGTCTTTGACATTTCCGTGATCCATGGATGCCCTGAAAAAGTCCAAACAAAAATAATAATTAATTATTAACATTGTTTATGCAAAATAAAAACATTAAAAAAAAAGTTTTTTTTTTGTAAGGAAGTTAACTCACTCAGCACTTGCTCTGCTGAGAGCCTCTTCGCTGGATCTCTAGCAAGCATTTGTTCTATCAGATCCTCGGCTTCACGTGATAAGTCGGGAAAGAATTCCTTGGGGAAGCAAATTGGATCTCCTTTCTTCACAGCAGCCTCTATCTCTACCACAGTTTCACCATTAAACGGTAATGTCCAACCCAACAACAAGTATAGGACGACTCCAGCACTCCACACATCCACCTTCTCGTCGTAATTTTGGTCCGCTAGTACTTCCGGAGCCGCATAAGCAGCAGTTCCCACTTTTCCCTTTAAACTTCTTTCTCCCTTCTCGAACAGTGCTGCGCAACCAAAATCAGCCAGAAGCAGACGGCCGTTGGAGCCGAACAATATGTTTTCTGGCTTTATGTCGCGGTGTGCGATGCCGCGGCGGTGGCATTCTGCAATAGCTTCAACCAATTCGGTGATAATGACAGCAGCCTCGTTCTCGTAGAAGGAACCGTGGCTAGCAATGCGGTCAAAAAGATCTGGTCCAGGGCAGAGATCGAGGATGAGATAAACGGCGGTGATATCTTCATAGACTTGGTGGATTTGGACCGAACGTTGGTTCTTGGAAGCCGCGAGAAGCGTTATCTTGATCTCGGAGTAGACGAAGCGGCGGTCGAAGCAACCGGAGAACTTATCGATTATTTTCACTGCGAAATTCTCGCTGGTGGAGACAGAGACGCATTTATATACCGTGCCAAACTGACCGCTGCCGAGCCGTTCTCCAAGGCGGTAATCCAGGTCGAAACTTTCGCCCATCTCTCAATCTAAACAAATCTGCGATTTTTTTTTCTTGGGAGCGCTATGTGCGACTGAGCTTCTCGCGCTTCTCGCTTTCTCAGCGAGCACTGCGTAGTGTTTAGCAGAGGGGATGAAGGAATAAGTGAGAAGAGTGAAAGCCCTTAGTTTAAATAAATTTTAGAAGAAAGTGTTATTTATGGAAATATCGGGATTCTATCTTGGGAAATATGGGGATTTTATTTTAAAAAAAAAATCTCGCTCGGATTTTATTTTAAAAAATCTCTGTAGCTACAGTAACGTTTGGATTTTATTTTTGAAAATGCCCGGTTTTCCCTTTTTTATTCATTCAAAAAGTAAAAGTTAGAGAATATTTTTTTTCATATAACTCACTAACCGCTATATTTATTTTCTAATTTTATTGATTAAAAAAATAAAATAAACAAAGTTACTAAAATGCTAAAAATAAAAAATTTGGGACAAAATGAGTTTATAAAATCATTTTTTTTAGAAAAACATCAAATTTAAAATTGTTTATTTTAACTAAGATATAATTTAAAAAACGAATGATAACAAAACAAAATAACAAATATTTTAAAAAGTTAGTACAGTATATTAAATTAACTGACTTAATGTTTTTGTCATTATGTTAAGTAAAATAAGATCAGTCATTATGAATTAAGTATGATAACTATTTAATGATTACTTATTAAAATGATAAAAATTCTATTTAATGAAATTTTATTTTTTTACGGTTTTAATATTAACTTACAATCCTTTTAATTTATTTTTATAACTGAAAAAAACATAAACAATTTTATTCATAATGAATATATAGGAAATGAAAATACTAAGAGACCAATGATCTAATGCCACGTGGCTAATATATACAATTCTATTTATTTTTTTTATGTGATCTAATAAAGATTAATGTAATTGTGAGCGAATAAGTGACCGATTACTAAAACGATATCATTAGTTATAACTTTTTAAGAACGAGTTGCAATCGGGTCCGAATTTTTGACCAGTTTCAAATTTCAGATCGGATTCGGGTCAACCCGGAAACTCGATTTGAACAACGGTTTTGTCCTGCTGTTTGCACCGCACCCGCTCCGCACTCGTTTGTGTCTGCTCGTGTCCGCCCACAGTTCGCAGTTCACATTGTCGGCAGTAAGCCTTCCCTGCTTGCCTCTAAACTTAGCACCCGGGCCCGCGCCCGCTCTTACCGTGAACAGGCTGTGCTCGCCCACTCCACATGCTCACCCGCTGTGTTCTGGGTTCACGGGTCGGGTCAGGTCAACCTAGTAACCCGCATGAGTCATATGTAGGTTTTACCATATTATTTTCTTTGTATCTTAATGCTATCTCGTGACTATCTTTATTACAGCTGATAAATCTTTCCCTTTCTCAAATTTCGTATGAATGCAATTGTTGATACTTGCAATTCTCTCTTTAACAAGCCAAATATTTCGTCTTATAGCACCAATACTCTTTTAAATGTTCCGTTTAACAATTTATGGTCTATTTGAAATAACTTTCTCACTGCTTTTCTTTTGAAAAACCAACCACAATTTTGATTAAATACTGCTTTCTTATTGTTTTTTTTTTATTATTTTTTGAGAAATTTTTGTGATGAAAAGCTACTTCATACAATCACAATTGCTATAGTATTTTCTTCATGACTTCATAATTGACTTTATTAATCATGGTGAACTTTATTGAATCTATTAATGTTGATTTTAAATGCAATAAAATTTTACAATTTTGATCTTTTTTCACCAAAAGAGTGTGAATATATAATCGACATAATGTTTTTAATTTTTATTTTATATAATCGTCATAATTTAAATATTCAACATTTGCAAAGAAATATTATAATTTTTTAAAGCTTATTTAATTTTTTGAATCATCATTACTTCTAAGAATGGATATAAACCTAAACACTCATATAAAAACTAAATGACAACTTTCTTACAACTTCTTAAAGCAGCTTTGTAGTAGAAATTTTTTAACTTTTTGTACTATAAAATTGCTTTAAGAAACAGTAAGACAGATGTCTCAAACGAAGCCTTATGCCCTTTAAATTAAAATATTTTCTTACAATTAAAGTATTTTTATCGAGCAAAGGAATCATCCTATCACACAAAAAACATGTCTTACTAATAAATAGATGAAGAACTAGATACTTATTAGAAATTTATACGCTTAGATTATACATGACCAAATCATGCGTATGCTTGGATTATAGTTAATCATTTCATGTATAATCTTGGTGAGAAAATATAAATTTAGTCATGCACATTTTTACACATCTCACATTTGACCTAGGGATCGGAATTTTACTCTCAAAAAATATAAATGACCAAAATATCAAGGTAATCTATGTCAACATACTTCACCTTACTTAGTTACATAGAAAAGCAAGAAACATAACTTGGTTGAAAAATCTAGTGCGAAAGCTAAGTATGAAGGAATAGCCTTAGGAATGTATGAAGTATTTTGATTGAAATTTCTCTTGCAGTATCTCTTGTAATTTGGAAGTCCGACCTTATGTTTTGATGATTACAAATATTATTAGATTTTTATTTACTTATTCATGCATCACATTTTGGATATTTATTTTGTGTATTATTAACCATTTCATGTACAACATACATCGAGCAAATATTGAATAATCGACTCAAGACATTATAGCATCAGTGTAAAAGTTAGTCAGGATTTTGCAATTTTCTTGAATCTTTCCTGTATTAGTTGTATGATGGCGAAACAACCATGCATAAACACATAAAGGGGAGTGAAAATTAATTTATGATTAGTTCAAACATAAAATTAATTCAAATGTTTAATTAAAATTAAAAAAATTAATTTCTTCCTAATTGTATTATATGACATCACATCGTACGGGATGATCAATTATTTTGAGAAACTCCATCGACAAATCATGGTTACTTAAATTAGGCAAATTTGAACTAATCATATTTTACTAACATGTTCATATTGTATGATGATTAATTAAGTTACCTGATTTAATCATGAGAATTAATAAATCAAATCATATCTAGTATTCATTAATGATAATATTGTATGATTATTGATCCCACGAGAGGATCGACAGAAAACTATTCTGGATGAATTTGGATCATGTTGGATGATATGCTTTTCGATTCAACTAATCATATTTTATGATATATGAATATAATCTACGACTAAAAGACTTAAAATTAAAAAATAGAGTTTTGATAACCCTCTTTATAAACACTTGTTATTTCAATTATAGCCATATATTTTATATTCAATGTCATCTTCTTTTTAAGGAAGAGCTTGGAGAGAGTCCACAATCATAAGAAGAAAAGGAGGTAAGGTTAAGAGAGAGAGAGAGAGAGAGAGAGAGAGAGAGAGAGAGAGAGTGAGTGAGTGTGTGTGTGTGCGTGCGTGCATGCACCTTGAGAGAGTCAAGGGTTTTTCCGCCTAATTTTGTGCTTAGGGAGAGACATTTAGTGTAATTCTCAAAGAGGATGACATTTGGGGAGTGGACATAGGTCAATTTGACCATCGTAATATCTGGTGATTTAGTGTTTATTACTAGCAGTCCAACCGCCGGTCAATAACGGCGGTGAAACCGCTGGTATTTTCGGTGTTCATCGGACCGCCTGTATTTCCGGCAGTCATCTATTCCGGCGGTCATCTAACCGTCAGTATTCAATGAATTTCCTGTAGTGATGTTTTCTTACTTTTTTTACAATTTACTTGTAATTTACTTTACTGCACCCTTTTTTAATTTTGATTACAAGTGTGAAAGTATATTTGGATGATTCTTTTTTGTTGATCTTTGTTTTGAAAATAAGTAAAAAAGTAATAATAATATCTATTTTCTACAAGTATAAAAGCAAAAAATAAGGATAGTTGCTTGTGAGTTTTAGTTTGAAGTTTTAATTTAAACTTCTAATCGAGGCCGCATACTATAAGATTTATTTTTTTAAGTAAAATATTTTGAAAACTATTGGTGTGCTTTTGCACTTTGAGGATCTAGGTCATTCCCAAAAGCAACCATTTTGACTATACTGTGAGAACAAAGAAGCATATGACAAAACCTATAATCCAATTTAGTATGATCAAACAAACCACATTAAGATAGAAAGATTCTTCATTAAAGAGAAATTAGATGAGAAGATCATGGAGCTACTAAAGCTTTGGTTAGAAAATCAAATAGCTGATATTCTCACCAAAAGAATACCAATCACATACTCTCAATTTTTTTAGATAAGTTAGATATGTGTGACATTTAAGCTTCGTTTGGGACGGCTTTTTTACTGTTTTATAAAACGGAGTTTTAGTACAAAATTTTTTGTTTTAGAAAGCAGTAAAAAAGCCGTCCCAAACGAAGCCTTATACACCAACTTGAGATTATCAACTATAATGCTTATCCACTTCAACAATCTGAGATCTTTAATTATATTAACTATATGATGATTTTCCATCTCAATAAATTTGCCCAGATAACTTCTTTTTTATCTTCAATAATGCTTTTTTAATTCATTTTTTTTTTATTTCAATACTCATAATTGAGTGGGAAAAATCTATATTTATATACCCTTCTTTTATAATTTGAAGCAAGAAATGTGATTCAAAAATTCTCTTATTATCTCTTATTTTCAAAAAAATAATTAACTTCAATTCACCCTTTCCCTTATAGTGTCAAGCACATATGTTAATGTTCCTTTCTTGTGAGAACCTTACTTAGAACAACTTTTGGAGGTTTTATGACTCCAATAAATAAGAAGATTCACTTATTTAATGGTTCTTTGGTCCAAAAAGCATTTGGAGAATATTTACCAAAACATAAATATAAGTGAGAAATTGTTCAAGTGCATTATAGGGGATAAAAAGTCAAATTTCTATATTTTTTTTGCCTCAAATTTTTGAAAAATATTTAACTTCCACTAGATACTTAGGTATTTTCAATTCATTTATCTATTAAGCTCTTAATTGAGTTAGCCATTTTTTTAGTCTTGATCATCTACACTTGATTGAGTCTAACACCCTATCTTGATCCTCGAGCTTTAATTATAGATCATTTAAGTAACTTAAACTCTAATATTGGCATGATTAATTAAATTACAATTAGTCAAATACAAATCCTGCTTATGAGTTTAATTTTTTTTATATGATCACTACTTAGGTTGAGTTATTAGCTTAGCTTATATTAAACCCCAACTCAGTCCTTTGTTGTCATGCCCCAAGAAATTAATTGGAATAATTATTCTTAATTCTAATTTATATCATAAATAATCAACATCTAAAGTAACATAAAATATTCTATTACAATAAAAACAAACATATACAACATCATTCTATTCATTAAAAAGGTCATATACAGCAATCCAATATAATTTTTCTCTAAACATTTATAAATAAAAACATACCAACAATTTAAACTTTAACTTTATCTACCCTTTCTTTCTTTTTTTCTACTTGGGCGAGACTAGACCTGTCAATATTAGACCCGACCCGAAAATTTCGGGTTTGGTTTGACCCGAACCCGAAGCTGGTCGGTTTCGGGTCTGGAAAACCGACACGTTTGCAAAAACTGGTCAGGTTTGGATTGACCCGGAAACACGGGAATGACCCGAATTGACCCGGAATAACACATAAACCGGTTTTACTTAGTAGGCTACACAAGCCTATTAAAGAATTAAATGTTTGACATTTCAGTTAAATTGCACAAGAGTTGAATAGTATCTAAACAGGAAGTTATATCATTTTAATTAAAATAATGCAGTGTTTTGTATGAGGTTCTATCACTAACATGATAACAACAGTACAACTAGAATCGATAGTTGTCTAGCTTCAACAGTATGAACATGTTAATTGCAATAAAATAAATAGTTCTTGAACTTATGCATAGCAATAACATGAACGTAATCTTAGAATAAAATACATAATGAAAATATAATATGAACAATATAAATCAAAGCATGATTCACATCCATATAGCACATTTATAGATGCTTCCTATTACCTCTAATTATACTTTGTAATGCCACAAAATATAATTTAGAATAATTATTCTTTTATATTTTAATAAATAATAATCAGAGCTATATAATTTTTTTATCAATATGAATACTAACATAAATAAAATTATCAATCAAAACATCAATTTATACATCAACATTTATTTCTCAAAAAATTATGTACATTACTTAGGATCTATACAATCATATTATAATAAATTTATCATGAGTATAAAAGAATAACTAAAATAACAAAAACTTGAACCTAAAGAATTCTTATTAATCTCACACTCTTACTCTCTTTCCCTGATCTAAAAATATTTAACCACATATAATAATATCAAGAGCCCAAAACAAATTCTATAGCTGAACTCAAACCACAACAAAGGAGCAATATGCATGTCAGCAGTTAAATTATAACAGTAATAATATATGATCATGAATATGTATAAAAAATAGTAAAGCTTATATACAGCAACAGTAGAATTTGTAAACAGTAAAACAGTATAGTACAAAAGCCAACAAAATAGTATAATGAAGAAATTAGTAAGTCAATACTGGTGTCGAATCAATAAATCAGTCGTTGTATCATTATTATTAATCACTAGAGAAATCATATAAAGAGATAAAACCAAAACATCAGTAAAGAGTTGTCACATATTATCTAATATGTCACATGCTCGGTATATTCATACAATGAATCACTAGTATTAAACATTATAGGTGTTTGTATCGATAATAGTAAAACTAATGTCAATGTCTCAATAACATGCATTTCAGTAATCACACTAAATAAGTAAGAAGAAATGGTTTAAGCTATATTTTTTAAGTATCGTATCAATATCAGCAAATTATTGGCTCAATAAACATATTCATCACTCTTACGAGTGAAACTATCTGGGGAAAAGAATACAGATGTACATATTGATGTTTTGATAAATAATTTATTTTTTGTTGTTATTTATATTGATAAAAAAATCACGTAGCTCTGATTGCAAAAATTATAAGATAAAAAAATAATTCTTCTAAATTAAATTCTTTAGTATCACATGCTTATACCTCCACTTGAGCATATTAGCTTAATTTTCTTTATAACCATATTTCACTTATATATTCACGTGATTGTCTCACATTTGTTCAAGATAGACTAAAGAATTACATATATCCTAATTTTTCTTATAACTCTACTTACACTTATACATTTACTTATTCATCTCATATATATTTAAGACAGATGAAGGATGCAATCCTCGGGATCAAAAGTAGAAGAATTTCATTTCATTTCTTCTTTATTATACTTCCAACCCAACTTTCAACTAATTAGTCATCGGTCTATAATTTAACTCCAATTGTTGACCAGTTGGTCATCAGTCCTTATCTTACCATCATTGTTCATTATCTTAAGTCAATTCACATGTAGCTTTTAATAAATCAATAAGAGTCATCATTCTCTACCCATCAGTGTAATTAACTCAATCGGTTATAAGCTATAGCTAGGATCATACCACAATTTTTTTACTTTTAAGGAAAACTCATCGGTCCATCCTCCTGCATAGGATATTATGTTTTAAGAGTAAGCTCAAATTAATTATAATGGGGGAATTAATAGCAAGTCTTCATTGTTTATATACAAATGCTACATTTATCTCATATTAGTCATGTCATTTTTCTATGAAATATAAGTCAAAATTATGTATGAAATATAATAATACACAAAATACAAATAAATATATAAAATCTGAATATTATACATTTACTTCAAAAAATCATAGTTTCTAATTTACCTAATGAATTTAATAATAGGGAAATTTACATACATACCACTTGAGAACATCCTATTTACATATCTAACACCTAAAACTTTAATATTACATCCATACCACCCTATATTATTTTAATATCAAATATACCACTTATATTTCTTTCCTACCACTCATATATTTCATTTCTACCACTCATATTTTGTATGAAAATGAACTATGAGTGGTATTTATGTAATATTAAAATTTTAGATGTTAAATATGTAAATAGAATAGTATTAAGTGGTATGTATGTAAAACTCCCTTAATAATATTAAGGCCAAAATGCTCACGAAGATAATATCTATCATATACAAAAGGCTATAAAGTAAAAAACTCAATAAATCTGGATAAATGTATTTTTATCAATTTTGAGAAGATTAAAATAATAGAAATTAAAATCATAAAAAATAAGAGTAAGAATATAATCACTTATGATGATTAAAATACTTTTTATATTAGAAGCAATAGACACAAAAGCCTTGAAGAAGCTTTCTCTCTCCCTTCCCATCTTTCTTTCCTCGGCTCCTTCCTTAGCAAGACATATAATAGTGGGGAGGAGAGGGCGATTGGAGGAAAATATATATGAAAATATTTTTCAGTTCCTAGCACTGTGACGCTCCAACCCGGCACCTCATGCTCAATCTATAGTTAATTTAGAACATAGAGCATCGACGCCCCAACGCAAAATTTTGGTACCCAACACTACACCCCTAAAGCTACTGTGCCCACAAGCACAGAGCAGCAACACCTAATAAGAAATT
Organism: Dendrobium catenatum; assembly: GCF_001605985.2. Taxonomy (NCBI): domain Eukaryota; kingdom Viridiplantae; phylum Streptophyta; class Magnoliopsida; order Asparagales; family Orchidaceae; genus Dendrobium; species Dendrobium catenatum. The sequence continues at coordinate 967,536 of NW_021319525.1, read as the reverse complement.
TTATATTTTGCAAATAAGTTCATTTTAAACTTTTGGGTTCTTACAAATAAATTACATGTGTACGTAGGCTCTTATAACACCACTTGTATTACACAAAACATAAAATAGTTGTCATTCTTACCACCTTTTTTCTCTCCCTCCTCTTCCTCCAAATATCCTCCAACACACAAATATAGCATATATTTCATCATATGAACATAAAAACCTCAATGTATTCAGCATGTATGAGCAAAATTTAACATAGTTCATAAATACATGAAAATACATATGTATGACTTAGTAGCATGTACATGCTAAACTTGTATACATATTAAAAATTAGCATATCATAAAATCATTCATAAGAAACATCCATAGTATCATTTCAAAAAAATTATTATATTATAGCAATTTCTAAAAATGTTAACATAATTATCAAAATACTTAAACTAGAGTATGAGCCAAATCATCCAATGAAAATTTATTTTTTTTTCCTATCAACATGATCAAAAAATTATATTCTATAACATAAAAAAATTATATTCTATAACAACAACAACAATAACATCAAGCCTTTATCCCACTACGTGGGGTTGGCTACATGAATCATTTTTCTCCATTGTGTCCCCTATTAAAAGTCAAATTCTCGTTTAAATCTAATAAAGAAAGGTCATTCCTAATATTTTCTAACCAAGTCTTTTTAGGTCTACCCCTACCTTTCTTAACATAAGTCAAATCTAATACCTCTACTCTCCTAACCGGGTCATCGCAAGGCCGCCGTTTTATGTGACCAAACCATCTAAGGCGACTTTCTCTAATCTTATCTTCTACTAGAGCTACTCCAACCTTTTCAGGTATATGCTCATTTCGTATCCTATCTCTAAGGGTAAAGCCACTCATCCACCTGAGCATCCTCATCTCTGCCACACTTAACTTAGTATTATGCTTCTCTTTTAAAGGCCAACATTCGGCACCATAAAGCATTGCAGGCCTCACTACCATCTTATAGAATTTTCCCTTAAGTTTGAGGGGTACATTTCTATCACATAACAAGCCCGATGCATTCCTCCACTTCAACCATCCAACTTGAATTCTGCTGATAATATCCCCATCTATTTCATCATCACTCTGAACAATAGATCCAAGATATCTAAAACGTGTACTCTTATTAATGACTTGATCGCCCAAAGTCACAATCCCCTCACTAGGTCTATTACTACTAAAATTACACTCCATATATTCCGTTTTAGATCTACTCAAGCGAAAACCTTTAGACTCTAAGGTTGGCCTCCATAATTCAAGTTTACCTTCAACTCCCTCTCTAGTCTTATCAACAAGAAGAATATCATCAGCAAAAAGCATACACCAAGGTACATCCTCTTGCAAATGTCTAGTGAGAACATCCATGACTAAAGTAAAAAGATATGGGCTTAAGGCTGATCCTTGATGTAACCCAACCGAAATAGGAAAATACTTGGTCAATCCACCTTCTGTTTGAACACAAGTAATAGCTCCTGCATACATATCTTTAATGATTTGAATATAAGCATTATTGACTCCTTTCTTTTCAAGAACTCTCCAACCGAAAAAAATTATATTCTATAACATAAAAAAATTATACAGTAAAAACTTTTTAACTTTTCATAAAATTGTGTGTGTCAACTCAAATCCAATAAAACTCCATAAATACGCACATAGACATCAAAATTGAAATTTAAAGTAGGGTATCTATAATCTACCTTGAGCTAAATAATTTTCTCAACTTACTTAATGGAGAAAATCAATTCTACGACCTTCGAGCTTTCTCTTTCTCTCTAACCGGTGATCTCACAAATGGAATTGTGGAATTTTCAAGAATTCAAAAATAAATATTGATAGTTATCGACCCAACATCATAGTGCCACAATCCATAGTGTCACGACATTCCCAAGGGGAATTTTCATGCATGTAAATAAAGAGCCTAGCATTGCAGTGCTCCCAAGTGCTTCCCAACATATAAAGAAAGTAATGTTGCCATTACAATGATGTAGTGCCCCCAAGCGACTTACAATTTATAGAGAGGGCAACGTTGTACCATTGTGGTGCTCCCAAGATTTCTCTACTTAATATATTTTCACTTTTGTAATTCAAACCACAAACCTTTTTTGACAAAAATGCAACATGAAATGAATTATAAAATTTCACATAAATTTAACATAATTAAACGAACCTGGAAATTCTTACTATATTCAATTTGGATCATTAAAAGTATTACAAGTGAACTCAATACTGTAGTAACACTTATTACACTCGCCCCTCAGAAAAATATCATCCTAACATTTCGCTATAAGTTGGCAACTAAAATAGATATGGGTAAATCTGGCTCATCTCAATCTCTTTTTTTCAAGTTCACTTTCAACCCTATGTTTTCATTGGAACTTAATCATAAGGATTTCTTAATTTCTCAACTGCTTCACATAATAAGCAAGAATATATTTAAGTTATTTCTTATAAGTCTGATTAAGTCACACATCAATTTAATCTTCAGGCACTCCCTGTTGTAGATTAAAAATCCTTTTTCTCAATAAAGATATGTGAAATATATTATGCACATTGAACATGTGATCTGGTAGTAATAGCATATAAGCAGATTTATCACTCTACTAATCACCACAAATGATCCAATATATCTTAGAATTTAATTACCTTTCCTGTCAATCCACTCACATCTTTTAAAGGACCAATTTTAGGACCCATCAGTTTTTCTCACCCACTTTTGCCTAAGATAATGGTGTTCTGCATCTTTGCCATACATTGCTTTTTATGAAGTTATATCAATACTAGCCTAAAAATTATTATAATAATCAACTTCAATCAGGGAAATAATAGCTTACCAACTTCAATCGTTCTTTTAGCACTTGAATAATCCTCTTAAATTGCCTATTAGTTTGCTGGTAAAAAGCAATACGAAAATTCAACTTAGTTTCCATACCTTCTTGAATAACCTCTCCACATTCTGGACGTGAATATACTATTATGATAAAAAATGGTAACTGTTAGAATTCATAGAATTTGAGAAGGGTAAAAATACATTCTCCTTATTATACAAAATTATCCCTATTTATAGATCTGTACAAGATGTCTTAATAAAGAAATAAATAACTTCTAATTGATACATAATTGCCTCAATATAATCCTTTCTAATTCAGCTACCCAAATATAGAAGGATATTGGCGTGATCCAAGTGAGCCTCCCACGGATTCTCATCCTGACCGTGGGATCAAATGCCAAAGGATGACTGAGATTTTGACACTCCCCCTCAAGCTAGAGACCAGCTTGCAATTACTCGCTCAGAGGTAGAGCTGCATTGGTTATGGATAGGATATCAACCACCAGAGAAAGCCGGCAATGAAGGCCGATGATGGAAAACTATCCTCAAAATTCCGACAATTAAGGTCAGTTGTAAGAACCTGTATTTCTCATAATTCCAGCAATAAAGGCCGGTTGTGGGAACCTGTATTTCTCATAATTCCAGCAATAAAAGTCGGTAGTGGGAACCTTTATTTCTCATAATTCCAGCAATGAAGGCCGGTAGTGGGAACCTGTCTTTCTCAGAATTCCAGCAATGAAGGCCGGTGGTGGGAACTTTGTATTCCTTTGAAATTCAGCAATGAAGGCTTCTCGGAGAAAACTTCCCTTGTCGACAATAAAGGTCGATGATAAAGATTTTCTCCTTTTTTCACTAAAAAAGATTTTTTTTTTAAGTCCAACAATGAAGGTCGAATTTTTTTTTTTTTTTTGGGGAAAAAAGTACATTCTCGGTTTAATAAACAAACCGGGCCGCGGACTCTTTAAAAGAGTCGGAACGGGTAGCTTAAGGTGCGCACGCAGGGACTCAAGCGGGAGCAGCTCGAGCTTGCGGCTTTGCTCCTTCGACGACTTCCCTTCGTCGGCTTCGCTCCTTCGTCGGCTTCGCTCCTTCGTCGACTTCCCTTTCGGTCGGATCGGGAGCAACTCGAGCTTTTGTCGACTTCCCTTTTGCTACTTCGACCATGCCTGGCGGAATCGGAGCCTCCGTCTGCGAAAGTAACTGGCGGAACCGAGGCTTCCATTTGTGGCGGCTCCTTGCAAGATCGAGGACTTCGGTTACGGAATTGGGTCGGCAGCCTTTCTTCTGCGGCGACGTCTTGTAGTGTCAGAAGGTTGGATTGTTCGGCGATGAGGGCCGGCAAATTGGCTTTGATACCATGTTAGAATTCATAGAATTTGATAAGGGTAAAAATACCTTCTCCTTATTATACAAAATTATCCCTATTTATAGATCTGTACAAGATGTCTTAATAAAGAAATAAATAACTTCTAATTGATACATAATTGCCTCAATATAATCCTTCCTAATTCAGCTACCCAAATATAGAAGGATATTGGCGTGATCCAAGTGAGCCTCCCACGGATTCTCATCCTGACCGTGGGATCAAATGCCGAGATGACTGAGATTTTGACAATAACTTTGGGTATTCCATGCAATATAATAATCTCCCGCGCATATAATTATGCCAATTTATCTATTGAATATGTCTACCACATCGAAAGGAAATGGGATGACTAGGTCAATCTGTCAACAAAAACCCAAAAAACATCATGATTTTGCCTTGTTCTTGAAGAACCCATAGCAAAATCTATCATGATCTCTCATTTCCACTTTGGAATAGGTATGGGTTGTAATAAGCCACATGGCCTATGATGTTAAGACATTAGCATCAAACACGCCCCAAAGTTCGAAACAAATTTAGCCACATTGCTCTTCAACCTAAGCCACCAATGCTCCACTTTGGCATCCAATAAAATGGCACCTTCTAGTTATCTACAAATTGCATGCAATTAAAAGCCTTTTTTATCCTCAATACCAATCTTAAACCACCTGAGGCTCTATAACGCCTTCAAATCTAAGGGGTTTCAAATGTCAAAAATAATTGTAGGTTCTTATCCATGTCTTCTACCCTCAAGGTAGACATCCTACTTTGTGTCCCTCCTCATTGGGCTCCTAGACTAGTAAATTGCATCATCGAGTTTGATGATATTGCCCCTACTATACTCTACATAATCACAGCCTGACTCAAACTCTTCCCTTCAGCTGCTCTATCCTAATCTTGAGGGTTCATGGCTTTTAACACTTCAACCTATCACATATAAATAAGACTCGGATTAATACATAAATATAAGGGCATTCATAAAATATCCTCAAACTACCCCAAATTACTCTTACTTTTTTATTGATCATTCATATGCCTCTTGTTATAATTCAAATTTTCTAAACCATTTCTCTGATAACACTTTATGTTATGGCACAGGAATCTGATTGGAAGAATTATTCTTAATTCAATTTTATCGCATCAATAATCAATATCTAGAGCCAACTAAAAATATTAAATTATAGTGAACAAAAACTTATAAAACATCCATCTATTTATCATAAGAATCATATACAACAATTCAATATATTTTTTCTCTCACAACATCTCACATACATAAATAACTAAATTGCTAGAAAAACACATCTATAAATAAAAAACATACCTACAGTTTGAACTTCAACTTTATCTACTCTTATTTTTCCTACTCGACTAGGGACTTACTCTTCTGTAAAATGGCATGGAAATATTGTAGAGTGAGCAACCTCTTACTCAGTAGGCTACACGAACCTACTAAAGATATGAATGTTTAGCATTTAAATTAAATTGCATAAGAGTTGAATAGTATCTAACCAAGATGTTATATAAATTTAATTAAATTGATATAGTATTTGTCAAAGATTTTATCACTGATATGATAACAACAGTACAACTAGTGTCAAAAGTATGAACATATATGTCAAAGGCAATAACATTAATATTTTTTGAACTTGTACAAAACAACAACAAGAACATGATACTAAAATAGAATACATAATGAAACATTACATGCAAAATATAAATCAAAGTATAATTCATATTCACATGGCATATTTCCTGAAGCCTCCTTATACATTCACTTTCACTTATACCACCATTTGATCATATTTGCTCGATTTACTATATAACTACACTTCTACTTATACCTCTACTTGATAATCTCATGATTATTCAAGATAAATTAAAAAAAATACATATAGCTTAATTTCCCTGATAACTCCACTTTTATTTATACCTTCACTTATTCATAGCACATTTATTCAGGATAAAAAGAGGAATTATATTTGTGCATTTGCCCTTATAACTCAACTTGTGTTGCACATAACATAAAACAGCGATCACTTGTACAACTTTCTTTCTCTCCCAACTCCTTCACATATCCTCCAATACATGAACATAATATATAAATTTCATCACATAAATATAAAAACATCAATATATTCAACATGCATATGCAACATTTAACATGGTACATGAATATAACATATGTACGATAATTTTAGTAGTGTGTACATGGTTAAACTTTTGTGTATATTCAACAACAGCATATTAAAAACTCATTCATAAAAAAACATTCATATCATCATTTTGTAGCACATACTATACTACAGTAATTTTCAGAAATATCAATACAGTCACTAAAATATTTAAAATAGTGTAAGAGCCAAATCACTCAATGAAATTTTACATGTTTTCCTATAAACATCATCAAAATACACATTTACATTTTTTGTCCCTCAAGATAACAATGCATCAAATACACTAATAAACCATTGAACACATTTCAAAACCACACTATTCACTATAACGAGCTACTAACAGGAAAGTATCTGATATGAAACACTTGAATATTTCAAGTAAAATCTATCAATAGAGATGAAAAATAGCAAAATGCTCCACAAATCCCATGGAAAAATCAACAAAACAGTAATTATTATTGAAGAAATCAAACTAATCAAAGAAATAAAGCAAGATACAATTGATCCTCTATTTGAAAGGAGGATCTATCTCTCCCAAATCTCTATACGCCGCTAAAGCCCAAAAGAAATCTAAACCTAAGAGATTTCAATTTAGCCCAAATTCAAGATGAAACACTAACTCTTATAAGAGAAACTATTTAAAGCAAAGAAGATTACAAAATTCCTAAACAGCCCCTAATTCAAATTTTTCCTCCCAAAGCAATATTAATTGAGTTGTTCCCTCCCAAAACAATATTTAATTGAGTTGTTTCCTCCCAAAGCATTATTTAATTGAGTCCCTCCCAAGGAAATACTTAATTGAGTTGTTCCCAAAGCAATATTTAATTGAATCCCCTAATTCAAATATGACCGGTTTAACAATACTCCCCTCCCAAAGAACCACCTTGTCCTCAAGGTGGAAGGATGGGAAGCTGTTGATAGTTTTGTTGAGCTGCTCTGGTAGTGGCCATACTATATCATCCACTGGAACCAAGCTAAAGCTTTCCTCTCTAGACATAGCTATGCAACAGTAAACTTCACCTCCTCAATCAACACATTCACCGTGAAATACATCTCCACCCGATACACCCACCCATAAGCATCCTCCCTTTTAAATACTGGCATCGCCAACTTCCTCACCCTTGGATCACTACAACCCCAATAGCTTCTTCCTTCTCCAGCATAGAGGTTGTCGTGATCCCTATATATTTTCCTCATGTATCATGGGTGGGAATCCCACCTTCCTTCCTTTTGCCTCACATGACCTGATCCTCATGGTTCGGCCCATCCTCCTCCTAAGGTCATCCTCTTCCCCTGCCAAAAGACCTCCCATAGGAGTCGGCCACCCCACCACCTTCACCACGAAATGCCCTTCATGCTCTGATACCAATTTGAATGGAAACACTTGAAGATCTCAAGTGAAACCAGTTTCATTCTTAATTATTTAAACTTTATGAAGAAAAGAGAAACACTAAATCTAATTTTAGCGTTTATATTTTCTATGGCATGTGAGAAATCAAACTTCCATATCTATTATTTCAATAAAAAGGAAAAGGCATCAACTGGAAAACAATGTCAATATCTTTTAGCAACAATACATGGCCATAATTTTTTTTTAGAAACATAACAATCTTATCATCTATTTTATTCACAAAATTAGCAAGAAGATGAGAAATAAGTGCACCTACTCTCTCTAAGGATCTAATTAAACATGTAGATATAGCTATACACACACACACTAAATGATGGACACAACTAATGGTAATTAGATGTAATGAAAAGCCATGGATATTGAGTTTCAGGATCTATGAGAATGCTTCAGCAGAATGTGCCTCATCAATAGGTAACTAAAACGACAGTAGTTTTCATGCAAATCGTGGAGTCCCTAATATTACCTACTTCATATGTCACCAATTCATAACATTGAAAGAGGAGAGGAAGTATTACATTTCTATATCAGGAAAAATACTCATGGATAATGTGAAGTTCACTATCTGGCAATTGATTCAACTACCAGATCTATGAGAGAACCTCAGCTCAGCATGTTTTGTCAATGAGTGGCTATGAAATTACAGTAGCATTCATGCAAGCTAAAAAATCCATATGATTGCCTACTATATCTCAAAAACTGTAGAGGAGGAGGGGCCATTACCTTTGCAGTGAGGCGTGGCTGCCACTGTGGTGGGTCGAGCAGGTTGGAGGCTTGGAGGGGCTCGGGAGAAGGAACTTTGGCTTCCCTAGGTCCGGCCGAACAGGGATGATCGGGAGCAAAGCCTGGGCTAGGCAAGTCGACGGGCTTCGAGTCACATGAGAGAAGAGAAGGCGGAGGAGCTTCGGCTCTTTCCTGGAGCTTGGGAACTAGACGGAGAAGGGAGATAGGGCTACGGCTTTTGTCTCTGGATGAGAGCGGACCGAACCAGAGAGATTGAGAGGGGAGCCGAAATGCTGTATTTTTCGCCTTCACTGTGACGGTGAATTATTATGTTTGGTCACCAGATGTCCGAAAGTTCGAACATTCAATTTAGATGTGTCACGTCATCAAAATACATTGATCATGGTGTATTTGGGTGACGTGGCATGTCTGGATTGGTGTCCGGATGAATCCGGACACCGGACATAATAATTTGCCCTATGTGATGGGGCAAATTATTAGGTCCGGTCACTGAAACTAAAAATAAGTCCGTACATTCAATTAAAACTTATCATGTGGCCTGTATTTTGATTGCACTTTTTGACTGCGCTTTAGGTACATTTTGATTGCGCTTTACCTGCACTTTGACTGTGCTTTACCTACACTTTACCTGTGCTTTACCTGCACTTTATCTTCGCTTTACCTACGCTTTTGATGTGCTTAACTTAAAATAATACTTTATTAGTATTCAGACATATCTCTACGTCCGGTGGTCGGACCTAATAATTTGTCATGTGATGAAGCCAACAAGAGGGAGAGGGCTGGCCAGCTGTCTTACTCTTCGTCTGAGGAAAAAGCATGCATTAACCCGAAGTCGAAGCCCGCTACTACCCCTCTCCTCACTTGGAGAGATTATTCTATGCTGACGTCGAATACAACTGCTATATTTTACATTGGGATATCAATTAGAATGAGTCACATCAGTGATAGCAAGCCTCGGTATCGAGCGGTACCGACACTCGGTATCATAGTAATGAAGATTACTGAGCAGCGGGCTTAGACATTCGGACGGATTCCGCTTCCGCATAGAATAATTTTTTCCTTACTTTAGTCATTTTTGGACACAAAAATAGAACATGCCCGTTGCTGGAGATCACAAATATCAGGGAAAAAGAGATACGAGTCAGCTGCCGATTCAATTCAAGCCGTTTGATTGAATTTCCTTATTTATGAACAGATTTAAATTGATGGCAAAAGTCAATGGAGGTGTATCTTAGAGCAATTGGGTTAAAATTTCAAGATTGGACTGAAATTGGGTATGAATCAAACTCAATTCTACTTGATTCGAGTCGATTTGGGTCCAATTTGATCTAATTATGTTAGTTTGATAAAATTAAACTAAAATTGATGACGATTCGATCCAAATTGGGCTCGACGTGGCTCAATCGAATCAATCGCACATGCTCGAGGAGAAATCGTGATAAAAATGAGGCCAACAATTGTTTCCCTCAGTGCCACAACGCTCCCAAGCTCTTCCAAACATACAAAGAAGCTAAAGCCATAGCACCGTCATTACAACGCCATAGTGCCCCCAAGCAACATCCAATTCATAGAGGGCAGAGACCCAACCATAGCATCGCAACACTCCTAAGAGTTTTATATTGAATATATTTTCACTTTTTTAATTCAAAATCACAAACCTTTTTTTAACAAAAATTCAACATGAAAAAAATTCTAAAATTTTCCAAAAAATTTAGCAAACATTAACAAAACTTGAAAAATTCTTACTAGATAGATTCTAGTCATTATATATATTATAGGTAGACTCAATACTTAGTAGAAGCAGTTATTGCATTGGTTGAGCTAAATAGAACCAATCATAAATTGATCATAGAATCAAGTTGAACTTATTAAAAAGTAGAATATTCTCTAACCTATTGATGTCTAAATGTTGATCCTCCATTTTGATTAAGGTTGACCATAGTCCTTGGTTAGTTATAATTCAATCTAATGAGTACATTAGTGGTTTAGACCCTTTAACATATTTTCCAATGATTCAATTACATTTAGCTTGATTTCAATTGACCAACAATTCATATGATTTTTGATAGTCCATAATTAAATACAACTCAATTTCTCTATGCCCTTAGACCCATTTAATCATATATAAATATATTATATTTCTAAAAAAACATTTTAAAAAAATCACATTGAACCAAATGATCCAATTGGCCATGTCTAGTAACCCCAAGAGGTGCCAATAGATTATTCATAATCTAATTAAGTCATATTGATACTTAAACTAGTGTAATTGAGTCGTTAATCCAATGTTAGCACGAGTTAACCTATTTGACCCAAATGAATCTAAACCTTGAAATTGGCCAAACAAATTAAACCTATTGAAAGACAATAGGTTAACCATACCAAATTTAACCCAATTAACTCTTAATTTATTCTATTGGCTCACTTAGCTCAAGCTGACCCAATTGAAACCTTTAGGTCATCTTTGCCAATTTGGTGAAATTGCACCAAACCAATGATTGAAGGAAGTTAATTATAGAAATAGAGAGAGAGAGAGAGAGAAAATACACTACTAAAAAGTTGAATCTTTCGCATCGATTTCTTGGAGCGGTTTTAAAACCGCCTCCAAAAATCGGTGCTTTTAGCACCGGTTTTAACCGGTGCGAATTGCACCGGTTTTA
>NW_021319525.1:947654-952492 GCF_001605985.2 Dendrobium catenatum | reverse complement strand
CTCCACCAAAAATGAATAAGACCCGCAAACGTTAAATTTCTCTCTTCTCTCCTCTTTTTCTTCTCTTTCCTTTCTTCCTCTCTGTGGTTTAAGAAGAATGAAAATAGGCTAGGCTTAATAAAGCTTTTGGAGTGGAACTTAATACTTTATTAGAATTAAGGTAAAGATTATATTGGTAATTATCCATATATTATTATTTTTAGCATATATTCAAATAAATCATTTTTTAACATAAAATTTGGAGCTCTAAAAATTATGGAAAAAAATATCCATAAAATATTTCATCATGTATAGAATGCTTTGGTGAAATTAATTTGTAAAACGGAGATCAAACGGTTAAAAATAAAACTCGCTTGTATTAGTACGTGTTAATCTCTTAAGAAATTTTAATTGAAAAAACAATCTCTTGTTTTCATATCTACAATAGTCATAAAAAGATAAAAAAATAGCTATTGATAAAGCACGACATTATTTATGATGTGATGAAGATATTTTATAAATTATATTTATAATAACTCCACAAATATTATTTGAAGGTTTATGCCAAAATGTCTTTTAGAAATTTGATGGGTTGTATCTTTGTTCCTTGGCCAAACAGTCATAGCATTTTTCAAAACTAAAATAAACTCATGAAAATACATTTTATTAAGTATTTTTTAGTAACTTATCAATGAAACTTTATTTATATAAATATTTTCACAAAGATCATACACAGGAGAGTGTTATGATTATTTCATGATAAAAAATGAACCTATCAGTATTAAGGCTTACCTCCCTTATGCTAAATCATACATCAATTTGACTTCACCCATGGTGTCCCTTACCCAACATCCTAGATAGCTTGATGCATCTCACAAAATATCACATGCTACAAGATATGATTGACGAACTGCCCGTAAATCAATTCAACTATATCTAAGCCTTTGTGTCATGTTAGCTTTACTTGTCCCCAAAAAGGATGGACAAATGGTTATGTTCATGGATAACAACACAATCAACAAGATTGCAGTTAAATGTTTTTTCATGTGCCACATATTTAGGACATATGGATAATCTTGGAGGAGCCACTATTTTATCTAAACTACATTTATGTAGTGGTTAGTGGCAGAACCAGAAAATTTTCTCAATGGGGGACTAAATTTATTTTGGCAAACTTTCTTTCAACTTTTTTCATCTAGACTTGAACCAGCATGAGCAATTTTAAAGCAAAAAATGAACGAACACTAGGAATAATTAATTTGTCCAATTTTATAAATCATTTATAAATTAGATAAATATCGATTATGATATATTAAAACTTAAAAAGTGAAGGAAGCTCACAATTACCATCTATTAGGATTTGCTACAATTTTTTTAATAGAATTGTATAGCGATGTCATGTATATTTGCTTGGCTCATTGTCAAGCTGTTGATCTGGAACTGTTCAATCTAGATGATAGTATGTCTTCTAAGCGATAGCTGCTGTTATCTGATCTGTGTGGCATTATACATAGAGTAGTTTTTCTAATTGGCAAGCCATTGAAGTACCGAGCGATCTGCCAACCCCCATAACATTATACTATTATATAGGGTATACCCTATTAATTTATTTTCACCCCTCTCAATAGACATTGCATTTTTTTAGTTTGGAGGGGGGTCAATGTGTAACATTAGTTCAAAAGCTTATATTAACAATCGAGATATTTTCTGCTTTGGCCTAAGTGCTTCAGGGTTTAGTGCGCACTTTATGGATCTTTGTCATTGTTTGTTGGAACTTTCGCGAGAGCCGTCACGCCTCACGACCAGGTATTTTTCTCGGATGACACCATTAACTGTGAAGTTTCTTAAATAAAATTCTAGATCATTAAAATCAAAAGATACCTCAATGTGTTAAGAGTTTTGACTTCTTTTATTTTATGTATTTGTTTGTGGGTTTCACAATCTCTTCTGCCTTTAAGATATTTGGTGTACCGCATTGTCAGGCATCATTAATCCTAGAATCATCCACAAGGTAGATATGATTCTAAAGGTGGTTGCGTTACGCGAGAGTTCAAAGTAAAGTGACTCTATTCCAGCGTATTGGCAACTTGTGACTCTCAATAACAGAGTTCAAGAGGTGGCTCCCATGATGTAGCACTTTGTCTTGTATGACACTTAGTTCTCATCTTTCGGTTGGTGTATTACTCTGATATCATTTGTAACAGTCCAAACTCTTAACTATCAATATATTATCCTCTTTAGTCTAAGGGACTCACAATTTTATCTTGTTGATGTAACTTCCCAAAAGTCTCCCATTTCAAAATTTTCTAGGGATGAGCATCCTTAACTATGTAGTTTCTTAAATAAAATTTCAACCATTAAATCAAAAAGGCACCTCGATGTTTAAGAGTTTAGCTTGTTCAAGATGTGTGAGAGATTGTATGAGTGGAAGGTGATGTCATTCAAGCTGTTCAATGCTTATACACATTTATGAAACTCAAGAAGTAGGTGCATTTCTTTGGCTTTATCATAGTGCCAAAGGTAATTGCATGGATCAACAAAAAAGTGGTTGCTATTCATGATTGGCTGACATCTTGCTCCATCATGGATGGTGAAAATTTTACAACAATGTAATCTTTATTGGAGGTTCATTCATGGGTTTAACATTTTATGCACCAATCAGTAATTGCCTCAAAATCAAAAGCTTCAATTAGCACAACAAACAAAATTGAAGTTTTGGAACCATTAACGAAAAAAACTAAGCTCTATCCCTGCCCTTGCTGTTACATAGTTTCACAAGCCTTTTTTTTTGGTCAAAAATGGATACTCTCACCATTAGTGTTGGCATTTGCATGTCCAAAGGCAATAGCTTGATGGAATACTTCAACAAAAAACTTTCTTTGTGCCCCACAATAGAAATATAATGTATTCAAATAAGAGTTACATGTGGCTGTTCACACACTTAAACATTGGAATCATTATCTCTTCATCAAGATTTGATTCTTTATAATGACAATCAAACAATGAAACACAGAAAATTTATTCCTTAAAAAATTCACCTTCACTTTGAAACACATGGTTGGAACTTTGAACAATGCTATTGATATTTTTAGTAGATGCAGCAGACGACTTGTTTAATAACAACTATAAATGATAGGCCTAGAGTCTCTTAAGGAATTATACAACACTAATAAATTCAATTCAATGTTAATATAGAATGCTTGTATTCATAACAATCTTGTAGCCAACTAAACCATTTTACATGAGTTTTTTTTCAAAGGCAACAATTTATATGTGCCTAAATTGTGTGCTTGAGATCACCTAACTCACAAATTCAATGGAGGCAAGTTGGTTTGCACAAGCTGGTTGCAAAAAGACATGAACATAGCTACAATATTAATATTTATGATCAAAACTTTGATGAGATGTTCATTTTGTGGAATAATGCTTGGTATGTCAAATCAACAATGGAACAACTCAAAATATTGGCATTTACAATTCACTTCTAATCCCCAACTCAATTTGTCAAAATCTCATATTAATTTACTTTTGGGCCTTTCATGAACGAAATAAGGTGTCGATTTTATCATGTTCATTGTTGTTCACTTTACCATGACGGCACATTTTATTTATTGCAAGAAATATTTCGATGCCATCAATATAACATGCCTTTTTTTAGAGAAATGGTACATTTCCATGATATTCCCCCCATAGTTTGATTTTTAATAGAGATGCTAAATTTGTCAGCAACTTTCGGCTCAAATTATCGAAACTTAAGCAAATAAATCTCTATCTTAGCTTTGCCTATCACATGCAATCGGACAATTAAATGAGAGTGGTTAGTCAAACAGTTGCTAACATGCTAAGATACCTTGTTAGAGTCCACCCCCTTGTTGGGATGACCTCTGACAAGACACTTTAACATATATCAACTGTTTTTTTACAAGCTACATATAAACATAATCTTTCTCGAATGTATCTCAATCGTCATTGACTTAAATGCATATTATTAATCTCTCTATATATATCTGTATTTATTAATGGTTAGTAATTATATATGTTTTTATTTATTTTTATTAATTCAAAAATCATATTATATTTGATTTGAATTCAAATAAGTAGAAATGAATATAATATTCATCAATATTTTTAAGGGTTTTTACAGCCATACCACTTTATAACACCTATTTTACATATTTAACACCTAAAACATAAATATTTCATATACACCACCCTAACACAATTTTAACCTCAAATATATCACTCCGTTCCTTATCTAGGTCACGACGTTATCACCCGAACTATTTCTTTCCCGCGCTTGCTCTGTTAGGTGTTCGCGGTCGATTAAGCTTCATTCTCTCAGCTCTGCGTGCTCTCTCTCCCGCGGACGACCAACTCCGTGCGTTTTTCTATTTGAAGTTTCTTCTCCTAGGTCGATTACAGCTCTGCGCGCTCTCTCTCCCGCGAACGACCAACTCTGTGCGTTTTTCTATTTGAAGTTTCCTCTCCCAGGTCGATTACGCTTTGTTCTCTCTCGTCTGTGTTTCTTTTTGTTGGAGGGCGAACAAAAAAAGAGGCAAACTTGCTGTTGGTAATGCAGGTAAATGAGAACTTGTTAAGGTAATTAAATGAAAACTTGTTAATGTAGTTAAATGAGAACTTGTTAATGCAGTTAAATCATTTATCTATTTTTTTTTATCCGTCTAAAACTTATTTATCTGTTTTTTTTTTTTTAAGATTTGAAACTCATTTATTTGTTTGTTAATGCAGTTAAATCAATACCTAGCAAGTATTCAGTAGATTACTCATTTATTTGTTTGTTAATGCAGGTCCCTAATGATAGCACTGGAGGACAAAAAGAGGAAATATTGGTATCATTT
>NW_021319525.1:938062-947554 GCF_001605985.2 Dendrobium catenatum | reverse complement strand
AATCCTAGCATAGATCCTAAGGTCAAGATTCTAGGAGAATCCTAGAGTTTAAATTAATTTGGAAATTAAATTGATTTAGGATCAGGAGTAGTCCAAGTGACCTCATACAAAAATGAGGTCAACAGACCCGTGACCCGAAATTGACACCCCTAGCCTAGACCTTGCCGTTCCCTAAAATGACATGAAAATAATATAGAATAATCAACCATTTACTTAGTAGGCTACACAAGCCTATTAAAGAATTAAATGTTTGACATTTCAATTAAATTGCACAATAGTTGAATAGTATCTAAACAGGAAGTTATATCATTTTAATTAAAATAATGCAGTGTTTGTATAAGGTTCTATCGCTAAAATGATAACAACTGTACAACTAGAATCAATAGTTGTCTAGCTTCAACAGTATGAAGCTGTTAATTGCAATAAAATAAATAGTTCTTGAACTTATGCATAGCAATAACATGAACATAATATTATAATAGAATAGATAATGAAAATATAATATGTAACATATAAATTAAAGCATGATTCACATTCATATAACACATTTATCGAAGCTTCCTATTACCTCTACTTTTACTTTGTAATGCCACAAAATCTAATTTAGAATAATTATTCTTTTATCTTTTAATAAACAATAATCAAAGCTACATAATTTTTTTATCAATATGAATACTAACATAAATAAAACTATCGATCAAAACATCAATATATACATCAATATTTATTTCCCAAAAATCATGTACACTACTCAGGATCTATACAATCATATTATAATAAATCTATCATGAGTACAAAAGAATAACTAAAATAACAAAAATTTGAACCTAAAGAATTCTTATTAATCTCACACTCTTACTCCCTTTCCCTGATATGAAATTATTTAACCACATATAATAAAGATCAAGAGCCCAATAAAAAAACAAATTCTATAGCTGAACTCAAAGCACAACAAAGGAGCAATATGCATGTCAGCAGTTAAATTATAACAGTAATAATATATGATCATGAATATGTATAAAAATTAGTAAAACTCATATACAACAACAGTAGAATCTATAAAAAGTAAAACAGTATAGTACGAAAGCCAACAAAATAGTATAATGGAGATAACAGTTTGTCATTACAGGTGTCGAATCAATAAATCAGTCGTTGTATCAGTATTATCAATCAGTAGAGAAATCGTATAAAGCGATAAAATCAAAACATCAGTAAAGAGCTGTCACATATTATCTAATATGTCACATGCTCGATATATTCATATAATGAATCAGTAGTATCAAACATTATAGGTGTCTGTATTGATAACAGTAAAACTATTGTTAATGTCCCAATTACATGCATTTCAGTAGTCAAACTAAATAAGTAAGAAGAACTGGTTTAAGCGATATTTTTCTAGTATCGTATCAATATCAGCAAATTATTGGCTTAATAAACTGAGTCATCACTCTTGCCAGTGAAACTAGCTGGGGAAAAGAATACATATGTACATATTGATGTTTTGATAAAAAAAATTAATTTCTGTTGTTATTTATATTGATAAAAAAATCACATAGCTATGATTGCAAAAATTATAAAATAAAAGAATAATTCTTCTAGTATCACATGCTTATACCTCCACTTGAGCATATTAGCTTAATTTTCCTTATAATTCTATTTCACTTATATATTCACCTGATCATCTCACATTTGTTCAAGATAGACAAAAGAATTACATATAACCTAATTTTTCTTATAACTCTACTTACACTTACACATTTACTTATTCATCTCACATATATTTAAGATAGATGAAGGATGCAAGCCTCAGGATCAAAAGTATAAGACTTTCATTTCATTTCTTCTTTATTATACTTCCAACCCAACTTTCAACTAATTAGTCATCGGTCTTTAATTTAACTCCAATTGTTGACCAATTGGTTATAAGTCTTTATCTTATCATCATTGTTTATTATCTTAAGTCAATTCACAGGTGGCTTTCAATAAATCAATAAGAGTCATCATTTTCTACTCATCAGTGTAATTAAGTTAATCGATCATAGGTTATAGCTAGGATCATACCACAAACTTTTTAGTTTTAAGGAAAACTCATTGGTCCATCCTCCTGCATAGGGTATTATGTTTTAAGAGTAAGCTCATATTAATTATAATATTAATAGCAAGTCTTCATTGCTTACATGCAAATGCTACATTTATCTCATATTAGTCATGTCATTTTTCTATGAAATATAAGTCAATATTATGTATGAAATATAATAATACATGAAATACAAATAAATCTATAAAATTTGAATATTATACATTTACTTCAAAAAATTATAGTTTCTAATTTACCAAATGAATTTAATAATATTATAGTCAAAATGCTCATGAAAATCATATCTATTGTATCTAAAAGGCTATAAAGTAAAAACTCAATAAATATGGATAAATATATTTTTATCAATTTTAAGAAGATTAAAATAATAGAAATTAAAATCATCAAAAATAAGTGTAAGAATATAGTCACTTATGATGATTAAAATACTTTTTATATCAGAAGCAATAGACACAAAAGACTTGAAGAAGCTTTCTCTCTCCCTTCCCTTCTTACTTTCCATGGCTCCTTCCTTAGCAAGACATATAATAGTGAGGGAGGAGAGGGCGATTGGAGGAAAATATATATGAAAATATTTTTCAGTGCCTAGCACTATGACGCTCCAACCCGGCACCGCATGCTCATTCTATAGTTAATTTAGAACATAGAGCTCCGATGCCCCCACGTAAAATTTTGGTACCCAGCACTACACCCCTAAAAGCTACTGTGCCCGCAAGCACAGAGCAGCAACGCCTAATTAGAAATTTTATATTTTGCAAATAAGTTCATTTTAAACTTCTGGGTTCTTACAAATGAATTACTTGTGTGCGTAGGCTCTTATAACACCATATGTATTACACAAAACATAAAATAGTTGTCATTCTTACCACCTTTTTTCTTTCCCTCCTCTTCCTCCATATATCCTCCAACACAAATATAGCATATATTTCATCATATGAACATAAAACCTCAACGTATTCAGCATGTATGAGCAAAATTTAACATAGTTCATAGCATATGTACGACAATTTTTGTAGCATGTACATGCTAAACTTGTATACATATTAAAAAATAGCATATCATAAAATCATTCATAAGAAACATCCATAGCATCATTTCAAATAAATTATTATATTATAGAAATTTCTAAAAATGTTAACATACTTATCAAAATACTTAAACTAGAGTATGAGCCAAATCATCCAATGAAAATTTATATTTTTTTCCTATCAACATAATCAAAACATTTTATTCTATAACATACTAAAAATTATATAGTAAAAACTTTTAAAATTTTCATAAAATTGTGTTTGTGTCAACTCCAATCCAACAAAACTCCATAAATACGCACATAGACATAAAAATTGAAATTTAAAGTAGGGTATCTGTAATCTACCTGATCAAGCTAAATAATTTTCTCAACTTATTTAATGGACAAAATCAACTCTACGACCTTCGAGCTTTCTTTTCTCTTTAACCGGTGATCTCACAAATGGAATTGTGGAATTTTCAAGAATTCAAAAATAAATATTGATATTAATTGAGCCAACATCATAGTGCCACAACCCATAGTGTCACAACACTCCTAAGGGGAATTTTCATGCCTGTAAATAAGAAGCCTAGCATTGCAATGCTCCCAAGCGCTTCCCAACATATAAAGAAAGTAATATTGCCATTACAATGATGTAGTGCCCCCAAGCAACTTACAATTTATAGAGAGGGCAACGTTGTACCATTGTGGTGCTCCCAAGATTTCTCTACTTAATATATTTTCACTTTTGTAATTCAAACCACAACCTTTTTTTTTTTTTTTTTTGACAAAAATTCAACATGAAATGAATTATAAAATTTCACATAAATTTAACATAATTAAACGAACCTGGAAATTCTTACTATATTCAATTTGGATCATTAAAAGTATTACAAGTGAACTCAATATTGTAGTAACACTTATTACACTCACCCCTCCTTAGAAAAATATCATCCTAACATTTCACTATAAGTTGGCAACTAAAATAGATATGGGTAAATTTGGCTCATCTCAATCTCTTTTTTTCAAGTTACTTCTCTTTCAACCCTATGTTTTCATTGGAATTTAATCATAAGGATTTCTTAATTTCTCAACTACTTCACATAATAAGAAAGAATATATTTAAGTTCTTTCTTATAAGTCTGATTAAGACACATCAATTTAATCTTCAAGCACTCCCTATTGTAGATTAAAAATCCATTTTCTCAATAAAGATACGTGAAATATGTTATGCAAATTGAAAATGTGATCTGGTAGTAATAGCTTATAAGCAGATTTCTCACTCTACTAATCACCACAAATTGTCCAATATATCTTGGAATTAAATTTCCTTTCCTGTCAAATCCACTCACATCTTTCAAAGGACCAATTTTTAAAAATACAAGATCACCTACCTGAAATTAAATAGCCCAATGTTTTAGATCATAATACTTTCTTTGCCTATCATTAGCTACTTCTAATGTTTTCTTGATCATCTTGATCTTCTCAGTAGCATCATCTACCAGCTTAGGACCCATCAGTTTTTCTCACCCACTTTTGCCTAAGATAATGGTGTTCTGCATCTTTGTCATACATTGCTTTGTATGGAGTTATATCAATACTTGCCTAAAAATTATTATAATAATCAACTTCAATCAGGGAAATAATAGCTTACCAATGCCCTCCAAAATCTAATAGATATAATTTCAATCGGTCTTTTAGCACTTGAATAATCCTCTTAAACTGCCTATTAGTTTGCTAGTAAAAAGAAATACGTAAATTAAACTTAGTTTTCATACCTTCTTGAATAACCTCTCCACATTCTGGACGTGAATATACTATTACGATAAAAAATGGTAACTTTGGGTATTCCATGCAATATAATAATCTCCAGCGCATATAATTATGCCTATTTATCTATTGAATATGTCTACCACATCGAAAGGAAATGGGATTACTATGTCAATCTGTCAACTAAAACCCAAAAAACATCATGATTTTGCCTTGATCTTGAAGAACCCATAGCAAAATCTATCATGATCTCTCATTTCCACTTTGGAATAGATATGGTTTGTAATAAGCCACATAGCCTATGATGTTAAGACATTAGCATCAAACACGCCCTAAACTTTGAAACAAATTTAGCCACATTGCTCTTCAACCTAAGCCAACAATGCTCCACTTTGGCATCCAATAAAATGGCACCTTCTAGTTCTCTACAAATTGCATGCAATTAAAAGCCTTTTTTATCCTCAATACCAATCTTAAACAACCTGAGGCTCTATAACGCCTTAAAATCTAAGGGGTTTCAAATGTCAAAAATAATTGTAGGTTCTTATCCGTGTCTTCTACCCTCAAGGTAGACATCCTACTTTGTGCCCCACCTTCTCCTCATTGGGCTCCTAGACTAGCAAATTGCATCATCGAGTTTGATGATATTACCCCTACTATACTCTACATAATCACAACCTGACTCAAACTCTTCCCTTCAGCTGCTTTATCCTAATCTTGAGGGTTCATGGCTTTTCAACACTTCAACCTATCACATATAAATAAGGCTTGGATTAATACATAAATATAAGGACATTCATAAAATATCCTCAAACTACCCCAAATTACTCTTACTTTTTTATTTATCATTCATATGCCTCTTGTTATAATTCAAATTTCTAAACCATTGCTTTGATAACACTTTATGTTATGCCATAGGAATCTGATTGGAAGAATTATTCTTAATTCAATTTTATCGCATCAATAATCAATATCATCAATAATTAATATCTAGAGCCAACTAAAAATATTCAATTATAATGAACACAAACTTATAAAACATCCATCTATTTATCATAAGAATCGTATACAACAATTCAATATATTTTTTCTCACACAACATCTCACATACATAAATAACTAAACTGCTAAAAAATACATCTATAAATAAAAAACATACCTACAATTTGAACTTCAACTTTATCTACTCTTTTATTTTTCTACTCGACTAGGGACTTACTCTTCTATAAAATGGCATGGAAATATTGTAGAATGAGAAACCACTTACTCAGTAGGCTACACGAACCTACTAAAGATATGAATGTTTAGCATTTAAATTAAATTGCATACGAGTTGAATAGTATCTAAGCAATATGTTGTATAAATTTAATTAAATTGATATAGTATTTGTCAAAGATTTTATCACTGATATGATAACAACAGTACAACTAGTGTCAAAAGTATGAACATCTCAAAGGCAATAACATTAATACTTTTTGAACTTGTACATAACAACAACATGAACATGATATTAAAATAGAATACATAATGAAACACTACATGCAAAATATAAATCAAAGTATAATTCATATTCACATGGTATATTTCCTGAAGCCTCTTTATACATTCACTTCCACTTATACCACAATTTGATCATATTAGCTCGATTTACTATATAGCTACACTTCTACTTATACCTCTACTTGATAATCTCATGATTATCAAGATAGATTAAAAAAATACATATAGCTTAATTCCCCTGATAATTTCACTTTTACTTATACCTCCACTTATTCATAGCAGATTTATTCAGGATAAAAAGAGGAATTATATATGTGCATATGCCCTTATAACTCAACTAGTGTTGCAAATAGCATAAAATAGCTATCACTTTTACCACTTTCTTTCTCTCCCTCCTCCTCCTTCACATATCCTCCAATACATGAACATAATATATCAATTTCATCACATAAATATAAAAACATCAATATATTCAACATGCATAAGCAACATTTAACCTGGTACATGAATACATGAATATAGCATATGTACGATAATTTTAGTAGTGTGTACATGATTAAACTTTTGTGTATATTCAACATCAGCATATTAAAAACTCATTCATAAAAAACATTCATATCATCATTTTGAAGCACATACTATACTATAGTAATTTTCAGAAATATCAATATAGTCACTAAAATATTTAAAATTGTGTAAGAGTCAAATCACTCAATGAAATTTTACATTTTTTCCCATAAACATCATCAAAATACACGTTTAAATTTTTTGTCCCTCAAGATAACAATGCATCAAATACACTAATAAACCATTGAACATATTTCAACACCGCACTATTTACTATAAGGAGCTACTAACATGAAAGTATCTGATAGGAAACACTTAAATATTTCAAGTAAAATTTATCAATAGAGACGAAAAATAGCAAAATGCTCCACAAATCCCATGGGAAAATAAAAAAAATAGTAATTTTTATTGAAGAAATCAAACTAACGGAAGAAATAAAACAAGATACAATTGATCCTCTCGAAATTGATCCTCTATTTGAGAGGAGGATCTATCTCTCCCAAATCTCTAGATGTCACTAGAGCCCAAAAGAAACCTAAACCTAAGGATCTCAAATTTAGCCCAAATTCAAGTTGAAACACTAACATTTACAAGAGAAACTATTTAAAGCAAAGAAGATTACAAAATTCCTAAACAGTCCATAATTCAAAATTTTCCTCCCAAAGCAATATTTAATTGAGTTGTTCCCTCCCAAAGCATTATTTAATTGAGTCCCTACCAAAGCAATACTTAATTGAGTTGTTCCCAAAGCAATATTTAATTGAATCCCCTAATTCAAATTGGATCGGTCTAACAATACTCCCCTCCCAAAGATCCACCTTGCCTCAAGGTGAAAGGATGGGAAGCTGTTGATAGTTTTCTTGAGCTGCCCTTTTAGTGGCCATGCTATCGTCCACTGAAACCAAGCTAAAGCTTTCCTCTCTAGACATAGCTATGCAACCGTAAACTTCACCTCCTCAATCAACACATTCACCATGAAATACATCTCCACCCGGTACACCCACCCAAAATCATCCTCCCTTTTAAATACTGGTATTCCCAACTTCCTCACCTTAGGATCACTACCACCCCAATAGCTTCTTCCTTCTCCAGTATAGAGGTTGTCGATCGTGATCCCTCCATATTTTCCTCATGTATCGTGAGTGGGAATCCCACCTTCATTCCTTTCGCCTCACATGACCTGATCCCCATGGTTCGGCCCATCCTCATCCTACGGTCGTCCTCTTCCCTTGCCCAAAAGACCTCTCATAGGAGTTGGCACCCCACTACCTTCACCACGAAATGCCCTTCCTGCTCTGATACCAATTTGATAGGAAACACTTGATCTCAAGTGAAACCAGTTTCATTCTTAATTATTTCAACTTTATGAAGAAAAGAGAAACACTAAAGCTAATTTCAGCATTTATATTTTCTATGTCACGAGAGAAATCAAACTTCCATATCTCTTATTTCAATAAAAAGGAGAAGGCATCAACTGGAAAACGACGTCAATATCTTTTAGCAACAGCACATGGCCACAATTTTTTTTAGAAACATAACAATCTTATCATCTCTTTTATTCACAAAATTAGCAAGAAGATGAGAAATAAGTGCACCTACTCTCTCTAAGGATCTCATATCTATCAATGTGACTATCATTAAACATATTGATATAGCTATACACACACACACACAAAAATGATGGACACAACTAATGGTAATTAGATGTCATGCAAAGCCATGGATATTGAGTTTCAGGATCTATGAGAAAGCTTCAGCATAATGTGCCTCATCAACAGGTAACTAAAACGACAAGCAGTTTTCATGCAAACTGTGGAGTCCCTAATATTACCTACTTCATATGTCACCAATTCATAACATGGCAAGAGGAGAGGAAGTACTACATTTCTATATCAGGAATAATACTCATGGATAATGCGTAGTTCACTATCATGACATTGATTCAACTACCAGATCTATGAGAGAATCTCAACTCAGCATGTTTTGTCAATGAGTGGCTATGAAATTACAGTAGCATTCATGCAAGCTACAAAATCCATATGATTGCCTACTCTATCTCAAGAACTGTAGAAGAGGAGGGGCCATTACCTTTGCAGTGAGGCGTGGTTGCCATTGTGGTGGGTCGAGCAGGTTGGAGGCCTGGAGGGGCTCGGGAGAAGGAACTCTAGCTTCCCTAGGGCCGGCCGAACATGGGTGATCGGGAGCAAGGCCTGGATTAGGCAAGTCGACGGGCTTCGAGCCACATGAGAGAAGAGAAGGCGGAGGAGCTTCGGCTCTTTACTGGAGCTTGGGAACCAGACGGAGACGGGAGATAGGGCTGGGGCAATTTTTAGGACTAAGCATGATTAAAGCCTTAATTACGGGATTAAGTATTATTTTATAAAAATTTAAAACTAGGCATAATCGCCCGTCTAACGGACGACTTACAATTAACCTAAGTCGCCCGTTAGATAGGCAACTTTGCCTTATTTAAAAAGAAAGGCTGAAGCCCTTCTACCCGTGCCCGATCTGTTTGCCCTCGCCGATATCGTCGCAAGGATACTGCTCA
>NW_021319525.1:867335-934506 GCF_001605985.2 Dendrobium catenatum | reverse complement strand
GAATTCATCTTCATGCATCCAAA
This sequence comes from Dendrobium catenatum, assembly GCF_001605985.2. NCBI lineage: Eukaryota > Viridiplantae > Streptophyta > Magnoliopsida > Asparagales > Orchidaceae > Dendrobium > Dendrobium catenatum. The sequence continues at coordinate 934,483 of NW_021319525.1, read as the reverse complement.
TTAATTGGAGAAGGAATCCTGAAACATTTAAGAAGTTGAAAACACGAAATGAAGAAGCGGGTAATTAAATGTCGGGAGTTACTAACATTTAATATTTTGAGGCCACGAAACCTACCAGAGGAGATGACGGCGAGCGGAGGCAGCAAAACGTTGAAGAATTTCAGAAGACTAATTTAATTGAAGAGAAACCTACCTGACGGCGAGTGGAATCAGCTAGGGCAAGCCGAAGAATATGGAGACGGGGCGAAGATGAAGAATCACGATATTAGGGACATGGTAGGTTTACACTTGCAGGAAAGGAAAAAGGGAAACGGAATAGAAATAAAAGGTGGAGAATTAAAACGTGTAGAATTAATATATAATAAATAAAGTAGCAAAAAGGTAGAAAATATCAGAATAGGAATAGAGAAAGCAAAATGTTCGTTTAATATAATAAACAAAACTTAGGAAATCTGAAGGGACTTTAAAATTAATTGTGAATTTTTTTGATTTAATAAAACATGCAGTGAAGAACAGAAATAGGAAAATGGAAATTAGGAATCTCAAGGGGGCATAAAATTAAATGAGATTTATATAATGATTTTTTTTATTTATTAAATACTTTTAATAGAATGGACGGTCAAGATAATTAAAAAATAAGTAAAATGGATGAACAAAATTTTTTAGAGGAAGAAAACTCAAGTCCCTTTTATAATAGTAGTATAGATAATATAGATATAAATATATTATATTTCTTAAAAAACGTTTAAAATAAAAATCACATTGAACCAAATGACCCAATTGGTCATGTCTAGTAACTCCAAGAGGTGCCAATAGAATATACATAATCTAATTAAGCCATATTGAAACTTAAACTAGCATAATTGAGTCGTTAATCCTATGTTAGCATGAGTTAACCTATTTGACCCAAATGAATCTAAACCATCAAATTGGCCAAACTAATTAAACATATTGAAAGACAATAGGTCAACCATACCAAAATTTACCTTAATTAACTCTTAATTTATTCTATTGGCTCACTTAGCTCAAGCTGACCCAATTGAAATCTTTAGGTCAATTTTGCCAATTTGGTGAAATTGCATGAAGCCACTAATCGAAGGAAGTTGACATTGATTAACCATACTTGTTTATTTTATAGGAAAATCATGTATTACCGACGGATTTTTTGGCGGAAAACTATTAAGTTTCCGGCGGAGTTGAAAGATTTTCGGCAAATCTCCGGCGGAAATTTTTTCGTCGGTAAAACGATCGCCGGAAAAATTTCCGGCTCAAAAAAGCCGCCGGAAAAATTTTCGGGCAGAAAAAATCCGTCTGCGATTTTTCCCGGCTGCAAAAAAAACCGCCGGAATAAGCCCGTCGAGGCTAAAAACCCTTGCTTCCCGGTAGGTTTGCCTACGCCCACCCAAGCTGCCAGGAAGCTTGGTTGCCCACGCCAAGCTGCCCGGGTGCATGCTTGCCCACGCCAGCCGGAGCCTACCCGCTTGGCCCGAATAGCCAGCTGCCTGACGCGCCCACCCGACCTGACCAACTGCCTGGCCTGCTGCGTGACCGACCAGCTCACGTCTGCCCATGCTGCCCTGCCAACCGCGTGCCTAACTTGCCCGAGCAATGGCGCCCCTTGGATTCGAACCGCTGACCAGCTATTGGGATTTCAACCACTTATCATATAGTGTTTGTGGAGCATATATTGGTCACATTGTTTCTTACATATAGTATCAAATTATTGCGTGCTAAAAAGTTTGTAAAGGTAAATTAAGAATTTTTGTTTCATCATTACATAAAATTTTGGATACACAATTAAAAAAAAAAAGCTTTCATGTAAAAGACGCATAAATGAATAAACCATAGGATCTGATTCAACTAAAATAATCCATCATATAAGTTAAGATTAATAAAATCCCAATTCTCCAACTAGAGAAGGAAAGATAAATTTTCATTCTCAACTTGATTAGTTTTGCAAGTGAACTATTTGAGCAGTAGTAAGGTAACAAATGTTAATGTTAGTCTATGGTTGGCGGTACATTTTGACACTGAGAGATGACAATCAGACAATAGCAAATGTGGGTGTCAATAGGCAAATTGTTGTAAAAGTCAGATGATGTTGTTCTAATAATGTTAGTCGGATAGTGATAGTTGCTATTGGTGATCATTGGTTTCAACTTTAGGATCTTTTAAATCTGTAAACTCTCCCCTACACCAAATGAACTTCATGTGTAGAAAAAAATCATCTAGTTATGCATTCTTGGAGTGGCAGTTTTGATATTTTTGTTAAAATTCTCAAATATTATATTAGACTGCTTAGAAGGATCCTCTTAATCAGTTAAAGTTCTCTAAATATTTAACTATCTTAAGTGATATCAAAATTAGATGATGTTAAGCTTGTTGAATTCCTCTTGCTTAGACTCTTGCTTTAACTATAAGCATTCAAGATCATAGATTATTTGGCCCCTCAAAAGCCTCAAGATTCCAACTGTACTTTTGAGTGTTTATTATATGTCCATTTGGATTTTGATCAATGAACTTTTTGGCTTTCTTGTATTCACCGCATAAAAATGCGATTTTGATTATAAATTTGCTAAAAATGAAATTTGGATAGTCCAAAATTTTATTTCATAAGGTTCTAATTCGAACACTTGCGTCAAGATATATGCTTGATTGAATGAATTTTATCATAATGTATTTTTATAATTTCTTTAATATGTACAATCCTACCAAATACATCATTTTTATAATTTTATCATTATTTGAATTTCAAAACTAACAGACATATAATGCAATGATGCTGAGTTTGGCCATGTTCTATAGTTTTTTTTTTTTTCTTTTTTTCTTTTTCAATCTTATATAAGATTATGATTGTAACTGCTAAAGATCATAATGTTTTGTAATTTCATGATATTTTGATATATCAATGAATTCTAAGTGTGACACTCAATTTCCTAATATAAAAAGTTCAAGATATGAATAGCTAAATTTATTTAAGGATTAAATCTTTTTATCTTAATAAATAAGATATATTTTTTATTTTGTATGATGATAATTTTATTTTTTATGCTATGTATATTGGCCCATCAAAATCTATTTTCATAAAGTTATTAGTTATAAGGGACGGAATTTGTTCTCTCTTTTGAGGATGAGCAAAATATGATTGAGATGTGCATAATACTTAAGCATGAAATTTTAAAAAAAAATTCTTAAAATTTTAGATAAATACTTTCATTGAGAGATGGCATAACATTTATAATACTAAGAAAAAAATGTCAATATGGGCAATTGCCCACCTTATTCTCTTCTTAGGTATGCCGAGATATACTATGCACAAATAAAAGCTTTACTACGATGTAGTACAAAGTTCTCAAAATTTTATTTGTGAAAATAGTTTTTTTAATGTTTTATGAAGTATTTTTATAGAGTAAAAATTTCTAATTCAAAAATATATTGTATTAAAAAATTGCTTCATAAACCAGTAAAAAAACCGTCCCGAACGAAGCCTTAATTAGCCAAAATATGATGCATATTTCACCGAATAATTAGTGAATTAAGAATATTTTACAACACATAAACTATATATATAGAATCTAATATTTTCTCAATAATTTTGAAAATCTAATAAACTTTTGCCAAATAATTTTTTAAACCTAATCTATATATTCTTTTTATTGAAACCTAATATTGCTAAAGGAGGCTTTCAATTTCTTTGGAAATGGAAATGGAAATGTAGAAAAATAAAAAAATAAAAAAATAAAAAATGAATAATAATAATAATAATAATAATTCTTTGGAAATGAATTAACATAAATATTTAGCTGCATTGTTGATGTGCTCTCCCACGTCTTTCAAACTATAAATTTATTATTTAATTAAATGCAATGAAAATTAATATTAATTATTAGTTGTTTTAATATTTCAAAATTACTAAAATAGTAAAATGTATGTATTTTTAAAATCACTTAGGGGCTATTTGATTTAAAATAAAAAGAGGTTTAGTTTTATATTCCTTTATATTTTTGGGTGGGGGAGGGAGGGGGTTGAGTGGGGCACATGTGTAACAGATCAAACTCTTAACTATCAAGATATTGCCTGTTTTCGCCTAAGGGCCTCACGGTTTTGTTATGTTGGTGTAACTTTCTAGAAGGTCACCCATTTCAGAATTTCTTCGGGATGTTCACGCTTAATTATGAAGTTTCATAAATAAAATTCTAACCATTATACCAAAAGACTTCTTGATGTTTAAAAGTTTAATTTCTTTTACTTAAGGGGTTTCATAATTTCCAACACTTAAGTAATTGACGTCCTTATTAGCATCTTTATCCCAGAATCATCCATAAGGCATATATGATTCTAAAGGTGGCCCCTACAAGTTTTAGTGGTGACTCCCTCCACGTAGCACTTTATCCCATACAAGATTCAAGAGGTGACTCCTATGGTGTAGCATTTTATTTTATATGGCATTTAATTTTCATCTTCCAACTGGTGTAATGCTCTGATATCATTTGTAACAGCTCAAATTTTTAACTATCGAGATGTTATCTTCTTTGGACTAAGGCCCTTACAATTTTATAATGTTGGTGTAACTTCCAAGAAAGTCACACATCTCATAATTTTCCCATTATGAGCACGCTTAACTAAATAGTTTCTTAAATAAAACTTCAATCGCTACACCAAAAGGCACTTTACTGTTTAAGAGCTTATGTTCTTTTATTTAAGGGGCTTCACAATGTGTCCATGTGCAACCCCACACCCACCCCACCCCTATTTCAATTTCCCCATGGTAATGGTTACTATTAATCCACATTTACCCTGGGGATGAATGGAAGATCATGTTCAAGATGTTTGAGAGATTATACTAGTGGAAGATGATGCCATTCAGTCTGTTCAATGCTCAGGCACATTTATGAAACTCATGAAGGAGGTGCATTTCTTTGGCTTTATCATAGTGCAAAAGGTAATTGCATTGATCAACAAAAAGTGTTTACCATTCATGATTGGCTGACATCTTGCTCCATCATGGATGGTGCAGTTTTTACGGCAAAGTAAACTATTATTGAAAGTTCATTCAAGGGTTTAACATTTTATGCACCAATAAGTAATTGCCTCAAAAATCAAAAGCTTCACTTATGGCAACGAACAAAATTGAAGTTTTGAAACCATTAACAAAAAAACTAATCTCTACCCCTACCCTTGCTATTGAACAATTTGACAAGCCTTTTTTTTTTTTTGGTCAAAATGGATGCTCGCACCACTGATGTTGGGATTTGTATGTCCAAAGGCAATAGCCTGATGGAATACTTCAACCTAAATCTTTGTCTTTGTGCCCCACAATAATAATAGAATATATTCAAATAAGAGTTACATATGATTGTTTACAGACTTAAACATTGGGAGCATTATCTATTCATCAAGATTTCATTCTCTATAATATGAATTTATTCCTCAAAAACTTCACCTTCGCTTTGAAACTCAAGGTTGGAACTCTAAACAAAGCTACTGATGTTTTTAGTAGATGCAGTAGACGACTTGTTTCATAACAAATAGAAATGATAGGCATTGGAGTCTCTTCAAGAATTATACAACACTAATAAATTCAATATTAATATAGAATGCTTATATTCTCAACAATCTTGCAGCCAACTTCACCATTTGACATGGGTTTTTATTCAAAGGAAATAATTTATATGTGCCTAAATTGTGTTCTTGAGATCACCTAACTCAAGAACTCCATGGAGGCAAGTTGGTTGCACAAGCTAGTTGCGACAAGACATTAACATAGCTACAATCTCATTATTTTTTTTTTCAAAACTTTAATCACAACTCAGAACATTGGCCTGTACAATTCACTTATAATCCCCAAACTCAATTTGTCAAAATCTCATATTAATTTACTTTTGGGTCTTCCAAGAACCAAATAAGGTGTCGATTTTATAATGTTCATCGTTGTTTGTTTTACCATGATGACACATTTTTTTCTTGCAAGAAATCTTTAGATGCCATCAATATAACATGCCTTTTTTTAGAGAAATGGTGCAGTTACATGATAATCCCCATATAATCTGATTTCTAATAGAGATGCTAAGTTTGTCAGCAAATTTCGGCTCAAATTATAGAAACTTCAGCAAATAAATATCTATCTTAGCTTTGCCTATCATATGCAACCGAACAATTAAATGAGTGGTTAGTCAAATAGTTATTAACATGTTAAGTTAGTTAGAGACCACCCCGCTTATTGGGATGACTCTGACAAGACACCTTAACATATATCAACTATTTTATTTTACAAGCTACATATAAATAGATCTTGCTTGAATGTATCTCACTCGTTATTGATTCAATTGCTTATTATTAATCTCTCTTTCTCTCTCTCTATATATATAGATGGTTAGTCATTATATTTGTTATTTATTTATTTATTTTTTTTGCTCAAAATCATTTTATATTTAATTTGAATTCAAATGACTTGAAATAAGTATAATATTGATCAATAATTTTAAGTATGAGTTGTTCCAAATAAATAAAAAATTTAAATAAGCCTATTTCAAAGTTCAAACGCATAGCAAATTGCACCTCAAAATCGGCTCGTTTACACCCATACTGTAAATATGTAGCTACGGGCCGGCTTACCGGTTTAGTCCGTCGCTATAGAGACGGCTACAACCCGCCGACAGCTGATAAGAAAAAGCCACCAATTTCGTTGTAATTTTATTTTCAATTCCGGATCTATCCTCCCATATATTTAGCCCACCGACAAAAATGTATAATACCTATTTTACAGGTTACCTGTCCGTAAAAACAATCTTCTCTACCGTACAAACACCGAATAGTCAATAGTAACAGCACAAATTTCACCACGTCACCACTCTAAAGCTTACTTGCCCCGCCGCCCAAAGTGAGACCGGGAGTAGCAAAACAGACGATTGCTCTTCGTCTCTGTTTTAGCTTTTTCTACTTTCCTTGATGGGATCTATGGAAACTGGGAAGCGCGCCTCAGTGATCCGCTCGCCTCCTTTGGCCGCAGGCCGGTCGTTTTTTCAACGGCCGAGGTCAAGGCTAGCGCGTTTCCTCCTTTTCGAGAAGGTAGACTATCTCCAGTGGATTTGCACAGTAGTGGCGTTCTTCTTCGTTGTAATCCTCTTCCAGGCATTCCTACCTGGTTCTATCTCGGAGAAGTTCCCGAGTCGGCGCTCCTTTGATGTAGATCGAGGGGTAGTGAAGAGTAGTTTCCGGGAATTGGAATTCGGGGATGGTATTCGTTTCGTGCCGGCGAAGCTGCTGGAGAGGTTTGAGAGGGAGAAGAAGGAGGTAGATTCGTTCTTGGTAGCATCGGGGAGGCCGATGAGGAGGGCTGGGCTCAGAAAACCGCGGCTGGCACTGGTAAGTTGCGTTTCAGTAGAGGTCTTTTTCGTATTGAGTTTCTTGTGGTCTAGTATTGATTTGATATGGCAGATATGCGAATTTTGGCTGGCAGGTAGTTGGTGGACTCTCGCCGGATGCTATGCAGCTGCAGATGGTTAGCATTGCTGCTGCCTTGAAGGAGCTTGGATACGACATTGAGGTGCACACTTGAGTGAACTTGTTCTTGTTGGGTTTGGAAGTTTGAGTCTTGAGGAAACTGTGTTATACGATAGAGTATTGGTTTCAAATTGTTGAAGGCTTATTTTGATTGTAAATTGACTTAGATAGTTGAGTATTAGCTGGCTCCCAAGTATATTGTTCAATTATTGCAGATGAATCTTGCTTAGGTGTAGATAGGCACCATTGTCCTTGAACAGTTTGGGGTTGATGGTTTAGCTTGGTCTGTTGTTTTGTTTTTTAGTTCTTTAGCTTGGTGTGGGAATTCAACTATGGTCTTTCGTGCTCATATTTAGAATCTATTTGGTTGGCTCTTAAGTTTGGCTCAAGTAAGCTTAAGCTCCAAGCCAAGCCAAATCGCCTAAATGGAACTCTTATGCCATCCAATTTTAAGCTTCACATTATACTATTCAAGGCTTAAATGGGCAAAAAAGTAAGCTGAATTCTTAGAAGCATTATACTCTTAGCCTATCTTCTCCAATTGAGTTGCAAGCTTTTTGCATCACTTGATCCCAAGGAGCCATTGACTGATATCACATGATAGTAATAAATAATGCAACTAAGAATATTATTAGTTAGTAGTTTTAAACATTCTTTTAGATATCCTTAAATGCATCATAGGCATGCTTGGTTCTAATTATGTCTCGACATACTCAATAGTCACCCTTTCTTGGACATCATCTTCAAAAATCCCCTTCAAGTAAGTATCTATGGAGGCCTGCTTTTTAACATTGTTAAAATTTTCTTTGTACATAACATTTCATTGAATGTAACATTTCTAACTTAGATAATAATTTGATTTTTATCATTGGAACCTATAGAAAAAATATTTTCAACTCCATTTCCAATAAATTAATTATTTTTAATTAGTGCCTAGTTTTTCTTGACAAATGGAATCACATGCACAAAAGAAAGCATTCAAATGCCTTTAAATGAGAAATGTTTTCTCTTTGCCAATCCAAGTTTTGTTAACATTTCATAGCATAAAGGAATTGAGGTTGCTCTATTTAATCAGATAAGCTGCAACCTCATGTTGTCCGCCCAAAATGTCTTAGGAAATTTTTCATGTAATCTCAATCTTTGGATCTTTTATCCATGTTCCTCATTCTACTAATATCTTCTAGGAATCATTCTTTCCTTATGGATCTCGCTAGATGCACAAAATTATCTGAACAATTTGTTGTTATGTTTTTCTCCTTTTTTTAATCTGAGAAACTATTTTTGCACTGTGTAATTTTCTTCACAAAAATCACCTCTAAAAAGTATTAAAAATATCAAAATCAATTTAGTATAAAATAAACATCATGCATTTTTGATGTAGTAGTAAATGAAGGTGACTTAGTAACGGGAGTCAATTATAAATTTCTTTAGTAGGACTGATAATTTTGTTCAAAACTTAAAGCTTGCTTGATAATTGTTTGGATATTAATTTATTTGCGTAAACTCAAAGGTGGCTTGCTAGAAATTAATTCCATTGAACTCAATGAACTTAATTCATATAAACATGCACAATTTATACGTAGGTTCTCATTCATATAGAATTATAGATTCACACACACACACACACACACACATATATATATATATATATATATACACACACACAACAAGTAAACAATGCACAAATATATTTATGTTTCATTTTATATTATATATAGCTTAAAAAATTACAAGTTTATGGCTTATACTGTTATACATGACCCAAGAGGAGAATTGTTTGAATTAGGCAATTCAAATTCCTCTTGAAAAGATTTAATTAATTATTTTAAATTGTTTTATGGGGAAGATTTCAAATTTATGTGATTATGTAGATGAATGAACAACAAAGCAAAATTAAAATGCAGTAATTAAAATAGACAAATTGATTTTTATGTTATTTGTTTCTCCGAAGCTTACATCCTTGCCCAAGCACAACTCACACTTAGGATTCCCCTATTACAGTAATTGACTTTTTCGTAACCTATAATTGGAGAAAATATTGCATCGTTTCTTCTAATAGGGTATGGCTGAGGGTACCATCTAAAATCTCTATTCAGAAGATAATTAACAACATGCAAGAGATAAAAACAAAAAGAAAAACGTAATACTTAAAAATAATCTTACACGTTATATTTAAAAGTGCTTGGATGAAAAGAGTTACGAATATGATTTTAAAGCAATATCAACAAGTAAGCAAACCTTTCATCTTCTATTTAAAATGAAATTGCAGAATGATTTATCTTTTTTTTTTTTTAAATGACTCGCCTTGGATCTCCTATAATGGATTTTTTTGGATGGCTCAATGTTTAAAATTGCGTAATCAGGTATTGAGGCGTTTTTTGTTCGTGAGGCGTAAGCCTCAAGGCGAATCAAAAAATTGCGTAAACATAAAATGATAAATTTTGTATATACTAATGAGTAAATAATATATAAAACATATAAATGCACAAAATATGAAGTGAAATCAAAATATTCAATAATAAGACAACATGAAATATAGTTCAACTCAAACTCCATCTTTCGCAAATCATAATATTCTTTTCATTAACATATTATTCCAGAAATAAATAGCAATGACATGATGAACTGCTCTCTCCCCTTCCTCCTCTCCTATAGAGTTCAATGCTCCCAATCAAGTCCTTCCTCAATATTAGTTATCTTCCTCTTCCATAAATATTTTTGAACAATCTCAAAATAAATAATAATGTAATACATTAATAAAAGTCTAAGAAAACTATATTGTTTATGTACCTTTTTTGATTTGTTCTTGAGTTGTGGTGGATGTAGATGCTTTCAGACTATCAAAGAAATCAATATTTAAATCTTCATCTTGTAATTCAGACGGCATCACTTCAACTTCATCATCTACAAACTACTCATCATCAGATGCCACATCCTCACAAAGCAAATGATCTTCATCATACATTAATATTTTTTTCTTCAAATTCATATCTTTGAGTCTCCTATTGTACATAATGTACACCAGTGAATTCATCCTCAATGTGAACAAGCGATTTCTCCTCTTTGTGGGTACTTGGTTGTAGGTACTTCAATTTCTTTTACAGCTAGATGAAGAGCATGTCAAGCCCAAAACTTTCACAGCAAAACACTGCAATTCTGGAGTCCCATCGCCAAATTAAATTCACAACTCAACTAATATTTATATAAGAGAGTTTAATTAGTGCAAAAAATAACTTTTAAATAAATGTTTAAAACATTAAATAAAATTACAAGGAGATCGTTTGACAATTGTATCATTTGCTTGTTGTAATTTAAAAAAATCTTCGTTGTTCCTAAAATGTACTAATTGCATGTCAGCATTTGATCTTTCAATTGCATCACTTATTACCCGATCTATGCAATGATACAACCCAACTTTATTTCAGGGTTTGTAGACTTGTTCTCTACATATTAATACTAAGAGTTTAGATATCAGCTGCATGCAAGTGCCGGTGAAGTTGTAGCTCTCGCCTATCATCAATAATATTCTAAATTTTCCTAAAACTATCCTCTTCACCTCCTAAGTTGGAGGCAATCATTTTTTTGGCTTCATCCATGACATTGTAGTTGAAACCCATTGCAGGCTTCTTCTCAGCATTCACCATCCTTAAAACTTGAACCAAATGTTTAGTGGTTGTAATGGTATATAAGATACTTTGCCAAAATCTATCATTTAAAACAATCTTTTTAATCTCTTTTTCCTCAACCTTCTTCACCCAAGCACAACTCAACCATTGTGTAGATGTGAACATAGCCTCTCAAGGTTGTCTAGCATCTAGCATGCTCTCTAAGGTCAAGTAAGTGGTGGCAAATCTTGTTGCTGTTGGCCTTAGAATTTCTTTCTTTGAAAAATTGCTCATAAGAGCTAGAACCCAAGAGTGGTTGTAAATAAACTTGGTTATTTTTTTTTGCTTTAGTAAGTGTATTCTTATGATGAGGTAGCTCCCCAAGCTTCTCAAGAATCAGATCTATGCAATATGCAATACATGGAGTCCAATACAGATGTTTACTCTTCTCCATAAGTTTGTTACTTGCAGCCTTGTAAGTACTTGCATTATCTGTCACAACTTGTACAACCAAATATTCTCCAACCTACTCAATAATGCTATCTAATAATCCAAATATGTACTCAACATCTTTGATCAGGCCAGATGCTTCAACTGACCTTTAAAATATAGTACCATAAGGATTATTAATGAGAATGTTAATCAGACTTCTATGTTTGATATCAGACCACCCATCTGACATAATTGTTACTCTTGTTTGGGCCCAAGTCCTCTTAATTTCTTCGATGCTTTTATCAGTACTTTACTACTTTCCAACTCCTTCAGAATCCATGTTCTCAAATTATACATGGTTGGAGGTTTAAACCCTCCCAAATGCTCAAATTGAACGAATCATGTTGTAATAGACAAGTGATGTTGTAATATTAAATGGAATTATATTTTCGTAGAAGAATCTGCCTATATCCTTACACACTCTTCTCCGTGCCTCCATTGCATTTTCTGGGGTCATCTTCTGTGTAGTAGGAGGCCTATCATCTGATGTGTCCACCATATAATGATCCATAGGCCTCTAGCACCCCTAGATAAAATAGGCTTCATTAAAGAAGATGAATCCCTAACGCTGCACTCACTCCCGTAGTAAGAGCCAACATCAACTCGGTCCTCAAATTGCTTCTGTGCAAGATGTTTTGACGTGGTAGACTTATTCATTTATGACTTTATCTCCTCTCTTACAATATCAGGAACTTTGGAGCATGGAGCAACATTCTTGTGAGACCTTGAAAGGTGATCCTTCATCCTAGTCACACCACCCTTCACAACTTTATCATAGTAATTGCATTTTAGATAGATATATGTTTTATCACTTCCCCCTACATCCACCTGAGTGCTATGTTTCCATGCTGGATTTTTTCTATGACCTGATGGAGCTTTATCCTTACTTCTGACCATCCTTTATGAGAAGAATATATTAGTGCAATATATCGAATCCCTAAACATTATGCTTCACTTATTCTACATTAAGAAAATTTATACAAATCATGCACTCATGAAGAAGCATACTAACACTAACAACTATTATTAAAGATGATGAATACAACAATATACGGGTCTGCCGGGGGTCTAAGAGGGCGCTGCCCCATGGAGGGGTTCGACTTGCTCGGTACCGAGCTGTACCGAGCATGTACCTAGTGGTACCAAACATTATTGTACCGAGTGGTACCGAGCATATACCTAGCAGTATCGAGCATGTACCTAGTGATACCGTGCGATACCAAACAGTACCAAGCAGACCGACCGATTGTTGAATCTTACTCAGCAAAATATGGAGGTCCTTGTGGCAGAACGGACCGATCTTGTATTTCAAAATAAGGTGATGGATGAAACCACGAAGAAGAAGAGCTTTAAGCGATTGGTCGAAGGAGACTCCAACCCAACTCGCGGTAGAAGATAACTCTAAGCAATAGTCGAAGAGCAACTCATGGTGGAAGGAAGCCAACGCCGAACGAAGAGGGAAAATTTCGCTCGAAGAAGGGAGAAAACCTGTTTTCGGGAAATGACAGAAGACCGCGCCAGGGTTGGGGGGTCCGAACCGAAAAAATATATATTACATTAGCCTTTTTTTTTAATTTTTAGAGGCGGACACCTCTAAACAGTGAGGTGAGGCGCGCCTCAGTAAACTTGAGGCGTACACCTCAAATCCTGAACTCATTGCGTGGGCTTTGAGGCTTAAAGGGGCAAAGTTGCGTTGAGGCGCACCTCTCTTATTGCGCAATTTTAAACCATGAGTGGCTTAATACATATTTTCATTCCATAGGCAATTCAGGAATACGATCATCCTTTTTTTCTTCTAAGTCTGATTTTTCTACTCTAATGATATCTTATTTATCTAAATCATGAACATTAGTTCTAATAAGATTTGATTCATCAAAAGCAAGATGTATTAACTATTCTATTCTCAATGTTCTCTTGTTAAATATTCGGTATGCCTTATTATATCTATAGAGTCAAATTTTCTTAAATGATTTATTCTATTCTTTAAATTAAGTACATCTAAATAGAGGAAAGTAATATACTTTTGATTTGTTACCTCCATAGTTTACTTGTCATTTTCTTTATACTGAATTGAACATTTACTCAATTTGTCATATAATGTAAATATCTATCCCTTATGCTTTGAAATATTTCAATAGGCTAAACTCACTAAGCATAATCTTAATTGTATCTTGTAGGGCCCTTTTTGTGCATTTCACTACACTATGGTGAAATCCTTAAGTGAAATGTCAGGGATAAAAATTTTATCCCTGACATTTCACTTTTGATTTGTTACCTTCATAATTTACTTGTCATTTTATTTATAATGGGTTGAAAATTTACTCAATTTGTCATATAATGTAGAATATATATCCCTTATGCTTTGAAATATTTCAACTGGCTAAACTCACTAAGCATAAAATCTTAAAAGAACCTAAGTAGGAGGAATCATTATTTCTATTAAATGCATTAGTCATCTTGATTATATCACAATATTTGTCTCTTTGCACTAATAGTATAAAAGAAAATTATAATAAAATATTTCATTTCTAAAATGTAGCAAATGAATATTGAAGGAAATGAATACTTCAACTACAGTACTTGGTGAATAACACGAACATCACTCGCTCTCATAGAAGCACATGAACCTTATTCCTCTCTATAGACTGCAATGGATTGGTTGAATGAAAATCACGAGCAATGCTAAAACACTAGACACAAATAGACAATGAGGTTTTCACGTAAGGAGGATGATGGAGTGGGGTTTTATGCCAAAATTGAAAGAGAGAGCGGGAGATGTGAATAGGGAGAGATCTCTTCGAACTTCCTTAACCAACCTCCCTCTTACTTAAAATGAATGGACACACAAAATGCCCCTTGAACCGCCCATTAACTCCTCTGCTTGATTTGAATCGAGGGTTGAGATTCATCCGATAAATGAATGAATATTGGAAGGGTTATTTAAGAAGAAAATTGCTAATTTAAAGTGCTACTTTGGATTAGATTTTAAAATCAAAATAGTTTTAATCAAGTAATTTAATCCTATTTTCCCTGATTCAACTTCATTTCGACTCAAGACGAGTTAATTTGGGCTAATTGAAGTTGCTGTCATTAAATGGAACTCGATTTGAGTCAATTTGATTTGGTATCGTGTCGATTTGTGTCGAGTTGCTCCAATCAACACCAATTAAACTTCGGTCGATTTGGGATCGATTTGGGCTAATCGAAGGTATCGTGGTTAAATCTAACTCAATTCGAGTCAATTTAACTCAATATTGCGTTGATCGACATCTATGTATTTCAATTAATTCCAATTTAATCTTGATTGTTTCGAAACGAGACGATTTAGGCTAATCGAAGGGACTGGTGATAAATTGAACTCGAATCGAGTCGATCTAACTCGGTATTATATCAATTTGCATCAACTTGCTTGGATCAATGCCGATTTGACTTTGATCGCTTCGATGCGAGCCAATTTAGTTCTAATTGAGTTAAAATTGAGTAATTTTGATTTAATTGATATCGATAATATTAAATCGAGCTCGATTAGTGTGAAGTTTGATTAATTTAGTTTGGATTGACTTCAAATGGCTCGATATGGCATCCAATTAATTATAATTAATCCAATATGAGTTATGTAGTGTCGATTGAACCTGCAGAGTTGAAATTGAATTCGAATTGAGCCCAATTAACGTCAATGACATTTGATTACCCTATTACATTTGGAATTAAATTGGATTTTGGGAAATTGGGTTCAATTTTTGTCGAATTACAAGGCTGAGTTAGTGTTATGTCATCGAGTACCCACCTAATAGAAATCCTACTAGTGAACATGTCTATGTTAGACTAGGAAGACCTAGGCACTAGAGGCCACCTCGGGGAAATCAACTTCATACAAAAATGAGATTAACAAATGGACCCCCAAGAGGCGTGATAAACTCACCAAAGTTTATCATGCGTATTGGTGTTGACCGAAACGATCAACTATATCCGATATTGAAATTGAAGATCTGAGTATAATGAATGGAAGAGTTTTATGCTTTGATGGAAAATCAGAATTGATGTTGATAGAGATTTAAGTTGGTTGATTGATGTGAAATTTGATGATAACTTCATTAAATAGTAACTAATGAGGTTAACACAATTTATTAAGTCAAGGTATGAAAGAACTGAATGAATGCAGTGATTTGACATGAGTGTAAAAGTTTGATTGTGAATTGATAAGACTAAAGTCGTCTTTATAGTTCAAGAGGAAGGATGTCACAAAGTGGGTACTTACACCTGCCTCAATAGACTAGAGGGTGTCTTCTAAGAAAGGAAAAACTTGTGTGAAGGTTTACAACTAAACTTAGAAGATTTTAGTTATATAAATTAGCTAGGATGAACCACAAATGGTTTGCTCCACCACTAACAGATTGAAACTAGGATTGTGCCACGAGCGGCTTGCTTCACCACTAGTGGATGAATATATGGGAAACAAAACCTAAGTGTGCGGATTCACACCTAACCTTAAAGGATAATATTCGTCTAACCATATTGAAACAGCGAAGGAGAATGACTTAGTACTCACATGACCATATTGAAAAAATGAGAACGAGTAAAAAAAATCTAATGTCTGCCTGACCATATCAAAACAGCAGAACACAAGATAGAAAGGAATCTGACATTCGTCTGACCATATCGAAACAACGAATATAAGGAACTTGAAACTCACTTGACAGTAATTAAATAATAAAAGAGGACGACTCGATACTCACATGACCATATTGAAACAGAAAAAAAGAGTCAAATAAATTTAATGTCCGCCTGATTATATCGAAAAAGCAGAACACAAGATAGAAAGTAATCCAACATTCGTCTGACTATATCAAAATAGTGAAAGAGGAGAAATTCGATACTCATCTGACCATATCGAAATAGTTAGAAAGAGCCAAATAAATATAATGTCTGCTTGATCATATTGAAACAGTGGAACACAAAATAAAAAGGAATCCAACATTCGTCTGACCATATGAAAACAACGATAGAGGAGAAACGCGATACTCACATGACCATATCGAAACAGTGAGAAAGAGCCAAATAAATCTAATATGCACCTGATCATATCAAAACTGTGGAATACATGATAGAAAGGAATCCAACATTTGCCTAATCATATCGAAAGAGTGAAAGAGGAGAAACTTGATATTCACCTGGCCATATCGAAACAGTGAGAAAGAGCTAAAGAAATCTAATGTCTATCTGATCATATCGAAACAATGGAACAAAAGAAAGGTATAAATCCAACATTTGCCTGACTATTTTGAAACATCAAATGATGACTACTCAATACTCACCTGACCATATCGAAATTGTGAGAACGAACCAAAGAAATCTAATGTCCACCTGACCATATCAAAACAATGGAGCAAAAAGAAAGGTATAAATCTAACATTCACTTGACCATATCGAAACAATGAATGAAGAAGACTCGATATTTACCTAACTATATCGAAACAATAAGAAATATCCAAAAAAATCTAATGTCCACCTCACCATATTGGAACAGTGGAACAAAAGAAAGGTAGAAATCCAACATTTGCCTGACCATATCGAAATAACGAATGAGGAGATTTTGAATTTGAAGATTTTAAATTTCCCTATTCATCACAAATGATCTTAACAACTTCTATATACTCCGTTGGGGATTATATGCCATTTGTACACGTCATTTTCCTAGAGAGGGGAGGATGATTTGTAAGGATTTTGAATTTTGATAATTTAAAAAAAAATTAGGTTGGAAATTCACTTTCCCTCTCCATCACAAATGACCTTTATAACATGCAAATGTTTCACTGGGGACCAAAACTTTTATGAAGTTCAATTTCTAGGAAAAGCAAATGGGTGGAGAGATTAAATTTTGACTGTAATTTCTTTGATTCTTAAGGATTTCAAAATTTGCCTGAAGATTCTGACTCTTTCTTAGTTCACTAGAAGCAAAGATGACCCCAAATAATATACAAAATATTCCACCCGGGATTATTTATATTTATGTACGGGATCATCACTTATAGAGAAATGAGAAAGATGGTGAGTAGTTTGATCATCTTTGATAAGTAAAGATTCATCAAAGCATCTTGACCATTGGCAGAGGAATGCAAGATTTTAATTAAAGATTCATTTTATATTAATTTTTTCTGAGTAACTTAAGGAAAAGAATACGAATTTTCTAGAGTTTTCAATTGCAAAGTTCTAAGAAAACTAAATGCAACAACATTCTTAGGGGCATTTTAACTTTTGCATGAGTTTTCAAAGAACAAGCGGAATATTTGAGCATCCTTCATAACGAAGACATCAAGGAATATAAAATACTCACAAGGATTGAGAAAAGTTTGATTTTTATCAAAAAGTGAATTTTTTTTTTTTAATTATTGGGTGATTTTCCTTATGATTGTTTGAAAAATGATTCTATATTTGCTCGAGTTTTGATCATCTGAACCTAATCAAAATGATAAGTGGGAAATGATTCCAAAGCTCAATGAAAGGTGGGTTGACTCCATCTAAGTTAAATAGTAAGAAGTCGGCCAAAACTAGTTTAATTAAATGACAAAAACTTAACAACTTTCTACGAAGAAAATTATAGTTTCGACGAGTTTTGAATTTCAATGTTATGGAAAGATTCTTAATGGGAATAAATTATTTTAGAATCTAACATCTGATTTTAATCTATGATAAAGTAGGGATCAATTTTGAATTGGATTTCATAACCATTTGATGAGTCATCATGGACTTCATCGGGTGTAGAATCTCTCCAATTCTAACATCCAAGCTTAGTCAATCATGATCTATATCACATTGCAATTTGATTTTGATTTGAAATTTGACAAGGATGCAAATAAAGATATCATTGACATCACTATGAATAGAACCCCTCATGTTCTAACATCCTAGTTTAAATCTGGATGTGATATCTACTCATGTTGAATGAGAACATTAGACAATCACATCAAAAACAACAGAGGAATGTCTCTTAATTCAGTTTAAAAAATTATAAGTTAGAGAAGGTGATTTTTATACCCATAGATATCAATATAGGTCCTTGAGCATCAGGACCCTGTCTAGAATCTCATTCAATTTGGAAAATGTTCAAAAGAGAGTTGAAAATGTTTGGATAATGATTTGTTTATGCATCTCCATTAGGTTATTTATGTAGATCTCAATGATGCACATCTAATACTATTATAATTTCAGTTTGATTGATCATCTTTTAGATTTTCCTTGATATTGATTTGAAGATATAAAATGACATACTTAAGTTGATAATTAAAGAGGCCTCGGAACTTAGATTTTGTCAATTCAGATCAAAGTTCCCAACAAACTAAACTGTGATTTTCTTCTTTTTCTCTCTTTTTTTTTGATAAAAATCTTAATCCAAAGATAGTTAAATTAGAGATATAAATTGAATCTTTTAACATCTCTTGCATGAATCTTATTGTTATTTCCAATATAGTATCAATGCATGATAATAAACCTAAAATCAAGATTCTCACAGTTAAGTGTTAAAAATATTGGACTAATGGGTCTTCTAAGATTCAAAGAATAGAAAAGGAAGCCATCATTTTATTTTTTTATTCTTCCTTTTTTCACATATTCTGCGCATAAAATTTTTTTTAACAGCCCACATAATAGAGACAATGTTATTATTCCATTTTTTTTAGGAGGCTTCCTTTCTCAATTCTTGAAAAGATTATTCTCACTAGTAATATCATCATCTAAGCTTGATAGGAGAAAATTAATCTTCTTATGCAAGGAATATAGATCTACAAATTAAACCTAATCCTATGATAATAATTAATAAATTGACTAAGATAATTATGAAATAGTTTCATAAACATACAAAATAAATTATAAGATATATAATAGCAAGAAGATAGAGAAAATTTTTATTTATAATTTAAATTTTAATTTGACATAGATTTTAATTCGAAATATTTTTTTTCTTACACGTAGTAAAAATATATTAGGTGAACTCAAATATGATTTTGTTTTCACTAATAAGAGAAGGAAACTTACGAAGTTGTTATAAAATCACCCGACTTAGTACCAATTCAAGGTTTGCAATTAATTTAGGGAAAACTACATGACATAGGGAATTTTTATCATATCATGGGTTAACCTTTGTAAAGAACTTTGAAGTGTCCCAAGTCTTTGACTTAAATGAGAATTAAGATGATCAACTTAGTGAGGATTCTCCATAAGTTTTCTTAAATGGAGTTATAAAGTCAGGAATAAACTTAGCTAAAATTTGATTTAAAAATATCACCATAAGAGAATTCAAAGCCAGGAGTTATTTTGTGCATTCATGAAACTAAGTGGGTTGGAGAGAAGGCTAAGGAAATTGATAGTTTAGGATTTAAACTTTGGTATTCGGGTAGGAGTCGTACTAGAAATGGTGTAGGTGTTATTATAGATAAGAGTTTAAAGGACAATGTTATAAAAATTAATATGATTGGAGATAAAATTATAGTTTTAAAGATTGTTAGATGATAAGATTGTTAATATTATAAGTGCTTATGCTCCTCAAGTAGGTTTGGATACAAGTTCTAAATTAAATTTTTGGAATGACTTGGAAGAATTAATACAAAAGATGCCTCTTGAAGAAAGAGTTTTTATTGGAGGAGATTTAAATGGACATGTTGGTAGAGAGGTAGATGATTTTAAAAGCCTTCATGGTGGCCATGGATTTGGAACGACGAATGAAGGTGGCAAGACCATATTAGATTTTGTTTAGCTTATGATTTTTAATTGCTAATACCTTATTTAAGAAAAAGAAATGAGCATCCTCATCACTTACAAAAAATGATATAGTACAACCCAGATTGACTATTTCTTATTAGAAAATTAAATCGTTTAGAATGCAAAGATTGTAAAGTTATTCCGAATGAAAATTTATTTTACCCCTACATCGATTATTAGTTTTGAACTTTAAGATAAAGGGGCATAAAATAAAAAATAAATTAAAACGTTTTTCTAGGATTAGGTGGGGGCATTTAAAGAATATTAACAAAAATATTTTTGAGAGTAAAATTTTAGATCTTAAGATTTGTCTATGCATGAGATGCTAATTATGTGGGAAAAAGTGGCTAGTGATATTAGAATATTGCAAAAGATGGCTTGGAGTATCAAAGGGAAAATCTCCTAATAGTAAAAAATTTGTGGTGAAATTCAATTGTGCCAAGAAAAGATTAAAAATAAGAAGATTGTTATAAAAATGATTTAATTTTAAAAATTTGATAATTGGGAATATATAAATGGCCCGTAATGATTCTAAGAAAGCAAATTGATGCAAAGACATTAGCTTTTAGTGATTTGTATAATAGATTAAAACTAAGGAGGGAGAAAGATATATGTATAAGTTAGCCAAAAAAAGAGTAGGAGTAGTAAGGATTTAGTTCAAGTGAAATGTATTTAAGGATGAAGATAAAAAATACTTTTCTTAGAAGATGATATTCAACAAAATGTGGATGAGATATTTTGCTAAACTTTTAATGAAGATTGTGAAATAAGATTGACTATATGACTTAGCACCCTAAATGAAAATAAAGATTTTGTTTTTACTGGTGTATTAGTAAAACTGAAGTTAGAGAGGCTTTAAAGAAAATGACAGGTGGAAAAGTGTTGGACCTGATGATATTCCAATAGAGATGTGAAATGCTTAGGAGATGAAGGATTTCTAGCTTACTAAACTTTTTAATACTATTTGAAGACTAAAAAGATTTCAGATGAGTGGAGAATGAGTGTGTTAATTTCATATTTTTAAGAATAAAGGTGATGCACAAGATTGTACGAATTATAATAGGTATTAAGTTAATGTGTCATACTTTAAAACTTATGGAGCGAGTTACGAAGCATAGGTCGGCGTGATATTGATGCTTCTCAAAATCACTTTGGATTCATGTCGGGTAGGTCGACTATGGAAGCCATACATTTATTCAGAGGTTTGATGGAAAAATATAGAGGAAATAAGGAGGATCTACATATGATATTTATTGATTTAGAAAAAGCATATGATAAAGTTCCAAGAGAAGTGCTATGGAGAGTTCTTGAAAAGAAAGGAGTTAATAATGCTTATATTCAAATCATTAAAGATATGTATGCAGGAGCTATTACTTGTGTTCAAACACAAGGTGGTTTGACCAAGTATTTCCCTATTTCGGTTGGGTTACATCAAGGATCAGCCTTAAGCCCATATCTTTTTGCTTTAGTCTTGGATGTTCTCACTAGACATTTGCAAGATGATGTACCTTGTTGTATGCTTTTTGCTGATGATATTCTTCTTGTTGATAAGACTAGAGAGGGAGTTGAAGGTAAACTTGAATTATGGAGGTCAACCTTAGAGTCTAAAGGTTTTCGCTTGAGTAGATCTAAAACGAAATATATGGAGTGTAGTTTTAGCAGTAATAGTCCTAGTGAGGGGATTGTGACTTTGGGCGATCAAGTCATTAATAAGAGTACACGTTTTAGGTATCTTGGATCTATTGTTCAGAGTGATGGTGAAATAGATGGGGATATTATCAGTAGAATTCAAGTTGGATGGTTGAAGTGGAGGAATGCATCGGGCTTGTTATGTGATAGAAATGTATCCCTCAAACTTAAGGGAAAATTCTATAAGATGGTAGTGAGGCCTGCAATGCTTTATGGTGCCGAATGTTGGCCATTAAAAGAGAAGCATAATACTAAGGTAAGTGTTGCAGAGATGAGGATGCTCAGGTGGATGAGTGGCTTTACCCTTAGAGATAGGATACGAAATAAGCATATACGTGAAAAGGTTGGAGTAGCTCCAGTAGAATATAAGATTAGAGAGAGTCGCCTTAGATGGTTTGTTCACATAAAAAGGCGGCCTTCCGATGACCCGGTTAGGAGAGTAGAGGTATTAGATTTGACTTGTGTTAAGAAAGGTAGGGATAGACCTAAAAAGACTTGGTTAGAAAATATTAGGAATGACCTTTCTTTATTAGATTTAAACGAAAATTTGACTTTTAATAGGACACAATGGAGAAAAAGGATTCATGTAGCTGACCCCACGTAGTGGGATAAAGGCTTGATGTTGTTGTTGTTGTTGTTGTTGTACCATAAGAGAATTCAAAATGGTGAATAGGGGCTTTGATATAATTGACAAGGTCATTTATCTTTGACACATGCCTTAAGATCCACTTTCTATCGGAGTTAAACCACATGACAGAGGACAAATTATCATATCTATGTAGTACTCTTAGTAAATGAGATTTAAAGGCATTCCAAGCTCTGACGTACAAGAAGATTAAAAATGAAGGAATCTTGAATGATTGTTTCTTTTGTTTATGTAATTCTTTTTTAAATTTAAATTTGATGTTAAGTGATGAGGACACGAGCAGATTTCCAACCTTCAACTAATAATTATATCCCTATACTTAGGAAAGTCATAACATAGTTGAATAGAAAATTTAGATGTGTTTGATTCAGAATTAGATGATTATCAGACACCTTGCAAAATAAACTGAATTTTTGTTCTTCAAGGTTTCTAAAATTTGGTGAGATGTGTCTTCCACCTAAAGCATCAATCCACACAAGTGGTGGGAGGGAATGAGGATTTTTGAAGGAACTTCTCCACTTGGTGTTTGTTCCTTTAGTGATGAGGGAACAAAATTTTATTTAGTAGCATTGATAATCATATGCCTCTTGTTTTAATATTTAGATGAGTCAACCATAACCTACTTTCTAATATGATTTAAAGAAATTAAAGATAAATTTCCTTCAAGTGGAATAAACCTGCTATTTTCTCTAATAAAATTATTTTCAAAGACTTGACTTGTATTTGAACTTTAAACTTTTCTCCATTCGAATTAGCTAGAATATTGAAAATCTTGCATAGAATGGATTATGGACCTTGTCTTAGTAAACATATCAATCTACAATGAATATGTGATTGCAATATGTTAGAACAAATAAAAAGTTTTGATTTGAAAGTTTGATATTTTAGACCCTGCCCTACCACACACATCAAGTTACAAAAGCATGTAACAACAACATCTTGTTCAGGATATGGAGAAACTTTGATTTAGAGGTTTGAATTTTCTTAAACTTTGTCCTACCACACAAATCAAGATACAAAAATACATAACTGTTGTTGGTTAGGACGGGGAAAAGATTTTTAAAAAGGGACTCATACTCTGAAGATTTAAATTTTTGGACTCGATATAAATAATATGTCGAGCTACTAAAAGAAGTAACTATAATATACTACTAAAGTCTGTGCAATAATTTTATTTAAAATATTCAAAATTGAAAGAACTTTCATTCTTAGAAGATTATTTGAATTTTTTTAATATAGTTCTATGAAGAGGCATAAAAAAGACATCCCATCAATAATTAATGGGGGTCCTACAAGACCTCACTTTATAAATTTAAGAGATACCGACTAAATTATTCAATAATAAAATGAATAAAATAACAGGCCGAAGAAAGGTAGCCTTAACTTATGGCAAGTACAAGTATTCTACTAATATAAGGGCATGAATCACTGTTAAAGATGGAGAGAGGAAAAAATTCTCAGTAAAGTTGCCAAAAAAATCTACTGGGAAAATAAATACCACGTGGATTCGGTGTTATCCTATTTTGAGGTCGAATACTATATTAAGAGTAAAGTACGATCTCGAGAGACTGAAACTATATTCTACAATGGTTTCAATATTAAAATAGAGTTTTAAAAAATATTATTTCTATGGTCAAACACAATTCAAAGAATAAATTATCTTCTTGGAAGATGAACATGGGATTCTATAGAAAGTGTTTGAAAAGATAAACGAGTTTTTTTTATTCAGCTATTCCTATAATTAAATACACCAAAAAGAATGTTATATTATCTCGAGAGATAAACATAATATTTCATAGGGGATCTAAAGGTAATAATGATTTTTTGAAAAATGTGCTATTTCTAAAATTAAATACAACAATGAAACTATCATATCACCTTGGAAGACAATAATGACATTATACTAATGTATTTGAAAATAGAAATAGGTTTGAAAAAGAATATCTTTATTCCTAGAAAAAAATTCTCTATTTTAATTTGGAGTATTCAATTCTCTGTGAGGGCAAGCCCTTATGGTTAATTATATCTTAAGAGAGGTACTATTAAGAAGACTCTTGATTAAAATCGTGATTTTATACCCTTTGATTATAACATAGAAGATAAAGAAAGAAATATAAATTTTCTAAGGAGAAAGTTTAATGTTGAATAGTTCTTAGTGGGTCAAAGGAAAAAAAGTTTGAGGTGTCAGATTCTGAGAAGCTTAGAGGCAACCTCAATTTATCCTATTTTGAGATTTACATTTTAAAAGAGGATTTATTGTTCAAGTTGAAATTTTATCAGAAAACTGGGATTATATTCCCGGAGAGTTGAAAGATGGGCAAAGTTGATGCTAATTGATGCATTCAATAGCTTTCATTTTATGTTTATTTTGAAAAACTATTGTAATTTGAATATTTTTATGTTTTATTTTTGTTTACCAATGATGGAAGGCAACCAATGATCATGATTAGGTAGGTTGCTCATTGAACATGTCACTCCTTTGGTTTCCTAGCTTTTTTTGGTTTTTTGGGTATTTATATTTGGGTTGTTTTGTCTCCTATTGGGCTTGGCTCATTTACCCTTAGCTGTTTGGTGTTTGTAGTTCTCAGCTTTTTGTTTTTTTGGGTTGCCGTGCCTCTCCTTGGTAGCTATTTAGCTGCTGGATGCTTGGGTTCCTGGGCTGGCCGTGCCTTTTTTTCTTGGTTTCTGATAAGTTTCTTAGCTGTTCCGATTCTGGCTGGCTGTTGGGCTGCTTGTCCGTTCAGTTCTTGGGCTGGCCGTGCCTTTTTTTCGGGTTTTCCTCTATTTTGGTTGGCTGGTTTGGGCGGCTGATTTATGTGGTTGTTGATTTCCTTTCCCTATTTATAGGGGTTGTTGGCTGCTGTTGGAAGAAGTTGTTGAACCTTATTTTGTCTTCAAAAACCTGAGGGTTTTCTTCCAAAGCTTGAGAGCTTCTTCTTCTCTACTTATTTCTTCTTCTAAGTCTTCTACCTAGACTTCTCTTCACAAGTTACCCTTCGATTGTATCATTCTTCTACAAGTGTGATTGGTGTTATTGGCCAGTTTGTTGGTATTTGCCGGAGGAGTTACGACGGGTGTTGGATCTGGATTGTTGTGGTGGACCTCTAGTTTGCATGTTCTTAGATCACCTTATTTTCCTATTTTATCGTTACATGTGAGGTACCACTTGTTGGTTGTTCTGAGGGTATTTCTCTTTAATTTAAGTTTTTGTTGTTTCCTAAAGCTGTTTAAGTTTTTGCATCTGGTTGGGTTTTGTCAGTGGTTTGTTCAATTATTTTGGATTAAGTTGTGTTCCGATTTCTCTTAAGTGTTCTCCTTTGGTTTTGGAACTTGTGGGTTCCATCATAATTTGATGAGGATCTTTGTTATTGTCATCTTCTTTTTCTTTTTTCTTATGTAATATCCTAATTTCTTGCATAGATGTAAGGGAAATTGAAGAGGCGAGTTGGAGAAAAGAAAGAAGATGAAGGGACCAGTTACTAGCATAGTTGCATAAGACCGAGTATTGTGGTAGGGGTGGGTGTGGGGGTGGGGGTGGGGTTGGCGGTGGGGGGACTGAATGGAGAAAGAGAGGAAAGAGGTAATAGAGCTGGAAATCTTTCAATTTTGATTTGCTTCAATCAATAATCAAAAGAATAGCCTTGCAACTCCTATTTAAAGAAATAAAGTTTATATATCAACTAATTTAAATTAAAATCTCGATAACTCATAAAGATCCTGCATCAATGTCCAAATTATTAGAATAATAATGATTAAATACAATAAAATTGAAATGGAATCTAAATTAATTTGCAATATTGTAAAATTTTAGAAATAATCTTCTATTTATTGCATCATCATGACTCGCCTCTTCTGTCATGAGAATATTACTACTGTTTGTAACTGCATTAAGAATTTCTTTTTAGTTCTTGGAAAACTGTATTAAATATCCTTTTAGATTAAAATGTTAATATTATTTGAAAAATTGTGAAATGTTACCTTAATTTCTATTTTTTTATGTAAGATTTCAGAATCAATGGTAAGATGCATTAGGCATTACTATTTCTTGCAACAATTAGTCTGTCTTACAGAAGTTATCCGTAACAACTAGTAAAACTCAATGCATTACTCTGGAAATTACAGGTAACATATGAGACAGTTGGTGTGCTCTTGCTAAGATAATTATCAAATTGGCAGGAGCTCTAACATGGTTATAAAGCAAAACAAAATCCTGCTATGTAAATTCAATCAATTTGACTGCAATTAATTTTCTTCAATTTATCAAAGAAGGAGCTTATAACGTTTGGTAAGTGAATGCAATAATTCTTAAGTTACAATAATTCTTAAGGTAAATAATGTAATTGCACGTTGTACTATTAGAAAAAGGTCCAATAATTCTTTAGTTACAATCTCTTCCTTGAGTAGTCAAGGATTTTTATACCAGGACTTTAGTCATAAGTTACTTCCTATGGAATTAAAAAATTGCACAAATAGTTACAACTTTGTGTGTGGCATAATATGATTTCTAGTATGTTGAAGGAGACTTGCTATATTAACCTTGCTTTGTTAGCCATGTTGAGATAGCTTGAACTGTTTCTTTTGACGTTTGGTTTATGTTGAAGTTTCTTTTATTCTCATGCCATTGAATGAAGGATTTTACCGTCATAACCTAGCATGCTTGCATTTCTCTGCTTTGCTCAGGTTTTTTCATTCTACGATGGCAGTGTACATGCTGTTTGGAGAGCCATAGGGATAGAAGTTAACATCTTGCCAGTGGACATGAAACAAGGATTCACTATAGATTGGTTAGAGTAAGGAAATCAACTGATTTGTAAGCAACTACTAGATAGTGTCTACCAT
This sequence comes from Dendrobium catenatum, assembly GCF_001605985.2. NCBI lineage: Eukaryota > Viridiplantae > Streptophyta > Magnoliopsida > Asparagales > Orchidaceae > Dendrobium > Dendrobium catenatum. The sequence goes on along the minus strand of NW_021319525.1, from coordinate 906,955 downwards.
ACTATTCATTTCACCTGGGATAACTTACCTTTTACGTTTCTTTAGTTGAACTATAAAAAAGTTTAAGCCTGCTTTAGAATTTCTTTTTAAATCTTGATTAAAAATGATTTTTTGCAGCTACAGTGGAGTTCTTGTGAGCGCTATCCAAGCCAGGCTTGTGATTTCATGGTAAATGCAAGTTCAATATTTCATCTTCCATTTTATAATTTGGCATTAAATTGAAGTTTCTTTTTCATGAGGATTTTATAAGCACTGTCATATTTGCTTTGGACGTTCTTCCTTGAAAATAGTTTTATTTTTTTCGGTGCTGTTCTTTACTAGTAATGTGCAACCTGATGATTGTCGGTTGATACAACATGCACTGATAATAAAGTGCTATAACTCTGACGTTTTATATTTAGTTGTTTTCACTTAGAGAAATAGCTCTAATAATCTAAATGATTTGCACTTCGTTATTCAATGCAAGCAAAACCAATGATCCTAGGTTTTTCATGAACTTTTTGAGTAATAAATTCACACGTTCCTGATCCTTTTTTAGTGTCTTTTATGTTGATTATATTTTTCAACAGTCAATGTAATGTTTGGAAAGCTTAGTCGCCTTTCTGCATTCCCGTCTTCCTTATTTTGTAAGAGACCCTCATTTCTTTTTAAGGAACTCGAGCCCTTGCCTTATCTAGTGGGCTAAGGTAAATTTCACTTGATCACTAAGAATGATGACAACTATTAGAAACTTATGAGCTTCACTTGTTAGGACGTTCTTTGATGTTAGTATGCCTCATCTTATATGCAGCATTACTTCAAATATCAAATGGCATTTTAATTATTGCATTAAAAGCCTTAAAAGTTAGTCCTATATCTTCCGCATCTGAATTGACTATTAGCGATTAAGAGGGGGATAAATTGAGACTTCTCAATTCAATCACATATAAAAGAAGAATCTTACTTTTGTGTACTTGGGAATGCGGTGAGAGGAATTCAACTTCTCATGTTGACTCTCTTTGAAAGATCTTTGCCGCATCTCATTATTAGTTTTTTGATAGAGAATTTGATACATTTTTTCATTGCTCTCAAATTTTTACTCCATATGTTTGATAATGAATTTATTTGTGCTTCATTGACCCACGAATTGGTCATCTTGATTCAATCACAAAAAATTCCTCTATTCTTGTGCTTTTGATTGTTTTGTTGTTTCTATTTTATATTTTTTTGCTGTGCTTGTTTTGTTTCTTCCGGGTTAATTTGTTTGACATTTTTGCCAACCCAAAGTGAGTTGATTTGGGCATTTCCATTCCAACAAACTAATATTAGAATAGTCAGGTTGAACTTAGGAGATGACATCATCTAAGCCTTTCACTAGTAATACCATACACATATCAAAAGCACAAAATAGTGCACCATGGCACATAGCATATAGTATGGCGCACTCCCAACATCATTTACTTGGCATGATTAATGGGTGAAAATGGTGCGCTATTTGTGCCAGTGGCTCATAGTGCACGCCATTTTAATTTTATAATTTGTGATCTAAAATTAACATTTACATTATATATATATATATATATATATATATATATATCTTATAGTTATGTTGGCAGAAATTCATTTTTTAGTTTATTGCCACACCGGATCCTCACTTTGCTGATATATTGGCTGGCATGCTGGGTGAAAGGAACTTGTCAGATCTTGCTCTAGAGGAAGAAGCACTTCCTCTTCTTGATCTTGGGAGAGGAGGGAGAGAGAGAGAGAGAGAGAGAGAGCAGCAAATCAGAAAACTATATTGCTTAAAACCATTCCTATTACAACCTATAAAGCCTCTATATATAGGCACAAAAGCAACATAACAAGCAACAAACATAAAACTAGGACAAATATCTAACAATTCTCCACCTTGGTCCTAGATTTACAAAAAAAAAAAAAAAAAAAAAAAAAAAAAAAAAAAAAAAGATAACTATTGTTCACAAAGAAATACCCTGCCGGTCTTCCCCGCCAATAGAGTCCACCGGACAGTTAATAATTTTCTCAAAAACTGCTCCACCATCTTCTTAAGTTTCCTGCTTCACCAGCTCTAGCTCCACCTCCAGACAAATCTTCTACTGTCGCACTGCATCCCACGCAGTCAATTCCTGAGCACCCTGTGTGCCTCGCTTCAGTGCCTTGTGCCCGCGCCCTGTGCCTCCAGCTTCGCTCTTGCGCCTTGCACTCATGCGGTATGACTCCGACCACATCTTACGCGTAACCACCCGCGCACCGAGCCCTGCGCCCTACTCATCTCAATCCCATGCCCTGCACTGTCGCGTCCTGCCAGTGCCTTCGATTTCAGCTATCTAGGGCAGTAAAAGAGGCATTCCGTGCTTGCGTGTCTTCCTTCGGTGCCCTGCGCTCCTGTGCCACCTCCTCGTGCACCGCATGACCTCACACCTCCTAGCGCCCCACACACCCGGCATTGCTCCTCAAGAACAGGCCAACACCTCAAAGATCCAAACCGATCTGTAATCAAGCACAATGATCTTGAATCTGCCGTGGTCCGCCTCTACTGATCCCATGACCGCACTCCACACGGTTTGCCCGTGAGGCTCCAACGCCCACGAGTCCCGTGCAGCGCCCACGAGGCTCCAGTGATCCGCCTACTGTTCCTACTCGCGATTGTGGCCTAAACCCCGCTACTGCATGCTCCGCTCGAACGCCTTGTTTCTGCCCTTCATGCGAAACAGAACCCAATCGCATGACCCATACCTTTACTCCTGATCCAGCCTCCTGAACGTGCCTTTCGAGTTTCGACCTCACAATCCGATTGTAACCTGCCCCAACCACAATGCCTCCTCGAGCTCGTCTGATGGCTCCAGGTACGGCAGCTTCTTTTCTTGATCGCTCTATGCCCTCACGCCGGCGATCTCTGCCGGATGTCCGACCCGTAGCTTGCGCTATAGCCTTCGAACGCAAGACAAACAAGCGGATGTCCGCCTCCTTGCGCACGTCTAAAGCCAAGCCAGCCGCTTCTCCTTTAGTGTATGTGCTCACGCACGCGTAATCTGCTCCGGTGACTGACCCACACAATCCTGAACTCCGAGCGGGTGACCTGCCTTGTCCCACGCACGAGCCCTTCACACCTGCTCAAAGCCAGCGACTACCGCGTGAAGAAGCCACGATCAGGAACTTTCTTGGCCTGCGACACTGGCAACCCGACGCTCGTCTCTTTCTTGAATCATTTTCTTAGGCAAGAAGCCCTCCTCCTCCACCTCCACCTCCACCTAGCTTGGTTGCATCCACCAGGCTTTGATACCAGATGTCAGATCTTGCTCTAGAGGAAGAAGCACTTCCTCTTCTTGATTTTGGGAGAGGAGGGAGAGAGAGAGAGAGCAGCAAATTAGAAAACTATATTGCTTAAAACCATTCATATTACAACCTATAAAGCCTCTATATATAGGCACAAAAGCAACATAACAAGCTACGCAACTAGCTACAAACATAAAACTAGGACCAATATCTAACATAACTCCTAAAACATTTTTCTGTGGTGTTAATTAAATATGCCAGGTGAGGGCATAGTAAGTGCTAATATGTAAGTAGCTCCCAAAACAGATTGGGATTTTAGATCTTTGTTTGGGTTTTCTTCAATTTATCTGTTGTACAAATCCTGTTGTTCTTTTAACTTTCTTTGAATAATCAAAGCAACACTTTCTTTGTGTGGAAAGAGAGTATTTATACAGTTTCACAGTCTTTTGCAGGAGCCTTTTAAGTCTATACCTGTCATATGGATTATACGAGACCAGTCCCTGGCTGTCCGTTTAAGTTACTATGCCAAAAACGGTCACTCTGGGATTCTTAATCAATGGAAGCAAGTTTTTAGCAGGACTAATGTTGTAGTTTTCACAAACTATCTTTTACCGGTAATTATTCTAATATTGTTTTTAATTTTACAGTTTAAAATGATCTAATAGTTATGTAGGTGTCAGATAGATAATGTTTTTGGTATATCATATTAGGGTCTACAATTTTCAATTTATCTTCCAGATTATATTTTCAGCATTTGATGCGGGCAATTACTTTGTAATTCCAAGTTCAGTTCCCGAGGCATGGATGGCAGATAATTTTCTTGCTGTACATAACCAAAGCAATTTAAGAATTAACACTAATTATAGTTCAGAGGATTTTCTCATTGTTTTAGTTGGCAGTCAATTTGAATACAGTGGCAAGTGGTTGGAACAAGCACTTGTATTGCAAGGTCTGACACAACTACAGAACGAATTTCGTTTTAAAAACTATTCTTATCCTATATTGAAAATTGGATTATTAAGCGGGAACTCGAGTAACACTTACAAAATGTCTCTGGAGGTAATCTTTTAGATGCATTCCTGTTTTTTATTATTTTAAAATATATTTTTAAATCATTTTCAGCTATTTTTACATTTTGCTTGCTTCGTAAATTATATGTATATTTTATATATTTTGCAGACTATTGCTTTAAATTTTGGTTTTCCAAGGGGCATTGTTCAACAGATTGGTGGTAGTGTTGACGATTGCAGTTTTCTTGGTATAACTGACGTCGTCATATATGCATCCTTTCATGAGGAACAATCTTTTCCACCAGTTTTGCTCCAGGCTATGAGCCTAGGAAAGTTAGTTGTTGCTCCTGATCTCGACGTGATTAATAAATATGTATGTTACTGAAGACTTACTCTGCAAGAAATTATGTCAGAATCTCCTTAACTTACATGGTTTACTAACTATACCGAACAATTTGATTATTAGATTGTTGATGGTGTGAATGGTTTTCTTTACCCAAAAGACAATGTTGGCAAGTTGATGCGGATTCTACAGGGTGCAATTTCAAAGGGTGAACTATCTCCTTTGGCAAAGCAAATTGCATCATTAGGCCAAAGGCAAGCAAGAAATCTAATGGTCTCTGAAACTATTCAAGGCTATTCATGGTTACTCGAAAACATCATCAAGTTCCCATCAGAGATTTCTCTTCCAAAAGCAATTGGGGAGATACCTTCAAAGATGAAAGAGGAATGGCAGTGGCATCTGTTTGCTAATCTAAGTGATATGGGCAATCTAAATGAAACTAATAGAAAGTACGGATTTTTTGATAAACTAGTGGAATGGAATCAAACTGATATGGAAGCTGATACTAATACCAGTTCAAGGTTGAATGAATCATTTTCCTCCATAAATTGGGAAGAAGAAAAGAGGATTGAGACGGCCAATGCTAGAAAAAGGTTAGAAGAAGAAGAGGTGGGGTGAGAAAAAAGTTATTTTCTTCCATACTATTTTGTAACCTTATTAGCTCGTTTTGTTATTATTCCAAAGATATCCAGTAATTTGTTGAAAATTTTCAGTTGAAGTACAGAACTGATCAGCCTCGTGGCACATGGGAGGAAGTCTATCGAAGTGCAAAAAGAGCTGACAGGGCAAAAAACGAGTTGCATGAAAGTGATGAGAAAGAGCTTGAGCGGACAGGCCAGCCTCTGTGTATTTATGAACCTTATTTTGGTGAAGGAACGTGGCCATTTCTGCACAACAGTTCACTGTACCGTGGAATTGGCTTGGTATGTTGGCATAAGACATTGCTCATCACTATTGGAGTATCATATTATTCTCTAATGTTTTTGTTTTCCTTCTCTTTTTTTTACAATTTGTACAAGTTTTCATAATAGATGAATCAATGTGGCTGAATTAGATCATAAATTATGTGAGAATTGTTAGAGGAAAAAATTGGTGTCTTATTCACTTGAGATCCCCTCTGTTTATAATCATTGACTGAATACACTAATCTAGGGTACATGCATACAACATACACCACTCTCTAAACATTGAGAACTTATTATTTTGTATAATCTTATGCCAACACTTTCATTCAAGATGAAGCATTTATATCATTTAGCTCAAGCTTGTCACATAAATGAGAGAGATAAAGTACCCAGAATTTTGGCAAAAAATATTAGTGGCTTGTAGGGGTGTCAATTTCGGGTTACGGTCGGGTTTGGGTCGAACCCGAAACTGACCCGGCACTATTTGGGTTCGGGTCGACCCGACCCGGTTTTGCAAATCTGGCCTGGCCTCGGGACGGCGCGGAACTGGCCTGGCTTCGGGAGTCGGGACGCGGCGCGGAACTGGCTTGGCCTCGGGACTCCGATGCGGACGTTGCGACCTGGCCTCGGGACGCAAGTTCGCAACCCGATGTGACGCGTCCGGGCAGGCGGGGCAGCCGGGAAGCGGGCAGGGTCATTCCGGGCAAGGGTTTGTGTGCATTCCGGGTCATTTCGGGTTATTCCCGGGTCAACCCAAACCCGACCCGGTTTTTCAAACGGGTTAGTTTTCAGGACCCGAACCCGACCCGCTTCAGGTTCGGGTCAACCCAAACCCGAAATTTTCGAGTCGGGTTTTCGGTTCGGGTCCAATATTGACAGGTCTAGTGGCTTTTTTTGAAATGGAAACATAAGTAGTGATTTTTGAAAAATAGAGCATCTCGAATGTAATGACAATCAAGTTTAATATGTTTGGTTCATTAATGAAGTACAAAGTTATTGGTGATGTAGGTAGCAACATGATTGTCAAAGTATAATATAATATAGGTTTGTCAAAGTATAATATAATATAGGTTGAGTAACTAAAAAATCAAATCGTCCCAAAAAGCCTTTACTCACATCATTTTAAAGATAGAATGGGCCACGAGTCTGTATTTAACCTTAAAATTAGATCTATTCATAACAGTTTGTTTCTTATTTCTTTAAGGACCATATTTCTCAAGTAAAAATACAATATCTAGAGGTTAAATTCCGATCTCAATTGAGTCAGCATTATTGTGAATGAAGAAAACTGGTATACCATTATGAAGGCATCATGTAACCCATTGGAAGGTCATGGCATTTGGAGAAAGGAAGTTAAGGGTAAGCCTTTAGCATAATATGCTTCATAACTTGGGGAACTTTGATAAGTTTGAGGTTTATAGGTTGGTTCTTGGATGAAAAATTAGATGGCTTAGGGAATAAAGGAGACTTGATGTCTTTGTAAGCAAGAAATAGAGAAGAATAAGAATAATAAGATGGCATACAAATGCAGGGGATTTATGTATTTCAGTTTTGTAGCCTATATCCATGGTGTAGTGAGTGGGATGTTTCTACAATGAAGAAAGCTAAAGATTCAATGTATAAGGAAGGTTCACCTCTACCTATTGGTAGAACTTTATGGGTGTAACCCGAAGTGAAGGGAAAAGTAAAGGAAATGCCTTTTTTCACATTTGTTAGTCTCAGCGATTGCATGGTCCTTTACAAATTCCTAAAGCTATACATATTTATAATTGGAAGATAGGATTCCAATTGACTATCCCAAAGGAGCCATTACAATTGCCCAAGATGAACATGGGTGGCTTTCATCCTTTAGGAACATGCAAATATGCTTGGATGCATTTTGTCTCTTGGTTGGCAATAATCAAAATATTGCCAACATACTCATAAGTAGGTGTTGATGTGTCAGGGCTTGTCGTTGATGTTTTGGCTGTTGAGTTGTAGGTGTCAAGCAATGATAGGAAGAGCCATTGACCGAGAGCTAGGGCGTTAGTAGTACTGAGGTGTTGGCCTCAAGACAGTTAAGTACTAAGAAGGCATGTTGGCATAGGAAGTTGTTAATGAAATCAATCGATTATAAAGTAGACAAGGAGTCAAATTGTTAGACAAGGATTGAGTTGTTACTTGCATGATAGTTGACAGTTCGAATAAGGGTGTTAATGTTGGAGTTGATAGGGTGTAAGATGCCAATCGAGAGCCAAATGTGCTTATAAAGAGTTTACCAACGCTATATTGTAGAAGACAATTGATTTGGTAGCTGACGGTGTTGAGATGTTGGTTGAAAGCTAAGGCGACGATCAAATTCTAGGGATAATGATTGAGAACCCATTGGTGAAACGAGGGAGAGGGAGTTGTGTCATCCTAGGAGCCGAGAAATGCTAGCAAGGGAGGTTTTGACAAAGGAGCTATTGGTTGGAAGATCAATGTGTTTAGGTAGATGCTCTAGGTGGATAATTCGGATGACAATGACTTCAACTAGGGAGGAGCTGAGGAGATCCAGTTTGCTTGGCTGGTTGAAGTGTTGTGCTGATGTAGTGGATCGTCGGAAGATGATACCTGCAAGAAGGATTTTAGGATTCCCAATCCAGGGAAGAAGAAGAGAGCTTTCTCAAAGCTTCAAAAGAGTGTTTTTATCATTCAATGATCTTTTCTTCTACAAGACCTCCTATTTATAAGACTAAAAGAGCATTCTAGAAAGAAATGACAACAAACTAGGTAAAGTGCTCCTAAGGAACCCTCTTAGCTTAAGATGCACCGCATCAACCAACCTATTGAATCAATTTTTTAATTGAGTCGACTCGATTTGGTTAAATTTAACTATTTAGTTTAAATTCAAATTAATTTTCTACTCAACCAAACTTGATTCATTTTAGTCAATTATTTGATTTAGTTTAATTGAATTAATTTGTTCGATTTGGCCTTAAAATTCTCTAATTTGAGTCATATTAAACTTATTAAATTCAAATAAAACAAAGTAGGCTTCTATTATCTTATTTTGTTTGGCTCTTACCCAATTCAGCCTTCAAACACCTTTCTTTGGCCTTTTACAACCTTTCCAAATGAAGCTTTTGAAGATCCAAAGGCTGGAGATGCACAACATGCCATAGTCCTTGCTCATCTTTTCTGCCCCATTTCATGATCTTCTACTTTCCTTAGGTACCACAACCATCAAGGGTAGTAGAAACCCAACCTAGTCGTTTACCCTTATCCACCTGTGGTTATGGTGGCCTTTTCATCGCTCTCCCTAGCTGCTTGAAGAAGTGGGCTCAAAGGAATTGAGGAGTTTTTCGTTTTGTCAGGCTAGAGGCACATAGAGAGGGGATAGATGGGTTCAGGCTTTTGGAACATGGGTTTTGCTTGCACGTTCAAGTGGTATTCCCAATCCTTTCTCATTCTTTATTCCAAACTGTTATCTTTGTTTCCCCTCCATCTGCGGAGACATCCAACATTGGGATAGTTTGAATTTTGGATTGTTTTAGTAGCATTCAAAACATTAGAAACTCGGCAAGGAGGCAGTTGGGGAACCCTTTAGCAAAATTTTATTTATACTTGATGAAACTTCTGCATTTTGCTTTCCATCGAACGATAACTCTAATGAGGTATTTTCTTGAACTTGGAAAACCCCAAGTCTATGTGCCATTGGATTTTGTGTGCATGTAGCGAACTCATTCGACTTTAGGTTTGTTTAATTCATGCTTTATTGATGCTCCTTTATCCAAAATCCCATTATCTTCCTTTTCAATTCATGGAGATTTGGTGTTTTTTATTGAAATGTCTTTGTTCAAAAGACGAAGGAAGAAGACGGTACTATCTCCATTCATTCCCGTGTAAGGTGGACAAACAACTTGATCTTATTGCATCATGAACTTATGCATTTATGGACCTTAGGTTCATATTATAATCAAAATTATATTAAAATTAATCTAATGCATAGGAACCTATTATTTTCTTAGGTTTTCAATTTTCTCAAGTTTATGGTTCAAGTTACATACTTTTTTAGAATTGATTAGAAATCATTTATGAGTTTTCAAACATTAAAGATTACTTAATGAAGTAATTACTTGCCTTGATTTTAGAAAATCATTAAATAGGTTTATTTAATCCAAAACACTTATGAAATTAATTTGGGATATACTATGAACTCTCAAAAGTCCATGAATTAAATTTTATCTTATTTTGAAATTATATAAGCCTATTTATATTTTTTTTAAATTAAATGATTAAATGAAATAATGATTAACTTAAAACTTTAAAAATTCATAATTAAATATGAAAATTAAAAAAAATGTAGAATCAACTTCTATGTGCTTTATCTAGAATGAGCAAAGGCAATCATTTCCACCTTTTTCTTCAGAATTTGTGCATAATTTGATTGGGAAACTAGCTCCTGTTGTGATGGTGATTTTGGGCATTTGTTATTCTTTCCTCCAATCACTAATTAAAATTACAAACATGTATATTATGCTATCTCGATAATGATGATGATTTGGAGTTTCATGTAGGGGTCAGCTAGAAATTTTTTTTGGCGAACATTTTAGTCAAGAATGACAATTATGTTCTTAAGCTGTGATGGTGATTTTGGGCGTTTGTTATTCTTACCTCCAATCACTAATTAAATTTACAAACATGTTGTCTGTTATGTTTTCTCGATAATTATGCTGATTTGGAGTTTTATGTAGGGGTCAGCTAGAAATTTTTTTTGACAAACATTTTAGTCAAGAATGACAATTATGTTCTTGAGAAAAATATTTTGAGACAAAATAACTTGTAATGAGTTCAAACAAAACAAGTGCAGTAATTTAGATAAAAAAATGTATAATAATTCAGCTAAGATATGGACATTTAGTATTTTCTTAGCCCAACAAAAGCATGTTTTAGGTCTTGGATGCGCTCATAGGATGCTCGTGTTGCGGGCCATGTTTGGTAGACCCTCAGATGGTCACAGACAATAACAATTCATGCTACTTTCATGTAAAAAAAGATTAATCTAATGCAAATTTGTTGATATTCCCTTGATGGTCTTTGTGCTTGATGTTCGCCACTACTTCTTTGATTGAGCGCCTTTGATTTACTTGATTTCAAGCTCTGATTCAAACATAATTGAATTAGGATTGATTCTAACAGACAAATTTGTGGGACTTTTTAATTGATGGGGAAATCGAGAGAGTTAGGCAGAGAGGATTGGGAATAGATGATTGTTAAGAGGGAGGGGATTATTATCAGAGAATAGAGGGGGGAATTATATGAAGGAGTGATAGTGTTCAACTTCTTTGATAAACTATGAGGGGAGAGAATGTAGGAGGGGAGAGGGAATAGTGAGAAAAAATTTCAACATTTATTTATTTATTATGCACAATCATAATGCAAGCTTATAAATCCTTATTTATAAATAGAATTAGAAGATAAAATCAAATATGAATTTGTATTTTGATAATTCTAAAAAATATTGTCATCTAATTTAAAATAAAAATAATCCTCAAATTAATTAATTTGAAATATAAATAAAATGCAAAAAAAATAAAAAAATTTCTAATAATAATCTTTATTTTTGTGTTGTATCACATCAACTACCTATGATCAATATAATTCTTCCGTTGAAGAATAAACCTTTTTAAAAGGCTATTTTTATGGTGGATGCAGTGGAATTGGTCCACGAACATCTCTTGAATCATCATAAGAGTCTCCATCTCTTATACCATCATAAGTGTAAAATTTGGAGGCTTCATATCGAAACCTTTTGACCAATGCTTTTAAATGCAAAAATATAAAATATGGTGTTTCATCCTTATATAAAATGAAACATAAGCTTCAAAGCATAAAGTGTGAGCTTCATTGTTTTTGTTTTATATATTTAAGAATATTAAAAAAATATTAGTATTACATGTTAGAAATTTTGAATTGGTAGAGTTTATGTTTTATATCTTAGTATTGTACAAAAATTCAACATGTGCAGATAAAAGTAGCAAGATAAAAAAATTTTATGTTAAAAACCTGGAAAGAGAAAAAACCACGGGGCCTGACCCAGTTGAAAAATCCACTATATAGTAAGTGATACAAGAATCCTCCTTTCTTCAGTGTTGAAGAAGAGGGAGATTAAACAAACGTTTGATTTTTCTTAAGGAAAATTATAAAAATCAAGTATCCACATAGGGACAGTTAACACCCAACGACAAGACTTGATTTCTCCAATATGGAGTATAAAAAGAAGGTTTCCATAGGCGGACGACTATACCCAATAGCAAGGTTAAATTTTGTTAGAATTCTACAGATGGTTTTGATCACTAACAATGATCGTTGGCGCCAATGGTGGTTGTCGGTGGCAATAAATGGTGGTGGTCGTCGACGAAGATACAAGAGCTCTCTAGTTCTGTTTTTTCCTCCCCCACTTCATGTGAAGAATGAGTCCCTATTTATAGGTTTAGTGGAATGGATATTTTGATGATTTGAAGCATAACCCAAAACACTTCATCGTACGACCCATGTTGATTCCCTTGATCATGAAGCGTTCATTTAGCATTTAAGTACCTTAATAATGTCATAGTTGAGTGATCTTGGGCTCGCTAGATTTGTCTCGTCGAGTCGCTCAATTTGATTATAAGAATGTCTAATTTGGAGATCATTTGGTCATTCAATTAATGTTTGAAGTTTTCAAGTATACTTCAAGTGCTCTATTTGGGCTTATTTAGGCTTCGATTGGACCACTTTTGGTTTCGTTGGATGTTTCATTTAGGCGTTCATATTGACTATAAGTTTGCTAAAATTGGAGTTCATATGATTTTGAATTTAATTTTAGAAGTTTTCAATTTCAAATTTGCCTTGAGATTCATGCCAAATTGTTTGGATTTTATGGATGTATGATTTGCCCCTTATTTTTAGATCTAAAGCTTATTGCATCCGAAAATATATTAAAGTCTTTGAAAATTGTTGTGACATAAAATTATAATTACAAGAATAAATCACTCACAGGATGTTAGAATGGACCTCTCCTCAAGGCCATGAACCAAATAAAATCATGTTAATTTTAATTTCAAACTTTTATAAGATTAGTGCATTGATTGGAGCACAAATTATTAGAATTTTTCTCCAAATATTCAAAATAGCTTAAATTTGATCATAAAAGCTTAATTGGGTTTTGAAAATACCAAAATGGAGTCTAGAACATTGATAAATTATCCCGAGATCCCCAAAATCTTTGGAATAGACCCGTTTGGGCCCGAAATTAGGCTCGAATTGGGCTAGGCTTGTTGGGCTGACCGTCTTGGCCACCCCCGCTACCAGTGGCCTGCTGCGCGCCTTGGGGCGCTATGTTGGCGCTTCAGTGGTTGTTATCTGGTGCCTTGATGGGCGCCCTCAATTTTGTCTTTTGTTATTTTCTGTTTTTTATTTTAATTTTTTTTGTTTTATTTCAAAGAGTTTTTTTTAAAAGAAATTTTATTTCTCTTTTTTTTTTCAATTTTGTTTTTGAAAGAGTTTTTTTTTCTTTTTTATTAAGAGATTTTTTTCTCTTCGTTTCAATAATTTTTTTAAAAGAGATTTTTTTTTAAGCCATGTAACTATATTTCTTTATATTATATAACTCTTTTCGTTTATGTTATATAACTCTTTTCTTTTATGTTTTCTAACTCTCTAACTTAAAGTTATATAACTCTCCTTTTTAAAGTTATGTAACTCTCCTCATTCCCCTTCAAGTATAATTACTCCATGGGAAGAGGAGTTTGTTGGAAAGGAGGTGCTCATTTATTGATGTTATCTCTAAACTGTTTTTGATATTGAGGGATAATATTGTGATGGTGCCCTTTATTGTCCAATCTCCTTGAATAATTGAAGGATTTGAGTTTGAAGTTCCTACATCCTACATATACGGTCCTCTAAAGTGAGGCTTGGGGGGACTTGATCACCCATATTTGTATTCTGATTGAAAGTTTGATTGTTAGTTATTTAAGAAGTATGTTGGGAATGTTCCCACAAACGACATCAAATTGCTCAACTGCTACATGCTAGAAATTTTGAATTGGTAGAGTATATGTTTTACGTTTCAGCGTTGTAAAAAAAATTTAGCATGCATAGATAAAAGTAACAAGATTAGAAAATTTTTATGTGAAAAGCCAGGAAAGGAAAAAATCACAGAGACTGACCCAATTAAAAAATTCACTATATAGTAAGTGATACAAGAATTCTCCTTTCTTTATTGTTGAAGAAGAGGGAGATTAAACAAATGTTTGATTTTTTCTAAGGGACAAAAAAATCAATTATCCATAGAGGGGCAATTAACCCAACAATAGGGCTTGATTTCTCCGATATGGAGTATAAAAAGCAGGTTTCCATAGGCGGACATATTTCCCAACAACATGATTAAATATTGTCATAATTCTGGAGATGGTGACAGTGATCATTGGTGACAATTGTGGTTGTCGATGGCAATAGTTGGCGGTGGTCGTTGTCGGTGACACAAGAGAGCTTTCTAGTTCTCTTCTTTACCGCCCCACTTTATGTGAAGAATGAGCTCCTATTTATAGTTTTTTTGAGATGAGTATTTTTGTAATTTGAGCAAGAATTCAAAATACTCTATCGTATGATCGATATTGATTCCCTTGATCATGAAGCGTTCATTCAGCATTTAAGTGCCTTAATAATGTCATAATTGAGTGATCTTGGGCTCGTTAGATTCGTTTATTCGAGTTGCTTGATTCGACTATAAGCATATCTAATTTTTTGGAGATCATTTGCTAATTCAATTATTGTTTGAAGTTTTTAATTATACTTCAAGTGCTCGATTTAGGCTCCTTTATGCTTAGGATTGAACCACTTTTGGTGTCGTTGTGTTTGTCTCATTATGGCATTCATATCGACTAGAAGTTTGCTGAAATTGATGTTCATATGATTTTGAATTTAATTCCATAAGGTTTCAATTCAGTTATTTATGGATGTATCATTTATAATGATAAATATTAAAATAATTTTTTTTGTACATAACAAAATATAAGTTTTTATCATTTTCAAAATTTCTCATCAATTTAATAAATCAAAACATGATCATATTAACACAAAGTAATGCAATATCCATTTATCCTGAAATAATATTATTATAAATTTATAATAAACATGTATTATAAAGCACGCTTAAAATAAACTTATGTTAGAAATAAAGAATACATGATGGCAAGTTGTAGTTAAAATCATTGAATTATGGGTGTGGCTTACTATTAAAATAGAGTAGACTAATGAAAAAGAGATGTTGCACTTGGATGAATGGGGAAGACAATGTTAGAAATTATCTATAAATAGGTGGAAATCTATAAGTTGATGAGAAGTACGTTTATATATTATTTAAATAATTTTAATAGTTATTATATCATCCGGTTCAACCCTCAGACGAACCATTGAACCTTAAATCTCTTCATCCGATTTTATATCTTGTTCAATTTTTACAACCTTGGGCATTTGTATAAGAGGATGCTGAAGTCCTTGCACTCAAACAATCATCGTTTGTTTTTATCGCGAGTCATCTTGAATGCGAATGTATCCTACAAATGTTGTAAACCCTGCTAAAAATATTCTTATGGATCGATAGAGAGTATTGTCATCTAAAGTCTAAAATTTTCAAATACGCAAACATATGAAAATGAAAGTTTTTACTAGAAAACCCAAAAGGAAAAAAACCACAGATTCTAGCTTGTAAGTAAATTCTATATGTTGGACAAAATGAAAGTATATGTTTTCAGCTTCTTTTGAGCAGTTGGAGAGACATCATTACAAGATTCTCTAGAAAATAGATTTATTCGAAAGTCATGGTGAGTCAGTTGTGCGAATATTAACAGTTATATGAAACTAAACAATGCACATGCATGAAATATCGAGGAATATAGGTTTTTAATAATAGTGGTTAATATAGTGTCAGTGAAATTGTCTATTTGTCCATAAATTACCGTTAGATCAGTGAAAGACAAGCTCATTTGAGTGTTAGCACATGAAAACAAATGAGTCACAATGCAAACGGTCAGGCGACCAAGCTGGATTTTGTCCCTGCAAGTATTATTCAGCGTGTAGTCTTTGGGCCGATAGAATTGCACTGAAAAAGTCTGGCGAAGTTAGCTATGGAAAGTGTAAATCCTAAAGCTTTTTAGATCTTTCTAAGTTTAAACTGAGGATTCTCAGAATGAAATGATTTTGAGACCTCTTTATAGGCTATGCCCAGACCTATTTAGCAATATCTAGATTATTATTTAGTGCTTTGTTGGATGCTCTTGTCCTTACCCTCCGAATTGCTAGGAAACCATTTTTTTCATCTTGAGAGGAATGCTAGATAAACATATCTCAAAAAGGTGGAGTATAGTTTGTCATTGTGATTTAAAGAATATATGGGCTTTTGGGATTTTCAAAAAGAAATGATGTCATGCTAGTTTGCTAGTTTCAATTGAGGCTGCCAACGTGCTCCTTAGCAATCATCAATTTTGAGGGACCAAGCTTGTCATTCCCCTTATGCCACCAATGCCTTTTTTGCCTGACATGGGCCTATCTAGCCCTGAGTTGTGCTAGACTATACCAGCTGGAGACCATTCCGGCATCAATTTTATCGATCCAGGAGTACACTGACCTCCTCATACCCTAAAAGATTTTTAGATGTCAATCTAGTCAACGTGGGCTCATTTGAGCGATAATTCAGTCAAAGTGAACTTAATTGTACTTCATGCTAGTGGTTTTTGTTAAGTGCATCAAGATTCTTTTCTTGTGTTGAAAATTATGCTCGTTTAGATAGGGATTTTTACAATTTGACAAAAATTTTTTTTCAAGTTCATTAAAAATTAGCTGTGGTAGATATATCATCTCAATTGCAAGGTCCATATTGGGGGTGCTATGTACCCGGACATACAGTTTCATTCTTCATGGTACTACAACTAATGTGTTATCATATTAAAAGAAGTTAATGTCATGGCATAACTCAGGTTCTTCCATATAGCATAAATGTGCAAAACTTGTTGAACCTTTGCGCAGTTCATTTTCCACATGAAGCTAGGGTCGTGTTCAAACCATTAATCCCTGCTTTGTTTTCTTTTCTGTTTCTTTATATCCATTTTTCTTAAAAATTGTAAATCACTTTGCATTACCTGTAGACTTTACTGTTCTATTATTATTGTGTTCTAATTGAAGGAGACAGCTCCTTTCTTTAGCTGAGTTTGATTTTCGCTTTTGCTAAATGTTAGTTATCCAAAGGGCAGAGGCCTGGAGCCTATGATATAGATGCTATTTCTCGACTACCTCTTCTTGGTAATTCATATTACCGTGATACGCTGGGTGAATTTGGAGCCTTTCTTGCTTTAGCCAATCGCATAGACCGAATACACAAGAATGCTTGGATTGGTTTTCAGTCATGGAGGGTCGGAGCCAGAAAGGTATGCTGATATTGAGTATATATTATCATGTTAAGTTGAACATCCTATCATAATTGTGCATCTGTAATTTTTTTCTTATTTTCTATGATTACACTCGATAATTATTAAGAAATTTGCATTGTGATCAATGTGCAATTTCTTATGGCTTCATTTTGACAGTTTTGTTGTGTTATTCAGAATCATGGTTCTCTCCTCAAGGTGCAGGGCATCTGTGAGTTTGTGAGTACAGTATGAGGACTAGCACTATGAATTACTAAGAGTTGCTAATCTCATGATGATTGACAGCTAGGTGGAAAATGTTCTTTTACTCGTTTTGATCTCAACACATGATGGGCATCGTTTGTACATTTCATGTATTCTATTCTGTTATACCCAGGGCCTCTAGAGGCGGAAGGCTCTGCCCGGTTCAAAAGAACCGAACCCAGCAAGGAACAAGGAGGGGGTTTGGCCCTCTTTGTGGGGCCCAGAAAAGCTCTAATTCAATATGTAAGGAGGAGAAATAATGAGAGAGATATTTAGGAAGGTTTAAATTTATTTTTTTTTCGTACAGATTGGGTGGGGGGGGTGGGGGGGGGGGGGGGGGGGAGGGAAGGGAGAATTATTTAGAGAAGGAGATTCAAATGAGAGAGTGAATCAGTTAGGAAAAGTAGGCTGTTTGGGGAATTGAGGGAAGCCTATTTAGGGCTAACTATGGGCTGATTTCAGGATTATGCAGAATTTATGTTTGTTGTAGTTTTTTATGTGAATATTCTAGCGGCGGCTAGGTTTTGTGGAAGAGTTTATCTACCTCTCGAATAGTATATCAATTGTATCTTGTTTTGCTTTTGAAGAAGAAATACAAAAAAAAACAACCATTATCTTTTGTTCCTATGCTTTTATTCTCTCTTGTCTGTTGTCTTTACTTTCAAGACACATCAAATTTGTATAAGAGCGAGGTTTTTTGTAGACAATGGCAGCAAATAAGGTAGATGCGTTGGAAGACGAGCTGGGACAATTCAAATCCGGCGTGGAGAAGTTCTCAACCATAAAATAAAGGTTTTCATATATGGAAAACTGATTTGGAGGGGTGTAGGAGATGATAAGGAAGCTCATGGAGATACAATCCAAAACACCACCGGTGGTTCTAATTGCCAACCCCAACCCAAAATTGACTGAGATTTCCTTGGCTAAAATTATGGGAAAAGAGATTGGACGGGAATAGTTTGATGAGGAAAGTATCTTTAATTAAGAACCACCTCCTAGGGCTCCAATAAGGGGTGAATTAGGGGTTCCGGATGAGGGGACAACAAGAAGGGAGTTTTATGGTGGGGGTGGAGTGGCCGACCATTATGAGAGGCTTTTTGGGCAAGGGGAGTGGATGACTGAAGGAGGGGGGCGGGCCGATCCTGGGGATTGGGTCATACGAGACCGGTGGGAGAAAGGTGGGATTTCCACCCTCGATACACAGGAGGAACCTTTGGTGGGAGAGGGAGTTGGGGTGGAGTAGCGAAGGTGAGGAAGTTGAAGATGCAGGCGTTCGAAGGGGAGGATGCCCATGGGTGGTGGGTATACCAGGTGGAGAGATATTTTGCGGTGAATAGGTTGAAAGAGGAGGAGACACTTACAACCACAGAGTTATGTCTGGAGGGGAAAGCCCTCGTTTGGTTCCAGTGGAGAGAGGCTAGATATCCGATCCGTTCATGGGAGGAGTTTAAGGACTATTTATTAGAACGTTTTCGAGCTAATCAGGAAGGAGAACTACACGAGCAATTCCTTGCCTTAACTCAGGAGGGGACGATCATAGAATATAGGGAGGGGTTTAAGTTGTTGTCGAGGAGGTTGAGAGGAATTTCTGAGGCAGTATTTGAGGGAAATTTCATGAAGTGCCTCAAGCTCGACATACAAGCGGTCCTTCGATTACTGAGACCGCGGGGTTATAAGAGACGTTGGAGCTAACCCAAATAGCTGAGGATCGGTGAAAGATGGAGAGTAGTAGTTATTGCGGGGTTGCGAGAACTCTTACAAAAGTATGTCAACTTCACTGGCACCAAGGACTCAGACTGTCATTTTAGTGGGAAGCATTAAGGGAGAAAAGTGGGGGAGTTCAACCCAGGGCCAACTTCAAGTCCTCACAGATGCAGAGGTGTAGAAAAATAATGCAAAAGGTTTGTGCTTTCGCTGCGATGAGGAGTATGCACCAGGTTATCGGTGCAAGGACTGCACACTCTAGGTCCTTATGGTTTTCGAGGTGGAGACTGATAGTGAGGATCTGGTGGAGGAAGCAGGAGGGGAGCACTTAAACCTTGATGTGGTGGAAGTTTCCTTTAATTCCATGATGAGATTTACTCCAAATCACACCATAAAGGTGAGGGGACAGATCAAGGAGCAACCAGTGATGGTCTTGGCGAATGGTGGAGCTACTCATAATTTTATCTCCAATCGGATTGTGGACTAGTTAGAATTGAAGTTGGTGGATATATGGAGCTTTGGAGTCATGATGGGAATTGGGAAGATAGAGAGGAGCAAGGGGATTTGCATGGGGTTGATGCTAGCACTCCAGAGCATACAGATAGTTAAGAATTTTCATCCCTTGGATTTGGGGAGCACTAATGTGATTCTAGGGATGAAGTAATTATACATTATTGCGGAGACAAAGGTGTACTGGAAGTCCTTGATTATGGAGATTTAGTTGGAGGGGAAGAAGGTGGTGCTGCAAGGAGATTTCAGCTTGTGCAGAATCATGGTTTCACTCAAAACCATGGTCAAGGTGATACAAGGAGTAGGGTTGGGCTACTTGATGGAGCTATAGAACCTGGAGGGGATCCGAGATTCAAAGCAAATCGAGTGTCACACCCCATTTTGACCCCCTCTTACGGTCAACCTGGAGTGTACAAAGTGGGAGAATCTTGAGAGACCTATTTAAGAAATTACAACATCATTATAGCAACTCTTTTATGTTTCAAATACCTAAATTCAGGTATCTGAAACAAATCAAAACTACTGTGGGTGCTTAAATTTGATAAGAGCTGTTGTAGAATGGTTGAAATTAGGTAATGGTGTTGTTGTGTTTGCCGAATTTAGAAGGAAAGGGCTATGGTTGTTGCTGAAATAGTAGGGAAGGTAAAGAGGAAGTGGTGGTTGAGAAGAAGTTGAAAGAGAGAAAAGGTTACAGTTGAATGAGGAAAAACTTCATTGAGATGGTGTACATAAGGAAAAGAAAGCAGGATCTAGGAGAACAAATTCGTAGCAAGGTGAGATACACAAATTATGACATAGGAGATAGTAAAAATTTCATATACTGCAACCTCATATTTGATATGACCATAATAGGATTAAATTCATTTTTCATTATGTACAATTTATTAATTCATCAAGAAGTGATTACAATAATACAATTTATGATTGTTAAATGTGAATTGTATTGGAAAGATAAATAAGTCATATATAGAAGATAGACTCGCACAAGTAAAAACGAGAGAGCAACTTCAATTTTAAAAGTTGAGAATTCAGACCCAACCTTGAATGAGAGAGCAACTTCAATTCTAAAATCTGGGAATATATATCCAACCTTAAATTAATGTTGATCAGTACTTAGAGGAGAGAGACAGGATATTATCCAAGCTCAAGGGACATTTGTTGAGAGCCTAACAAATCATGAAAAAAAAGATTGATGACACATAAAAGAAGTACACTTCAAGCAAGGTGATAAGGTTTATTTAAACTTGAGACCCTACAATCAGAAGACACTAATCGGGAGGAGGAATGAGAAATTGTACCCACGATACTTTGGGCCTTATGAGATTTTAAAATGCATTAGAGCAGTGGCCTATTGATTGAGGCTACTAACTTCATCAACATTGCACCTGGTTTTTCATGTCTCATAGCTGAGAAAGGCGATAGGAAATCACACACCATCTTCACTACCCCCGACTTTGATAGAAGACATGGAAGCTGTTTTGGAACCCCTAGGAGTATAAGGTGTGCGCGGAGGAGAGACAGGGGCACATGAAGTGTCAATTACGCCCAGGATCTCTAAGGGCGAAAGGCTCCCGCCTAGTTTAGAAGAACTGAGCCTAGCAAGGAATAAGGAGGGGGGTTCGGTCCCCTTTGTGAGGCCCAGAAAAGCTCTAATTCAATATGTAAGGAGGAAAAATAAATTGAGAGATAATTAGGAAGGTTTTAATTAAAATTGGGGGGAGGGAGAATTATTTAGGAAAAGAGTTCCAAATTGAATTCAAATTAGAGAATCGTTTAGGGAAAGTAGGTTGTTTGAGAGGGAGTTGGGGAAGCCTATTTTGGGCTTACTATGGGGTGATTTCAGGATTATGCAGAATTTGTGTTTGCTGTAGTTTTATTTGGTGAATCTCCTAGCGGCGGCTAGGGTTTGCGAGAGAGCTGATCTACTTCTCGAATAGTAGATCAATTGTATCTTTTGAAAAAGAAATACAAAAAAACAGCCATTATCTTGTGTTCCTATGTTTTTCTTCTCCCTTGTTTTTTGTTTTTACTTCCAAGATGCATCATATTCACATAACATTGGGAAATGTTGCATCTAATTCAGGCTTTGTTTGAAATTTCAGCTGTCTCAATATTACGAGCAGACGTACTACTTTCGTTTCTATGCCCCTTTTATGTGTTTCACAGTTAAATGTGGTTTCTTAGATTTCATATTCGATGAATCATTATTGCTAATAATGAACTGCTTTAAAATATTAGCGTGGAGAAGCAATTATCCTTGGAAGATCTTTTTATATTTTTTTCTCCCCAATACATCAACTTCGATCCAATCTTCATGGAAAAAACTGTTCAGCATGAACCAAGTTGCTTCTTGGTTCAGGAATTGTCTTTTTCTATACAACACCAGATCTAGGGCAAAGTAATAGTTGCCTCCAAAGAGGATGCCTGGTTCGAATCCCTTAAAACATTTAGATTTCGTTTATTTATTAATGCTCCATTTTGGCAGTTTTTCTTACATGTAATATTTCTTTTCAGTTAAATTCTTTAAAAAATGTATTTTATTTAATCAATTTCATGTTTTGGGATGCTCCACTTTTAAGAACTAGTAACGTGGAAATTATGAACTTGGCTACAGATTATTTCCAAAAAGGAACATCAGGCATTAACCAGTTCTTTTATAATTACAGGAATCCTTATCTAAGAAGGCTGAGAAGGCACTCTTGGAGTCCATTGAAGCACAAAAACATGGTGATGCATTATATTTTTGGGTTCGTATGGACAAGGATCCAAGAAATCCTCTGCAGCAAGGTTTCTGGTCCTTTTGTGATGCTATAAATGCTGGAAACTGCAGGTTTTGATTATTCATCCTTCCTTAGTGACCTTATTTGGCAATGTTTTATATTGTCACTTCTTTCTCCTCAAATTCAAGAGTGAATCTTAATTTTATGGTATTTGAACTTATGAATCCAACGAAATAATTCTCAAAGGATTAAAACCTTGGTCATATAATGATGTAGCTTTGTTTGCAAGTAATAGGAAACAAGCTAATGATAGATCTATCCAATAAACAAAGTGTTGTGTGCCTGAAAGAATTCCCATGAAATGAGCATGAAAGATTCACGCTCATTCTAACTTATGAATTTTAGGCAGATGCAGATAAGAAGCTCTGGTGATTGCTTAAAGAAAATACTGGCAGAAAATCACTGGTCTAACATAGAAGAGAAACTTGCACCATCAATATAAATTTAGTACATGTGTTCATCCCCTCTGAGCTTTTGAAGGAATACTAATATAACATTGTCACTGAGGCAATAAAGATGAGGGCAACGACATTGGAGGTACTAGTGATGGTGGGGATGAGCTTCGAAGCCCGTTGCTATAGATATGACATCAACAAGCAAATAGCATGTTATTAGCATATTCATCATTTGTTAGGAATGAACGATAACAACCATATCGTCATCAAAATTTATACAAATTTGGATTAGATGGTCACTGCCATTGGGCTAGCCTACCTGAACCTAAACTTTGCTGGTTGGCTGATAACGATTGATGTCGTTACCATCTCCAATAAGCAAAACATGATCCAACATCCTATGTTGTTGGCAAAAATGTTGTGATTGCAATGGTGGTTATAAATTGAAGTTTTATGTGGTGGATCAATGTGAAAAACTATGAGGTTCGCTCCCTTTTTCAGGTTTTGTAGGAAAAGACACCAATGTTTGCAAATTTTATTTGAAAATCGTTCCTCTCATGAGAACAACATTTAATGAAGAATAAATCTCAGAGGTGGAGTGTAGTGGTTGCAACTATTTGGAATTCTTGATTTCGCATCCTAGGAGCCCATTGATGCACTAATAGTTGGTGTCTAATAATTGGTGTTTTGTGTTAGGGTATACACTTGGTGGCCTCTGGCCAATGACGATTATGACCTGGAGCTTTTTCCTCATGCACAACAAATGAAGAAATTCAATGAGCCTTGGTTGGTTTGTTCGGTGCCCATTCTTTCATAGTTTCTACTATTGACCCTTTTGCTTGGTACTGATAAATATTTAAAACTAAAAATAGAGCAGATGTGTGAGTTGGGAAGAGGGGATTTAGAGATGTATTCTACAGTGCCGCATTTCTTTCTCACGTAGTTTATTTGATTATAGTTTTATTAGAGGCGCATAAGGGGAAATTTTATGTTCACAGAAAAGATCAAATTATTTAACGCTGTAGGCCTACGTCCTGGTGGGTGAATAATATCTTTGTTGTTTCATCACTTCCATGCTTAGTTTAATCAAAACAGTCAAGTGCATTATCTCTCTTTTTTTTTTAGTCAAGTGCATTATCTTATGTGTGTAGATTGGTCATGAAAATTTTCGTATCATGAGCATTACTGTATAATGTTTTCTCTCATCGGCCTCTGTCTTTTTTGTGCTAGAGTCTGCTTTTTTTTGTAGCTTGGAGTTTTACAGCCATTTTTAATATCACTTATGTACTATTTGATATTATATTCGTCAACTGATTGAATTTTCATGCTTGAAAAGTCGGTAATGTTGCATTTATTAAACCATCTCTAGACCTCAAATTGAAGTGAGTTTTATGTAACTACACTTTTTTTTTTTTTTTTTTAATTTGATGCAACCCTTTGGTGATTGTGAATACACCTTATTTCTGGAATAGAATCAAAGATGCTTGCTAAAGCTTTCTTTTGGTGATACGGTACCATGTCACTACAAAGACTTTCTTCACCTTTTCCAATTGAGCTGGGTGTGTCTTCAGTTCTTGTTCATGAAAAATTGGAAGTACAATTTTCACTGATTTTCACTTTATCTCATCTGATTAATAAGGCTTCTTTCAGTTTTTTTTTTCATATAATCCAAATGCACGTCCTCTTTTGTAGCTGTAAACTAGTCTAAGCAGCTTGAATTGAATACTAACAATCTCTCTTTTTTTATGAAGGTTTACTGTTTCTAAGGCTCTGCAGCAGATGTATGGTGTAACACATGACCTGGATGCTTTGCCCCCAATGCCTAAAACTGGCGGCACTTGGTCTGTCATGCATAGTTGGGCATTACCAACGAGATCTTTTCTTGAGTTTGTCATGTTTTCAAGGTATATTTTTTTATGTAAAACGATCTTGACCTGCTTCATGTGTTTACTTTTCCAGTGTTATGTGCTGGTTAATTTTCTTTCCATTAAATTTTAATGCGTCAAAAACTTCATTGTTTCATTTTGGTTTTATTTTTTGAACTTCACTGGATCTCTTGTTTTGTGCATATGCTGCACTGATAAATAGCATTATTTATGCGTATAGATTGCACTGATAACTTCTGTCTGGAGAAACTTTTATCTTACATTTGTTCATCAAACACTTGGAACTTCTGCTACCAGAAAATAGTATAGTAATACGCATATACTTTTTTTTTTCTCTTGCTGATAACTTGTTAATAGAATACTTGATCTAACGTTGCCTCAATAATTGCAGAATGTTTATAGATGCCTTGGATGCACAGATGTATGAGCAGCACCATCAAAGTAGTTTATGCCTTTTAAACTTAGGGAAGGTACAGCTCTCTCAAGATAATTTCCTTAAAAATTTAAGTGGGTACATTGATTGAATAAAATTAAAAAAAAAAAAGTAAAATCAAACCAATCTTAATTGATTTGTTTGACACCTTGAATGCACAAATATGCGATCAACACTTTTGCCGTTGTTATTGCATTTTGAACTTAGCGAAGCCTATTCTCTTTTGAGATATATAATTCATTCTCTACTTATTTCCTTAAAAATTTAAATAAGTGGTGTTAATTGATTGGATAAAACAACAACAACAACATCAAGCTTTTGTCCCACTATGTGGGGTCGGCTGCATGAACCCTTTTTCGCCATCGTGTCCTGTTAAAAATCAAGTTCTCAATCAAATCTAAAAAAGAAAGATCATTTCTAATATTTTCTAAACAAGTTTTTTTAGGGCTGCCTCTACCTTTCTTAACATAAGTCAAATCTAATACATCAACTTTCCTAACCAGGTCATCAGAATGCCTCCATTTAATATGACTAAACCATCTAAGGCGACTCTCTCTAATCTTATCTTCAACTGGAGCTACTCCAACCTTTTCACGTATATGTTCATTTCATATCCTATCTCTAAGGGTAAAGCCACTCATCCACCTAAGCATCCTCATCTCTGCAACACTTAACTTAGTATTATGCTTCTCTTTTAATGGCCAACATTCGACACCATAAAGCATTGCAGGTCTCACCACCATCTTATAGAATTTCCCTTAAGTTTGATGGGGACTTTTCTATCACATAACAAGCCTGATGCATTCCTCCACTTCAACCAACCAACTTGAATTCTACTGATAATATCTCCATCAATTTCACCATCACTCTGAACAATAAATCCAAGATATCTAAAACGTGTACTCTTATTAATGACTTGATTGCCCAAATTCACAATCCCCTCACTAGGTCTATTGCTACTAAAATTACACTCCATATATTCAGTTTTAGATCTACTCAAGAAAAAACCTTTAGACTCTAAGGTTGAACTCCATAATTCAAGTTTACCTTTAACTCCCTCTCTACTCTTATCAACAAGAAGAATATCATTAGCAAAAAGCATACACCAAGGTACATCCTCTTGATGTCTAGTGAGAACATCCATTACTAAAGCAAAAAAGATATGGACTTAAGGCTGATCCTTGATGTAATCTAATCGAAATAGGAAAATACTTGGTCAAACAACATTGTGTTTGAACACAAGTAATAGCTCCTACATATATATCTTTTATGATTTGAATATAAGTGTTATTAACTCTTTTCTTTTTAAGAACTCTCCACAGCACTTCTCTTGGAACCTTATCATATGATTTATCTAAATCAATAAATATCCTATGTAGATCCTCCTTATTCTCTCTATATTTCTCCATCAAACTTTTCAATAAATGTATGACTTCCATAGTAGACCTACCCGACATGAATCCAAATTAATTTTCAGAAACATTAGTATCACGCCGCAACCTACGCTCCATAACTCACTCCCATAGTTTTAAAGTATGACACATTAACTTAATTCCTCTATAATTCGCACACTCTTGTGCATCACTTTTATTCTTAAAAATAGGAATTAGCACACTCATTCTCCACTGATCTGACATCTTTTTAGTCTTCAAAACAGTATTAAAAAGTTTAGTAAGCCAAAAAATTCTTTCATCTCCTAAGCATTTCTATATCTCTATTGGAATATCATCAGGTCCAACAACTTTTTCGCACTTCATTTAAAGCCTCTCTAACTTCGGTTTTACTAATATGCCGATAAAAACAAAAATCTTTATTTTTATTTAGGCGTTTAAGTCACTAAAGTCAATCGTATTTTCACATTCTTCATTAAAAAGTTTAGCAAAATATCTCATCTACCTTTATTGAATATCATTTTCTAAGAAAAATACTTTTTGATCTTCATCCTTAATACACTTCACTTAAACTAAATCTTTACCACTCCTATCTCTTTGTTTGGCTAACTTATATATATATATATATATATATGCTCATGTATAGACAAAAACTTAAGATCAAAAATCTTACTCTAAAAAATATTTTTGTTATTAAAGTTTATTACATTTTGATTCATCAATAATTTTATTAAGTTAAAATAAAATTTTATTAAGTTAGTTTGATTCGGTTGGATTGATATTTTAGTTAGTTAAGCAAAAGTTATTTATGTTTGTTATTAAAGTTAATTACATTTTGATTCATCAGTAATCGAATTGAATTGACCAAACTAAAATTTGGTTATGTTTAGTTCAATTTGAAAAAAAAAATAATTGGTTGACTTTTTTAATTTTAGAATCAAAATTAATTGACTTAACAAATTTGTAAACCAAATAGACCAGACCAATGAAATGTACTCCTGGTTGGACATAGCTTGTCATATCACATGTTTGAGTTGACCATCTCCCCTCTTCCTAGCAACACAGTTGTAGTGTTGAGTTATTTTTAACTCCTTAAAGTTTCCGTTTGAGATGGCCTTCTTATTGCTTAAAATAGTCTTGTAGTAATAGAAAGTTGCTTTAAGAAGCAATAAGAAAGCTGTCTCAAACAAAATTTAAAAAGTTAAAAAGGCAACATTGAAAAGTATTACTTTATTCTCTAGTTTCAAGTGACATTTTATGGTGTTATTCCCCAGCTCCTAGAAGCCGTTGAAATAACATTGCTTGGAGAGTCTCTGCCATTTGTCGCTTCGAACAGAGATGTAGGATGTTCAAGATCTGATGCCTCTTGTCACCCATGTAGCATTCATCCAGTGATTTTGGGAAGGTCCATTTCATTATGCTCTCAACTGATAGCTATCAAAACTATTGAAAGCTACAGAACTCTGAGAACATTTTACCCTAAACAGCTCTGATATTAGTTGTTAGGAGGGTGAGAATTTAGTGCCTCTCATTTGAGGTGAAGGGAATATTGTTGAGATCCACAAGAAAATACTACATTAGTCCTACATTAGAGGTGAAAAAGGTGTACTAATATAAAAGTTATGGTAGTCTTTACCCATTTATTTAAATTCTTAAGCTGATGGCTCTTCATCCATTAAACTCGATCATTATTTCATCTTTAACATTACCCTATTTAAAACACCATGTGAATCTCAATATAATAAACCATTCTTCCATTAAGATCTCGTTTGGGACGGCTTTCTTATTGCTGCTCAAAACATCTTTTTAGTATAAAAATTAAAAATTTGTACTAGAAAGTTGTTTTAAGAAGCATCAAAAAAGCCGTCTCAAAGGAAGCCTAAATCACTCAGCCTAAATCTTAAAAAATTATTTACTACAAATCATAAAAATACTAATGCGCTGGTATGCGGTAACCAGGATCGGCATTGCTACTCTCGAATGCTGGAGCTACTCATCAACGTGTGGGCTTACCACAGCGCACGGCAGATCATTTATGTGAATCCAGAAACTGGAGCAACGCATGAGCAGCACCAATTGAAAAGAAGGAGAGGCAAAATGTGGATCAAATGGTTCTTATTCTCCACTCTCAAAAGCATGGATGAGGAATTAGCTGAGGAATCCGACGACTCCGACCACCCTAACCGGCGATGGCTGTGGCCCTCGACCGGTGAGGTCTTTTGGCAGGGCATCTATGACCGGGAAAGGAGCATTCGGCACCACCAGAAGGAGAAGAGAAAGCAACAAAGCAAGGAGAAGATTAGGAGAATAAGGGGTAGGACACGGCAAAAATCTCTGGGAAAGTATATAAAGCCACCACCAGAAGCCATTGCTGAACCTGCGAGAGGTAACTAACTGATTAATGGTTTCGCTTACAGATTCATTTGGTGATTCTTTCTTATTACTTTTTATAATGTTTAGCAGTCTAATATGCAATTAGATTAGTATTTATTTAGTATTATTATTATTTTTTTTTGGTAGATTTCATTGTATGATTTTGTTGTTGTTAGTTATCCTATGGTGTAATAAACTGTATTTGGGGTTGATGTTTGTCTTCCCTCTTTTACTGATGGGTTAGAATAGAATGTTGAACTCAAAATTAAGGGCCTTTTTGCCATTTTTAAATTTTTTTTTTTATTTTTGGTGATTTACATGTGTTTCAAAATATTTATTTACATGTCTTTTTAATGTTTAAACTATATTAAAAATATATATGAAAATGCCTGCTCCAGCTCCTTGTGTAACTCGACGTTCTGGTCATCGATGCATTCAATTCTAACTATTGTGGAGGTGGGATGGATCTCGTTCACTCTTGAGTTGAAGTATGTGCTCGATTGCCGTTATCCTGATCTGTGGATTGTTAGCTAGTAGCTTTTTCTTTTGTCACGCATCTTGACTCTCTTAAAGAATGGAAGTCTCAAGGGTGGCTACTTTCTTTTGAGACATGATTGAATAAAAGGCTAATGCCCTATTCATACTGACCTAAAGTGAAGTTAGCAATCAACTTTCGAATCGGCTTGAAGTTGTAGCCAATGGGCGATCTTGTGCTTTATCTTTAAGCTTGCAAGTTCTATGGTGCTGATAATATTGGAAGAAATTTGATTAGAATGAATCACTGTTAAAGAATAATACAAATTTGTTGGGAAGTAAAATACGCAATGAAACAGAAAAAAGAAGAAGAAAATAATGAGAAAGAACATTGATACGTCATCACAAAATTAGCTTGATCGGGCACGAATCTCGAGGCAAAAGCTAGTTGGAAACTTCAAAAATTAATTTTGGGAGCACCCGAACTCCGATTTCAGCGAGCTTATTGTCAAACTGAGCGTCTTGGAAATACGAAATCCAACGACACCGAAATTCGCCCAAATCCGAGCCCAATGGGCCCCAAATCATGACCCGAATGCGCTGTTGGAAGGTTCAAAACCACAATTTCGAGTTACCAAAATACGACTCCGATTTTGACGAGCTATATACTCGAGATCGAACGGCTCGAGAGACGAATCCAACGAGACCCAAGATCTCCGAATTCCGACATCACTAAGGCATTCATAATGTCTGAACAATACGGTGCATGTCGAAGGGTTCACTAATGGCCATCCATTAAAACCACTGCCTTTCGCCCTTTGATCTCACCACTATTTACGGCATGCCACTCCAGAAAATCTATAAAATAGAGCCCTCCTTCATCACAATGGGGGGGGGGGGATCCAGGCAAGAGAGAGGAGAAAGAAGAGAAGGAAGAAGAGGAGGGAGCTCCTCTTCCGACGACCGCCGGACCACCGCAGGAGTCTCGCCGGGCCACGCCGGACCACCGCAGAAGTCTCGCCGGGCCACCGCCGGACACCGAGGAGTCTTCGCCGGGCACGCGCGACCACGCAGGAACTCGCCGGACCACCGCCAAAAGCCTCGCCGGAGTTTTGTTGCACCACTGCGGAAGACCCGATGTCCTGCTGAAGACTAGACGTTCCTGCCTAAGGCCCGACGTCCTGCTGAAAGACCCGACGTCCTGCTTAAGGCCCGAGTCCCTGCTTAAGGCCCGACGTCCTGTTAGGCCCGACGTCCTGCTGAAGGCCCGACGTCCTGCTAAAAGACCCGACGTCCCTGCTGAGGCCCGACGTCTACTTAAGGCCCGACGTCCTGCGAAGAACCCGACGTCCTGCTGAAGACCCGACGACCTGTTAGACCCGACGCCCGCCTAAGGCCCGACGTCTTGGCGAAGACCGACGTCCTGCTGAAGACCCGACGTCCTGCTGAAGACCCGACGGTCTCCTTGGCTGAAGACCCGACTCCTTGCTGGAGACCCGACGTTCTGTTTAAGGCCGACGTCCTCCAAAGACCCGACGTCCTGCGAAGACCGACGTCACTCAAGGCCCGACATTCAGACACCACGCTCAGCTTCAACGTCCGGACTATCGACATCCGATCTTCCAAGTGATACTGGGTCTAACACCCGACTCCTTTTTTGATAGTAACCAGTTGTAATCTGACACCCCTGAAGGTGATTCAACTTTTGTAACCGATTCAAAGTTCTAGTGGAATCATTTTCAATTGGTGCTAGGCCGTGGTTTTTTCCCTTTTCAAGGGTTTTCCAGTAAAAAATCTTGTGTTCTCTGTGTGCGAGGCTAGTTATCCGTTCAACGCTAAGACGCAGAATTAAACCTCTATCGCCAGCGTATTTTCTAGCCCGCAACAAACATAATGATTTAACATGAAAAATTCAAAACTTGAAAAAAAACTATAGAGTCGCACCAAAACCATAGAACCACTGAAAAAAATAATTGTTGTTGCAAAAAATAACTTATATTAATAATTTTTAAAAAAAAATGATGAAAAAGTAGCACTAAGTAATAGTTATTTGAAATACAAACACTCAATTTTATAATAATTATTGGGAGAAAATGAGAAAAATGTTCCTCATTTTTTTGTGAGGGTACAAAATATTCTAACTTTTTTTAGGGATCATTTGGTACATCAATCTCTTTAAAATGAAATTTTTTTTGTCCTAACATCGTAATGCTAGAATTAATGGTGTTAAATTATATGAGTATTTTCATTATTTCTTTATTAAATATAATTTTCAAAGTAATTATAAAAAATATTAAATGTTCTCTTTAATAAAAAAAATAACAATTATATTATGTTTTAATTTTCAAAAATTTTAGTCATATTTTATAAAATATGTTATTTTATTTTATTTAGAGAAATCATATGCAATAGATATTATTTAAACTTAGCCACACCATAGTTTTACAAATCATATTTTATAAAACATGAATTGGTAAAATTTTGAAATTTTAAACTAAAATTATTATTTTTTTTTTATTAAAAATATTATTAATTTTTTATTATAAAACATTTTAAATAATTTTTTTAGAAAATTATAATTATTTAAAATTATATTTAATAAATATTTAATAAAAAATGACCTAAAATACCATTATAATTTAACACATATTAACTCCAACATTAAATGTTAAATGCAAAAAAGATAATGCATTTTAAAGAGTTGAGATACCAAATTGGTTCTTCTAGCACCATTTTTGATCCTTACAAAAAAAGTTTTGGACCATTTTAATCCTTGTTTTCTCTAATTATTAGTTTCAGAAGGCTCACAAAATCCCTCAAATCTGGTATTGCTAGTGCTTTGTTTATCGACATACTCAATCTCTTAGATTTCATTTGGGATAATTTTTTGCCACTGTTTTATCATAGCTTTCAAAAAATTTAATTTATTGACGGTGCTTGTAGAAGTTTAGTTTGTTTTTATTTTTATTGAATATTGAATAAATTAATTTGTGATCGTGGTGGCTGTTACCGGAGGGGATTGTGGTGGTGGTCATCGACAATATTGGTTCGTTGTTGGTGGTCTACTGTGATTGTCGGTGGAGATGGTGATTGCTAGGATCACAAGCAGTGACTAGCGGTGGAAATTGATGATGGTGATAGTTTTTCAAAATATTTAAAATATATAAAAAATATTTTGAATATTTTTTTAATGTAAAATGATATGTTCTTAAAATAAAAAATTATAATAGCGATAAATATCACAAACCAACATTTTTAAAATTAAAAGGTAAAAACAAAAAAATAAAATTGTTTCCAAACTGCCCCTGTTTTTGAGAACGATCAGCTGTAGACTTTCAGCTCAAAAGCTTTCTTTTTTTATTTTATTTTATTTTTATTTGAGTGAACAACTGTGTCGTTTATAACTACTTAATGCATATAAATCTTATATTTTATTCATTTAGGCTCCATTTGGGGCAGCTGCCTTGTCGTTTTCTAAAATAATATTTTAATGCAAAAATTTTAAATTTAAGAAATTTTGTATTAAAATTTATTTTATAAAGAAATAAAAATGTTGTTCCAAACAAAGCCTTAATCTCGTTAAGGAAATTAATATTCGTTGTAAAAGTATAGAGAAAGTGTTTAGTTAGCTTAAGCGGCTGTTTGGTTTGATGCATTTAGGATGTAGAGTAATCCAAATGCAAGGATTTTGATAGTTTAACTATTTGGTTGAATGAAAAATAAATTCAAGATAAAGTAAAACAATACTGTGTAATCAATTTTAGTTCATTTTTTGTGTATTTAGATTTCCTTAGATTCAGGCGTTTTTCAAATACATAGCAAACTCAAGGCATTGCTATCCCTTGCTGGCCACATCTGCTTGCTGGCTAGCCACCTCCGGCCACTACCGCCAACCTTTGCCGTCGGTCACCACCGCTGGCCATCGCCTCTGGCCACCCTAGCCACCATTATTCACTTTATATTGTAATCAATTTATTTCAAACCAAACAAAAAGTCCTAAACCCTTTATATTCATCCAAATTAAATAAAATAAAAAATTCTTTATCAGTCAACCAAACAGCCCCTAAGAAAATTTTGAAATACTCTACCAGCAATTAAAACATTTGTTTCGATGATTTTGAATATAACAAGCAGGTCTATGAAGATATAAGATAGAGAATCCCTTAACGGGTCAAGCAAAAAACAATACGGGTTCAACTGTTTTCTGTTAGCATGCGGATTATGATTGTTATCCTAGTCATATGTGTATTTACTAGTATACCTATTTTAGTCTATATATTGTACTATGTATTCTCTCTTGATGAATTAATCAAATCATTTCTTTCTTCTCTGTTTCCTAGTTGTTCTCTGTGGCCCTTTCTCTTGGCCTACCTTACATGGTATCAAGAGCCAACAATGGGGGATCAAGATTCTACAACCTCCCTCCCTCCCTCTTCCTCTACTCTTGCCAGTATCTACTCCTCTGATCTATCTATTCCGGCAGCCCTTAAATTTCTTATCTCAAATATCAAGAATCTGCTTCCGCATCCGCTCACCATCGACAACTATGCCATTTGGCGAATTCAAATTCTCCAGCACTTCACGGCCAACGGATATGCCTGACATCTTATCAGAAAGACAAATCCACTGGCCGACGAAGCATCTCAAGATTACATCCAGTGGAGCCTTGTTGAAAACAACCTGATATCAGCATTGTTCTCCACCATATCTCCCTCAATTCTTCCTTATGTAATCACCTCAACCACCGCCCATGAAGTTTGGATAACTCTTGAACGTCGTCTTCAACCAACAAGTCGTTCTCGCGTCATTCAGCTCAAGAATGAGCTCCACCACATTCAAATGAAAGATATGAGCATGCAACAATATCTTTCTCAAATCAAGCACATCATCGACAATATCGCTGCCTCCGGCTCCAAAGTTGATCCGGAAGACATCGTTCTTTACATCCTAAACGGGCTTCCGTCAACATACAATTCATTCAAAACGGCTATAAGAACTTCGTCTCTTCCCGCCGATCTTGATAACATGTATTCTCTTCTTTGCAGCGAAGAGATACATATCAATCAAGATATTCTTAAAGATTCTACTACCGGTTCTACTGTTATCGCACTTCATGCATCATTTTACAATCAGAATCGCGGTCGCAATTCAAAACGTTCTTCAAAGAATTCCAATGTCAACTCACAACCAGTTGTTTCAACACCAAATACTCCCGGTTCTGTTCCTAACACTGCTTGTCCGACTTGCCAAATTTGTGGCAAAATCGGCCACATTGCCGTAAATTGTTGGCACAATTACAATTTTAAGTACGCCCCAACAATAATCAATGGACTTCGTGCTATGATTACTCAACCCACTTTGTATCCTACTCAAGATTGGATTCTTGATTCTGGAGCATCAACGCACCTCACTCCAGACATCTCCAACCTTCTAACCAGACCAACTACTAAGGAAAGGACATGATCTCGACCGCAAACGGTTCAAATTTGCCAATACAAAATTCCGGCCAAGGTTTGCTACCGTTACCGGACATAAACCATAAGCTTTGTTTAAGTAATCTTCTTCACATTCCATCCCTTACCCGCAATCTTCTTTCAGTTTCTAAATTAATTTCTGATAACTATGTTTCTATTACGTTTGATACTAATGGTTTTGAAATTAAGGATATCAAGGATCATCAACCACTTCTTCGTGGACATCTCCATAACGGTTTATATCACATTATGTCGGCTCCTGAGCATCAACCGACGGCTCTTCACACCACTGTTTCCTCCGCTCAACAGTGGCATGATCGACTTGGCCACCCTCACAGACGTATTCTTAGCATTCTTGCAAAAAACATTCCTAACTTTAGATATTTTTCTCCCTCTTTCTTGTGTCAATCTTGTAATGTGGTAAAGAGCCACAAACTCAAATTTAATACTAATATTTCTGTGGCGTCTATGCCTTTTGAGATAATCCACTCGGATGGCTAGGGTCCTGCTCCAGATCTTTCTTTAGATGGTTACCGTTATTATGTCATTTTTATTGACGATTTTACGCGATTCTCTTGGATCTATTAAATACATTCTAAATAAGAGACTTTCAAAAAGTTTCAATTATTTTGTAGTTTAATTCAAAATCAGCACGCCACCAAACCCAAGATCTTTCTCTCCGACGGCGGAGGCGAATTCACCAGCACCGCATTTAAATCTTTTCTTCAGGATAACGGCATTATTCATCAGCTCAGTTGCCTTTATACACCGGAACAAAACAGTTTGGCTGAACGCAAACATAGACATATGTTGGATCTCACTTGCACGCTTCTACACGCTTCAAACCTTCCTCATAAATTTTGGGTTGATGCTCTTGCTACTACTAATTACCTCATTCATCGTCTCCCATCCAAATCTACTGCCCTTAAATCTCCCTTTCAAAATCTTCATGGGAAACTTCCTAGTTATACTCACCTACGCATATTTAGTTGCCTATGCTACCCTTGGTTAAAACAGTATGCTGCAAGTAAGTTGTATCCTCGATTGCAAGATTGTATCTTCATAGGTTACTCTCCAACTCACAAAGGCTATAAATGTTATAATATTCACAATAACAAGACCTACATTTCTCGTCATGTCGTGTTTCATGAGTCAAATTTTCCTTACAAATCATCGCATATTCCTCAATCCATACTTCTGACAATACCAATTCTCACATCTCTCCTCTTCTCCTGATTCCAACTTCTGTTGCCTCTCAATATCCTCAATTGCCTAGTCCTGCTGCCATCTCAAATCACGATCAAAGCCAAATTACTTCTCCAGATCAATTACAATCCATCAATTTTTCACCTGGACAGACAATACATCCTCCTAATTCCAATCCTATTCCTAGACCCATTCATCACATGCAAACCAGATTAAAATCTAGTATAACAAAACCAAAACAAATCTTTACTATGCTCAATAATATGAAATCTTCCTCTACTCCAAAAACTTACCGACAAGATGCCAAACATAATACCTGGCAGTCTGCCATGACCACTGAATTCAATGCTTTTGCAGCTACAAAATACTTGGTCTCTTGTACTCGAACCTCCCAACAAACAAATTTTGGGTTGTAAATGGATCTACAAAACCAAGATGCTTCCTAATGGTCAAGTAGATCGGTACAAAGCTCGTCTCGTAGCACTTAGTTATGATCAAAAATTCGGAGAAAACTTCACTGGAACTTTGTCCCGTGGCAAAAATGCCAACTATCCGTATGATTCTTACCCTCGCTCTAAATCGCAAGTGGGACATGCTTCAACTCGACATCACCATTTTATATGGAGAACTACAGGACGACGTCTATATGAGACAACCGCCTGGGTTTGTGGACCAAAATCAACCAACTTCCGTTTGCAAATTAAATAAATCCTTATACGGCCTCAAATAGGCACCACGTCAATGATTCCTAAAGCTCACAACATTATTACAAACTCGCGGTTCAAGATAAGTAGTTATGATCCTTCGTTACTCATTCTTGATCATAATCATATTCATCTTTATCTACGAATTTATGTAGATGATATTCTTGTAACAGGTAACAATCCTGCTGCCATTCAATCTCTTCTCGCAGCTCTCAAATCTCAGTTCGCTGTCAAACAACCAAGACAAATTTCATTATTTCTTGGCATTCATCTCATTAAAACAACCAAAGGCTACTTTCTCACGCAGGAACATTATGCCAACAAATTACTTCATGACTCCGGCATCGAAAGCTGCAAATCTTCTCCAACCCCAATTTCTCCTACCACAAAATCTCTACCCAATGGAACTCAACCATTTCAAGATCCATCTTTATACCTCCGCCTAGCTGGATCTCTACAATACATAACTATAACTCGTCCGGACATTGTTTATGCTACGAATCATGTATGCCAACATATGCAACAACCAACGATTCAAGATTACCAAGCCTTAAAATGACTTCTATGGTACATCAAAGGTACTCTGAACCTCGGTCTACCCATTACGACAGGTGACTTATAACTTCAGACATACACCGACGCTGATTGGGCTTCTGTTACTTCTGAATGAAAATCCATTTATGGCTACTGTACGTTTCTTGGTCCAAATCTTATTTCTTGGTCGGTCAAGAAACAGGTGACAGTTGCAAAATCTTCAACGTAGGCAGAATATAGGGCTATATCTGCGGCAATCTCTGATGTAATCTGGCAATGTCGTTTAGCCGCAGAGCTACACCTATCTCAAACCACTCCGACCACCATTCTTTGTGACAACATCTCCGCCATTGCTATCGCCAAGAATCCGGTCTTCCACGCAAGAACTAAGCATATCTAGATCGTCTACCAATTCATTCGTCAGCATCACCATCGACAACATCGTAATTACTCACATTCCATCCACAGATCAGATCGCTGATATTTTGACGAAACCTTTTTCTTCCACATGCTTCAACTTACTTCAATCCAAATTAACCATTCAAACTATGAATGATTAATTTTTGGGGGAGTGTTAGCCTGCAGATTATGATTATTATCCTAGTCATATGTGTACTTACTATTATACCTATTTTAGCCTATTTATTGTACTATGTATTCTCTCTTGATGAATTAATCAAATCATTTCTTTCTTCTCTGTTTCCCAGTTGTTCTCTGTGGCCCACTCTCTTGGCCTACCTTACATTTTCCTCTGCTCAGCTGGAGATATTCATTATCCTCTACTTAAGGCAAAAGAAAGCTTCTAATGAAGGATTTTAAAGAAAATAGTTTTTATCGAGAGGCTATTTGTTTTGCTAAAAAAAATGCTGTAGTGTTAAATAAAAAAAGTGTATTTGATAATATTTTTTAATTTTTTGGTTGGGTACTATATAAGCATAGGAGTTCCCTTTTTGCAGAGTAAAATGATAATATACTCGGAATAAGTTGATTGGAAGTGGGTGACAGTGATGGTTGTATCTGATGGCAATAATGATAGGTTATAGTGGTGTATGTCTTCGTCGGTGGTGGTGGTGGTGGTGTTGAGGGCTTGTAACTAGTGGCGACTAGGGTTGTTTGATGGTGGCCATTGTCAGTGGACGGTGCGCTTTACGTGAATGTGGTGTCTGGTGGTTATCGATGGCAGGCGATGGTGGCTATCAGTGGTTGGTGGTGGGCGGCAATAGTGGACAATAGTAGGGGTGGTAGAAGCTGGTGGTGGCCGATGGTAATCAATAGTTGCTAGCTATGAATAGTGGCGATCTACGATAGAGGGTAGTGATGTCGGTGGTGGGTGTGGAATTGAAATTTTATACGATATTATTTCACACAAACTATGTCATTAGAATTCACTCAAATTAGGCAAATTTGAAATATACAAAAATTAAATTAGATGGTGTACTTCAAATACATTGAAATTTTAGCGCATAAGCTTTTCTTCCTATCAAATAATAGGAATTTCAAAATACACTACGGGAAAACCCGTCATTACCGGCGGATAATATCCGCCGCTAATACAAGATTTTCGTCGGAATTATAGGTTTCCGGCGCAAGTTTCGGCGGAATTCTCTGCGCAGGTTTGGATAGCGTCGGTAAAAGTCTTTTGGCGCATAAGTTGCGCCGGAAACCTTTCCGACGCCATTTCCGGCGCATTGCCGGCGCAAAAACTGATGGCAGCCGTCGACATTTCGACCGCTAAATCCGACGACATATACGCCGGTAATTTCCGTCGTATGATTGCGCCGGCAATTACCGGCTGATAAAATGCCATTGATATGCCGTAAATAACCTGCGGGATGGTTATGTCGCAAAATATGCATCGAGAATGACCGTCGGATATGACGCCGGAAAGTACGATGGTAATTTCCGACGTACTAAGAGACGCCGGTTAGATCGATACGGTTCGTTGTATCGTCGTTTCTGGTGAATTACCGGTGCAAAATCCGCCAGAAACCTGTAGCATTGACAAAAAAAAATGCCTTCTCAGCCAACAATCAGATTTCCACACCTGCAAACCTATACAAATATCTATCCACAACAGTTTATAACATTTCCAGAACAGTTTATAGCAATTCAAAGATGTACAAAAACATAAATACTCATTAAAAGAAACTGTTCAATAGTAACAACCAACTAAAAACATCAGATATTGTTCAATATTACAGATTCAAAGAAAACAAATAAGTTCATAAAATAAACTAAACTACTCTGAATCTGCTGACTCCTCCTCAGCTGGAGCTACCTCTTTTCCACTCATCTGCTCCCTCATTTTGCACATTTCATCCAACAACTGATTGTGTTGCTCCTACATCTGCATTTGAACCTGTGCTTGCAACTGAGCTTGTCAATCAGCTTGTGATTTCCTTACTTGTTCTAGCTCAGCTTGTAGGGCAGTTATTTGTTGAGCTTGTAAGGAGTCATGAGAACTGGATGCGAAGCTGGATGCAGTAGAGGAGGTCATCCCCTCGTATGCCTGAGCTTGCGCACCTAAACCATAAACTCTCCCATGCTGCATTCCTC
>NW_021319525.1:833400-867235 GCF_001605985.2 Dendrobium catenatum | reverse complement strand
GACGGCCTACGCCAGATTGGCGATACTCAGAAAAACTCCACAGAGCCGCAGAAGAGCCTCACCTGCATACGCAACATTGACTCTCTCGAAGCCGTGTATATTTCCTCTGTGAAAGTAGAGTATAAATATTATATAATTAAACTAAAAAAAAAATTATTAAACACATATAAAATATATACTTACATGGCTTCCTAGCTTCATCATCCATTGTTGATCCTCCTATCACATATGAGTGCGACTATGCAATCCACAGCAGTTGTTCTCTACCAAGCGTTCCTTTTCTATGAGAATTAAGGAGAATTTTATTAAATACAAATTAAAGAACATTTTAAAAATATTTTAAAATTCATTACGCAAGATGACGCTTGCTCAGTATTGTGGAACGGAGTCCTCTGTATGAAGTGAACTACCCAAGCCCCCAACATCAGAAGCTCTTGTTCTGTCGATTTTGATCCCTCCTCCTAGTGTATCTTCGCTGTCCCAGCTGCATTCAACTCAGCCATATATCCTCTCCAATCCACAATGGTCGCTTCCCACTGCTTTCTATATCTATGAACATGTCACGCATCCGAGTAGACCCACGCTTCTCAAAATTCTTTCTAATCTTGTCATTTGTGTTGCAGGCAGCCAACAAAATTCTTTCTGCATTCAAATACATTTATGATATATAATATATAAGATTTTAGATTAAGTAAAAAGTAAATCATTTTACATAAAAAATAAAACCAAAAATATCTCAACTCTCTAAACCACATCTCCCGGACTTCTTTCGGGACTTTTCTTCAAAGAAATTATAAGGAGCGTCAACCTGCTCGTATGATGTCCGTATATTATTTGTCGGTTGTTTTGATGGTAGAACTATAAAAACACTACACAATAAGTGCTGTGAACAAATATAAAATACACACCCCCATAATACAACTGTTCGTTCTACTAGAATCTTAAAAGAGTAGTGCGTAACGTGTCACCCTCAGGATAGTCTATCATCATTCTAACTATCTGTCGCTGCTCTGCTGCAACTGCTGGTCGAAGGTCTGGCTGCTTGAGGTTCCGACTGCTGTATGGGCTGATGAGGTGTGGAGATTAATGGTGGGCATATGGTTGAAAATGATAAGTAGGAGGCACACCTAATGGTGGGGGTGTTGAGTATGGGTAGAAAGAGTACTTCTGCCCGGGATCTGGTGAAGGATAATCGGGGTCTGCTGAGTAAAACTGAGAGCTACTGCTCCAAGGTGGGGTGAAGGCTGTGTAGCAGGCTGAGGCTGTGTAGCAAGCTAAGGCTGTGTAGCAGGCTGAGACGTGGTGGTCCCCTCAGTACGTACTGTCCTAGTCTTGGTCTCAACTGTAACTTTCTTAGTGCGTCTGTTAAAAAATTTTTTTATTAATCCTCTACTAGACTCTTCACCTGAAAGCCATCTGCACAATAAATAAAAAAGAAATAATTAAATACAAGAGTCTTATACAAAATTTAAGAAAAAATAAGCGAGACAATAATAATAAATCACGCGTGAAGTAAATTAGGAAAATAAAAATAAATGCAGTGCAGTAGCAAAAATAAATTTATTTACCTTATGTTGTTAACTCATCATTTGTTGTTCACTTTCATCAGAGTGATACACTCTCAGCACTATCAAGATTCATCATTACTTTCCTCTATGTTAGATCTACCACTCATCTAACTGCAACTGCTCTCATTAATTCTGATTTGGTCATCTACATTGATTGGGAGATTTTTTAAATTAGACATAAAACTCTTTTGATGTGTTGATGGTACACAAGTGGTTTTCAATTACCCCTTGTTTTGGTCTTTATACTACGCATCCAATCCTATTTGCCTCGTATTCCGCTTGGATAGTTAGCATAATAGACTTGAGTTGCCTACTAGCAATGATGAATAGATCAAACTTTTGCATATCTCCTAGCCCTTTACTTCTATTATACCATAAATTGGATGAACTTTCGTTCCTCTTTTGATACTGGATCAAACCATTCACAATTGAAGAGATAGACAGTGTTATTATGATCGGATATTCAACCTCTATAATATTTCTTGTAATACCCCGTAGTATTCAGAATCATCCCCTGTATGGTGTCTCCTCTTACACATACGTCAGAATTTTCTGTCTTCCTACCTCACTACTACGAAATTTTTTTTTGGAATTATAACCATTGACCATAAATATTTGATAATATTTACTTAATCTATTTGGTCCCCAAGCTAACTCAGATAACCTAGCATTGTGAACTGTCTCTAGTGTGTACCTTTAAATGTATAGGTATTTATTGTTATTAATATTAATTACAGACATAACTCATTAAGTAAGACTTACAACAACAACACAACATCAGCCTTTATCCCACATTTACGTGGGCGTCGGACTACAGAATCCTTTTTTCTACAAACTGTCCTATTAAAGGTCAAATTCCTCGTTTAATCTAATAAAGAAGGAAATTCCTATATTTTCTAACCGTCTTTTAGGTGTACCCCTACCTTCTTAACACAAGTCAATTAATACTCTACTCTCCTAACGGGTCAACGAGAGGCGCCTTTTTAATGGTGACCAAACCATCTAAGGGCGCATCTCTCTAATCTATCTTCTTAGTAGAGCATACTCCAACCTTTTACGTATATGTCATTTTCGTATCCTTTCTAAGGGTAGAAGCACTCATCATCTAAGCATCCTCATCTCTGCACACTTAAACTTAGCTATTATGCTTCTCTTTTACATTGGCACAAACGATTCAGGCACCATAAGACAATTGCAGCTCACTACCATCTCTTAGGAATTTATCCCCTAAGTTTGAGAGGTCACATTTTATCCTAACAAGCCCGATCATTCCGCCACTTCAACCATTCCCAACTTGAATTTCTGCTGATAATTCCCATCTATTTCACCATCCAGCTCGTTAACAATAGATCC
This sequence comes from Dendrobium catenatum, assembly GCF_001605985.2. Classification (NCBI taxonomy): domain Eukaryota; kingdom Viridiplantae; phylum Streptophyta; class Magnoliopsida; order Asparagales; family Orchidaceae; genus Dendrobium; species Dendrobium catenatum. The sequence goes on along the minus strand of NW_021319525.1, from coordinate 864,314 downwards.
AAGATAATTCTAAAAACGATGTAACTCTTATAATGATTGATCGCCAAAGTCCAATGTGAAATATTTTCAACTGGGCTAGGCCCCGTGGTTTTTCCCCTTTCAAGGGTTTTCCACGTAAAAAATATTGTGTTCTCTGTGTGTGAACTGGGTATCCGTATAACGCTAAGACGAACAATTAAAACTCTATCGCCGCGTATAATCTAGTCCGTAACAATTCTATTAATATTTTATTCGATATGACTTTCTTATCGCTTTTTTAACTATCTTGTTAATAAAAAAAATTTTGAATTAAAAAGTTATTTATAAAAAATATCTTTTAAAAATAATAAAAAAATCATATCAAATAAAATCTGAATCTTAAAACATGTTACTCATAATGTTGATTAATAACAAGAGAAAAACCACATGATTTATATTGGGGATTATTCTGCTCTAAAAATTATTATATGCAATGTTCGAATGCATCCGGAGTTTAGTCTAGACGCCCATATCACCCAATTTAGTTTATTAGGTTGAGTGAGGTGACACGTCTAAATTGACATATATATTTATCCAAATATCTCACTTAGGATTCATTTGGAATGATTTTCTTCCTGCTTTTTAAAGTAAATTTTTAATATAAAAGTTTTAATTATTGTATTAATTTTTTTTGTAAGAATTAATAGGAAGTCGTGGCCTTATTAATTTTTCTGCATCCTTACACCGGATCAAATAAAAATTTGGGGAGAACAATTATTACGTCCTCCGACCGAAAAACTCGGTACATTTTGATATAGACGGGATTTTGGATGTTCCTCTGCATGACCAAATAAAAGTTGGGGGGGCGGGGTGTTAGGTCTGTCTAATTTTTTTTTTAAAGAATTAATAGGAAGCCGTGGCCTTATTAATTTTTCTGCATCCTTACACCGGACGAAATAAAAGTTCCTCTTTCGACGACGTTCTTTCTGTGGATCTTAAGTCGCGACAGTCCTCCGTTCTTCCTCTTGTATCGGAAGTGACGACCGGAGCTGGCTCGCTGCGAAGGTAACCATATTTCTCCCCTTTCGCGCGCGCTTCTTCGTCCAAATCCTTAAAAAACTGCCGAACTCTCGGATTTACTAAATCTGAAATTTACGGCGAAAAAGGGAAACGGAGGATTTATTTCGCCTTGAGATTTGACTTTTACTGCTCAAATCCTGCATAAATCCTGTATCCCAACAGCCCCTAAGTGATGCAATACAGCCGTATAAGCTTAGTTTCGATATTACACAGGAGACAGATAACTGATAGATCAGGCTTTATCCCGTGCTGTGCTTGTTGATAGACTAGTCTATATTCCAATTATTTTACAATTTTCTACGCTGTTTGCGTTTTTTATTGAAGTTTGTACTTTAGTGTAATTTTATGATCTAAAATTTTTGGGACTTGAGTGTAATTTTATGAAAATTGAATGTAAATTTGAGTTTTCCTATCGCCTTATCGGCTCGTATCAGAGCGCTGCTTTTTGATATTTCGCTGTGCGCTGCCCCTGTTCTCGCTGTCCATTACTCATCCCGTCACCACCCTTCTAGCCAAGCTGAAACCTGCTTCCATTAATCACACTTCCCATATTTGCAAGTCATGCATGTTCTTTCCTCCACCTGCCACAGTTGCTTACAGCTTCCCATTCCATTATATCTCTGTTTCGTGCATCACTTGCCACCCTCCGCTGTGCACGCATCACTCTGCTTTCCAACTCAGCTGCTTTGCTCTCCTTTCCCTAGCACATGCTGCTACAGCTCTCAGCACTTGCCTATACTGCTCGCCCACACTCCTACATGTGAAACCAAATAATCATTGCAATGCTGAATTTGACCAGCCTTTGTTTTTAGTTGTTGCCATGCCCAACCTCCTTTTGTATGCTTGCACCCACTACCGCCTACCATGGAATGCCAATCTATTCTATCCTATGTTGTTCTTAACTATTCTGAACACAACAATGCTCCACCATCATGTTGGCTATTGCCTCTATTCTCACTACAGTCCTAACAGTCCTCACCTTTGTTCTCCTACGTAATTGTTGGTTCATCTCAGATCACTATCTTTTAACATGCGGTCCGAAGCCACTGGCTTTCTCACAAGCGATCAACACTTATCAATGTCTAAGTATCGCTAATTGTGGTTGGGGAAAGCATAAACTTGATAGGGTGGGCTTAACATGTACAACATTGCTTTGTTGGTAGTGATTCTATTGTGTATTGTGATATGGTATACTCTTTATTAAATTTCTATTTATTTTTTAGGAAAAAATTCATATGACCTAGTTGGATCTTTTGCCCTACCTCTTTGGGCAAATGCCTGAATTTGTCCTATACACATTTGTCATATTATTATTGCAACTCATACAAACCTTTTTGCTTATTCTTTTTTTTCCCGCTTGTCACCATTATATTAGCTTCATGCTCATGAAATATTAAAATCAATTCAAAATCATATTTGCTTAACAATCTCTTGATTATTCTACCTGATGCACCATGATTTATATTCTAATGAATGTTTGTAATTTTAGATTTCATATAATTTCAGTATTTGCACTATTAGATATTTATATCATTATTAGAATTTTTGTAGGTTGCATTCAATTTTTTGCTTCTGCTTTGTAGTTGCATTACTTAATCCATCAAAATGGTATCTAAACAACTGAAAGAGGACATAGATGTATTGGCATAATGAATGACTAAGCAAGGCAACACAGCTAACAATTTAAGACCATTGAATATGTCATAGCAGCATAATGAACATTATTAATGAAAAGGTCAAGAAAATCACAAACATAGAGGAATTTTTTGAGAAAACTGCATCCATTAAAGAACAAATGAAGTTCTTGACCACAAACATGTAACCCTTAATCCTTAGCATCAATCAACTTGGACGAAGGAGGTTAAAATAGTAATAATACCAATAGGGCCCCTTCCCTCTCTACAAGCTCAAACAATGACAAAGAACTCTTACGTTAGAGCCTAAATGTAAATGCACTATACATTCTTGACCATCTAGTTTCCCGTCACCAATGATTCAAAGAATGCACCCTCATCGAATTCCATATAAAATAATTATGGGATTTCAACTCGTCGTTGTTTTCCTTATGGAAACACAATTCCCTTAAGACAACAAAATCAACAAAGTGATCTTTTGATGGAAGATATGATATTGATGCTTTTCTTGCATGGCAATATAACAAGTACGTTGGCATAAGTTGACAACCTATATGACATTATAGACAACCCCAACAAATAACAACATTATGATCAAGGCCTACAATTTGACAATCATCAAATTTTTGTTGCTGTTGCTGGATATGGCAATTTTTTTAAAAAAATGTTAAATTAGATTGCCTGACTTTTGATGGAAGATATGATCTTGATGTTTTTCTTGCATGGATAACAATTATTGATGACTATTTTGATTGGAACCAATATTTATGGAATGAAAAGCTCATTTAGCACTTGCTAAATTTATCGGCTTCATTAAAAAATTTTGGAGAAACATTTTATCTGAATCCTTCACATATGCTGACCAACTTGTTCAAAGTTGAGTACTCATGGAACATAAATTGAAAGATAAATATGTTCCACAATATTACTGAGAATACCTTCTCATGAAATCACATAACTTGTGTCAAGGGTTTATTTCTATTTCCTATCACTTGAACAAGTTTAAGGACTTGCCTTCACGCCATAATCACATTGTGGAAGAATGGAAAAAAGGCTTGATTTGTAAATGTTTTTCATCAAGATATCAAAATGCAAGTAGACTTACATTGATCTACTTCACTTGAAGATGCTTTTCATGAGTTCATATAAATTGAAAAATATCAAGACGTAAGGTATGTATCCCTTAATCTTTTTCGGGCCCTATGCATAACTTTGTTTTCAGTGCTAAAAATAATTGCTTAGCATATGCTTACCATTAGGCTAGCACAAACCAAAAAAGATCGACCCTACTGCTAAAATAAGATATGTCCCAAATAAAACCAATGACTGAATCTACATGTTTTAGTTGCTGACAAACTGCTCATGTGGCTTCTCATTGTCCACATAGAACTTGTGTGTGACCAATTTATGCCATCTAAGACATACCATATGGACCTTATGAAGACGTGAGACGCTGCTTAGTAATTTTTGGTACTTGGTAGAATAATGAATTTTACTTCGGAATCCAGTCTAAGGTGATGCTCGATGACACTAGAATAGCATCCTTAACCTCGTTATGTAGCATGGATTAATAAAACAACTCACTGGACACTTGAAGATGTTTAGTTCCACTTTAATTAGGTGGTTATTCATGTACAATTTGATGTGACGTTCTACCTACAGAATTAACAAGAATTTTATTAGGAAAATCACATCGTTATACCAATTGAATGTCATCTATTATGGTTGGATAAATGCTTATGTTTTTAAATCTAATAATCAATCAATTAGACCGCTTCTTTCTAAACCTATGGAAAATCACCTTCTCTTTCACTAGTGTTTACATGCTTGATTTTCATTTTGATTTTGAGCCGGCATCACCATGCTTTAAAAAGTTTGCCTTCCTTGTCAACATAAGGACTTACATCTGCAACAATGATTCTATTTTCTGTCTTCCTATTTATTTGAATTGATTCCTTCTCACTATAAAAAGTTTATGGTTACATTTACAAGAGTATTAGATCGTCTTAAACTGGTCGCATTAGAGGGGTTGCTTGACTTTCTTCCTTTTTTATACCCACATCTAAACAATAGATGCTTGGGTCTTTTTTTATACAACTCTTAGTTGTTATTGATATTTGATATGCGTTTGCTGGAAGTGTTTTTCATTGTTTAACTACAATTGAATCCATGACACTCATTTTTGTAAGTACTAACATACAAGAAAACTATTTTGATGCAGTTTAAAGATCAGTTTTCCTTCCTCTCAAGCTCTTTAAAAGAAAGTCGGAAGAAAAAAATGCAGGTCATCAACTCATCCTTTTATATATATATATATATATATCCTTTTGTTAAATGGTTTCATCATCCATTTGTGTGTTGCATATTTTTCTGAGGCATTTGTTGCATATACTTGCAGAATATTGGTGGATCCTTCTGGCTTTGCATTCTGAAGCTTTTATTTTTTGCATTTTCATTTGAAATTTGCTATATGATCTTCATAAACTCTTTTTTTAATTGGGATAGCTTTTCCAATTCAACATTTAGTATAATTACAAAATTATTGTAGACTGGGGCACAAGTCTGGGCACTCAACTGGTATGCTTAGAATTACAGTAGAGTAGACCTTGCCTGATTTATTTACTTGGGCTGCCCCAAGTTGGTCCTGAGACTCTTTGTTGGATGACTTTGGTGGCTAGAGGATCAACATGAAACTGCCTAACCTGAACAAATTGACTTGTTGAAACCAGGTTGATTCTACCTGTTCTGTAACCTTTTCGGTTTTGGATATCTCAGATGTGCGCCTCTTATCTGGCCAAATCGGGCTTGGGTGAGGACCTAGGAAGTATTAACTAGATTTAACCTTCTTCGATGTGACCCATCTTGTTGAGTTCCTATGTCTAAAATAGGTGGATTAACTTGACGATAGGGAGCTCTCTTATTTTCAGTGCACTAAACAGGACCATTTATGGAACCTTAATTGTCTTCCACCTGCTTAAACCTTAACTTTGATACGGGATATGAATTTTAGAAATAATATACATATACAAACAATTTTCTAAGTTATTGAAAATCTTCATTATGGAACTGCATTATCTTATTTCGAACCAAGTGGAAGTGATGCTTATAACAAGAAAATACTTGAACTTTTGCTTAGTGTTAAATCCTAGCCGTCCCTTAACACTTTGATACCACTGCTAGAATGGGAATCCCTCGGAGACTCACCTGTTAAAATTATGGACAAAATCTGTACAGTTTTCAGGTCCAATTTTTTGCTTATTAGGCTTAATCATAATAGTTAACGTATTTTAAGTTTGTTGAGCTTTCAGATTTGTGAAATATATGGGAAGTTCCAGTTATGTGCCTTTTGTAATCCACCTATATTCTAGCCACAAAAAGAAAAAGAATGGTTGAAGAATACTAGTCCTATCTTTATCGATATAAATAATTATATATATGTACGGACTCGTCTTCTTCTCTTCATCCGTTTTACTAATTGCCTATTGAACTTCATTGCTGAGGGGAAGTTATATATATGAACGTATGTGCATATCCTTTCTTATAGTGTTGTTATCTGAAAGACTGATCTTGACTTTTTCCTTTCAAATATAGTATTTTATTATCTAAAAGACAAATCTATTGAGTTTTTCATTTGATGCTAACTTTTGTTTGTACCCTTTTCAAACTTATTGATAATTAAAATTGTCGGCAGGCATCAAGGGCAAGACTTTTTAAGGAATACAAAGAGGTGCAGCGTGAAAAGTCAGTTGATCCGGATATTCAGTTAGTTTGTGATGATTCAAACATATTCAAATGGACTGCTCTAATCAAGGTAACGCCATTAGTCTGAGTTTATACTGTTTTTCCATAGCAGCTAATGTATTTACTTATATTTGTAGGGACCTTCTGAAACTCCCTATGAAGGTGGAGTTTTTCAGCTAGCCTTTGCTATCCCAGAGCAATATCCTTTGCTGCCTCCACAAGTGCGATTTTTGACAAAAATTTTCCATCCAAATGTGCATTTCAAGGTGAAGAAAGTTGCCCTTCTCTATCCGTTTGCATCATTTATATAACTACATTATATCTGTAAAATCGATTGTTTAGGTTAGAAGTGTAAATATGGTTGTGTCTGGTAACTTATTGAAATCTTGGAACCTACCCATGTTAAAGTTTTAGATTAAGAGATCAGACCTGGATTCCAACTGTTTTGATTCAAGTATTTGATTTCATTTGAATGGTTGATGGTTGGAGTATGTAATTTTTGAACTTGTTAATTACCTGCATTGATCTTCACATCCTGCCAACCTGGCTTGGAAGAAGTCAATATGAACCTGACCATATTAGGGGAGTTGATAAATTTAGAGTTTTAATCCAATAAATGAAAAATTTTCACAATGATAAATATCTATAAAAAATAAAATGACAGCATCTTATTCCAATAACATCAACTAATTTATCCGTAAAAATGTAAAGGCAACTTAATTTTTTTTTAAATTTTATTTTTAACACAACTTAACTATTGCTATAACTCATCCAAGAATTAAACCCTACCTATTAGAGCAATTAAATAACATAGAACCTTAGTCATCTTTCCATTATATTTGAAGCATGAGCCCTAGCTCTCTTTTCAAAGATGCAATTAATAATTTGAAATCATGCAACTAATAACTTGAAATCATTGCATACAAATGCCAAAATATCCACATGCATGCAAAGCATATTCATACATCTAGAAATGACTTGTTAATCCTTTACTATTATGCCTTTCATACATTGTCATTTGTTTGTGATAGCTTGTTGTTTTACTTAGTGGAACTATTGATCCCCAAGTTAGTTTTCACTCTATGGAACTATTTGCCCGACTAGCCAATCATATTAATAAGAGAGTATTATAAACATTTAAATCAATCAAGCATTCAAGCATATATTATAAAATATCATGATTATAATGTTATAACAAAGATTATATGATAAGTATGTACAAAGTCTGCATTATACCATCAAATTGTTTATTTTAAGAGTAATGAATTTATACGATAGTTAATATGGCATAGCTAACTAAAAATATCACCTCATGAATGAATAATGCACACGTCAAAATAAATGAAGCATATGGCAAATGCCAAAGAAAACTCCTCCAATTAGGAAGGGTATGCTCATACCTTATAACCTTAATAATTAAAAATCACCTACTTGAAATTTTCCAAAGGTAATCTAATGGATTGACATTGACTCTAATATATCTATAGTAACATATGGTGCTTCACAATATCTTGACTCAAGAGAATGCATATCAAACATACATTTATTATAATGCAAAAGGAGAAACCATGAACAATGTTAAGCAATAATCACAATCTTAAAATATTCCTTAAATAAAATATTTTTATATAATTGATTTACCTTTTGATAATCTAGGACTCTAAGCCATGGATTATCCCTTAATATTTATGCCCTTGTTTATTTTAAACCATAATCTCTAAACAACAGTTTTAATCTAAGTCATAATCACGAGCTAATGATCTACTATATAGCTAGCTATAAAACCTGCTTATTAATTTCATTGTTAATCGCTTGCATAATTTAATCATGAGTTGACTATATTTTCATTCTACAAGAATTTATTAATTATGTATTTACATATTTCTATTAGATACTCTAAACTTCAATTCAATAAAATGCATCTAATTGTAATAGTAATAAGTTTCATAGAGAATAACACTTGTTCAAAAAGAATTATAGATTTTATATTTCTTTTCTTGTTATCCGAACTTCATAATACTACAACAACAACAACAACAATAACAACAATATCAAGCCTTTGTCCCACTATGTGGGGTCGGCTACATGAATCCTTTTTTGTCATTGTGTCATGTTAAAAGTCAAATTCTCATTTAAAATTTAATAAAAAAATATAATTTCTAATATTTTCTAACCAAGTCTTTTTAGGTCTACCTATATCTTTTTTAACATAAGTCTAATCTAATACCTCAACTTTCCTAATCGGGTCATCGGAAGGCCTCCGTTTAATATGACCAAACCATCTAAGGCAACTCTCTCTAATCTTATCTTCCTCTGGAGCTACTCCAACCTTTTCACGTATATGCTCATTTCGTATCCTATCTCTAAGGGTAAAGCCACTCATCCACCTGAGCATCCTCATATCTGCAATACTTAACTTAGTATTATGCTTCTCTTTTAATGACCAACATTCGGCACCATAAAACATTACAGGTCTCACCACCATCTTATAGAATTTTACCTTAAGTTTGAGGGGGGGCTTTTCTATCGCACAACAAGCCCGATGCATTCCTCCACTTCAACCATCCAACTTGAATTCTGCTGATAATATCCCCATCTATTTTACCATCACTCTGAACAATAGATCCAAGATATCTAAAACGTGTACTCTTATTAATGGTTTGATCGCCCAAAGTCACAATCCCCTCACTAGGTCTATTGCTACTAAAATGACACTCCATATATTCAGTTTTAAATCTACTCAAGCGAAAACCTTTAGACTCTAAGGTTGACCTCCATAATTCAAGTTTGCCTTCAACTCCCTCTCTAGTCTTATCAACCAGAAGAATATCATCATCAAAAAGCATACACCAAGGTACATCCTTTTGCAAATGTCTAGTGAGAACATCCATGACTAAAGCAAAAAGATATGAGCTTAAGGTTGATCCTTGATGTAATGAATTCCTCTATAATTCACACACTCCTGTGCATCACCTTTATTCTTAAAAATAGAAATTAACACACTCATACTCCTTTTATATGGCTTCCATAGTTAAATCATTAAGATAATAACTCAGGGTTAAGCATCGTGAATCCTATTCAAAGCTATATGCAAGTGAGTTTGCAATACATAATATTAAATCATAGATGTAGAAATCTATGGTTAGGGGTTACCTTGCTTTTTGATTAGGAAGGGAAGAAGAAGAAGATGCTCTAAATTTTCTCTCCCTCATCTAGCTCTTAGTCTCAATTTATCAATTGATTCACTTTTCTTTCATTTCTTGCTCAACATTAGGTCATTGGTTCCCTCTCCTTGCATCTCTTTTTGGATACTCTCTCAGTCTTTTTTGCCCTCCCTCAATCCTTGGTTAGGATTAATAGTGCCCACCTATTGCCTTTCACTAGGATGTGCCAAGCACGAATTACCTGATGCCAAGTAGTTGGAGCAGGTATATGACGATGATCATGGAAAGTTGGTATTATGTAATAGCCGAATTTTGTTAGAAAACACTCCCTTGTTAAAAGTTGGGGTTCTGATTCTCACTATTAACCAGTTAAATGATTGATGTCATAAAAATTTCTTATGTAAATGACTCTGACTATTCTGTTTATCAGTGCCATTATTTGTGCTCGTTTTTTATGTAAGTGTTTACTTAACTTTAATTGAGTGGTGATGGACTCTTTTATTTGTAAATTATTTTTTTCTGTGCAGACAGGGGAGATCTGCCTAGACATACTTAAGAATGCTTGGAGTCCTGCATGGACTCTCCAGTCTGTTTGCAGAGCTATAATTGCCTTGATGGCCCATCCAGAGCCTGATAGCCCTCTAAATTGTGATTCAGGTATGTTGGCTTTCACGGGTATTTGTTCAATCCTAGAAAGTCAGAAAGCATTTTATTTCTTATTGTTATATATGTATATAATATGCTTTGGTAATCTCATAGCCGTCAATGTGATAACATATACGTGAATATTTTTAAAATCAGATTTCGTCACTGTATCTATTTGTGCTTACCTGTTTTGTATTGATTAATAGATTTTGGATTGCTATAGGAGTGACTGTTAATCTATAGATGAAGTACACGTTATCCATTCGACATTCATTTAGGCAGAATTTGTGCCAATAGCTTAAGTTGAGCTTGAGTTCATGCTTAAGCGAGGTTTACTTTTGTAGTAACTGAATCTAGTTGAAAAAAGGATTTGGGCTTCTTTTTTGTACAAGTTGAAAAAAAATAAACAATTGTTGACCTCTGTATAAGCTTCAAAGTCAAATTCGAGTGAGTGTGACTAAAAGGACAACCAACAAATAACTTATATTACTTGTTTTGAAGAGCCTCAATTGTGGGCAAAATCCCTCAAACATCGTGTGCTTGCAAAACGGACCACACGAACATGTTCACAAAGCTGAATTTATCGGAGAAGAGCTGATCGTGCGTAGCTCGACCAAGAGACAACAAGCACGATGGCAGGCGAGCGTGACATCATGCAAAATCATCTGAATATCCTTCGATAACAAAATAGGCCATATTGTTGCTTTTGAAACACCAAAAATAGCGAAGAGGGACCCCTTGCGCACAACTCAAGTGACTACATTTGAATTTGGTGATGGGTTGGCGTGACGTTTTGAATGATGTTCGTCTCTAAACGGATTTTGCCGTGGAACACTAAAATTACTTACATTGGAGATCTATATTGTCCAGGTTGCTGCACAAGCAAAATTACAAAATTTGCCGCAAGCGAGGGTATGACACACATATCAAGGCACATGTGAGGCGAGAAATTACGTGAGGGATGTTGACATCTTTTATTGTCTTTTTATTACTATTATACTTTTTTAATTTCCTTACTTGAGCATGGCATCCTGCTGCGCCTCAAACCATCTGCTTCTCCCTGCCACTAAACCCTACCACCTAATTGCTGTCGAATTTCCTCACTCCAGTACAATCGCTGGCTCAGCTTCTCCCATGCCTAATCACTTGAACCCGTCAACCTGAACTCCACATCAACCCAAATGCCCAAACTCCCCTCCGACTACATCCCATCAACATCTCCCAACCTCGCCGACCTCCTCCCTCTAACTCGACACTCCCTCTACTCCTCAGCCAGTCTCCCCAAGCCCTCTACCTACCTGAACCTGAGCTCCCCCCCTCACCTGCCATTGCTAAACCACCTCGCAGCACTCCTTCCCACCATCTCTTTAGCCTCATACACCTGGCCAAACTCACTCACCTGTTCCCTCAGCAACATATATAGCTCTGAACCTACATTGCCAGCCAACTTCCTGGCCTCCATCTCACCACTAACTTCCCCCTCTTTAAACAGAGAGAAGTTTGCTCTCTCTCAAATCTTCTCTCTTTTCTATTTTCTCTCTCTAAAACTATGGAGAGAAAAATCTCTCATATTTCATTGTCTCTCCCCATACCTGCACACTCTTTCTAAGTTTCTCTCCTCTTATCTCTCTTTAACAAAGAGTAAAAATTGTTCTCTCTCCTCTCTTCTCTCTCTTTAAATCAAAGAGAGATCTTTCTCTCTCTTTAAATCAAAGAGAGATTTCTCTCTCTTTATATATATATATAACTAGAGAAAAAAGAGAATTCCAAATAGTGAAAAAACAGAGATTCGAACAAAGCGAAAAATTGTTGTTTCGCCATAGCTGTTAATTCCTCGCCTCGCCTCGATGCCATTGCCGCCACCTCACTCATGGTATAATTAAATGACAATCACCTGCAAAAATAATTAAATTTGAATATTTTAATTTGTGAATTAAATTTGAATAGCCACCAACCAAGAAAAAAAGTGACAATAATATACATGAACAATACTAATAAAGCTGAAATAACAATCTTCAATCAAAAGAAATACAAGATTCAATTGATTCACTGTTCGAGGGGTGAATCGGCTCTCCCCCAATTCCTAGCAGCAACTAGGAACCCAATATCCCTCGAAAAAACTGCTGCAGAAAATTCTTCACATAATCTTCCCTACATACAAACTTTCCCACTTAAAACCTGTCATAATCTCATCATAAATGCACCTCACATTTTCTCCAATTCTTTCCTCTTATTTCTTATCCTACTCTAGGATTGAAATGGGGTATTGGGACCCACAAAACAGGAGCCTTTCAGCTCCTGGAATTCTGCTGAGCCCCCCTAGGCATTCGATCTGCTGGCCAGGAGGGTGGGGTCCACAACCGCATCACATCTCGTAGGATTTTGGACTTGTAACTTATTGTCCATCAAGTTTTTGATGAATAAAAAGCTTGAGTTTCAACCCTAAACTCAACAGATTTCAAGAGAGCAGAACTAACTCTGTCGTTTTGTCTGAGTTTGAAGGTTCAATTAGTTTTACTGATGAAGAGTTCTTTCTCGTAGCATTGAGGAACCTGAGCTGATCTTAGTTGAACTCACCCCGAGCTGGATGAATCCATTTATTGAATACTCACAATCAAATATGCACCCTACTATTTTGGAGATGTTAAAAGATTCAAAATTAATTTCACTTAATATTGATAGTTTATGACTATATATTTTGAAGATTAATGCCAATACCTTACTGAAGATGTGTTTCTGAAGAAGTTGCGAATATCATGAAGGAGATACACTCAAGGTAGCTTGGTAGGCACTCCAGAATGATGAATCTCTCCTAGCAATTACTTTGTTAAGGCTTAGTTCTAGCTGAAGTTGAGAAGAGACTCAGGAATTCTCCAAGCAATAGGCTAATATCAAATGTTTTCTCCAATGCAATTGCAACTTTCACATAAGTCCCATCAAATCTGTAGTCCATCACCATTCAATGTCAGAGATATGGATGTACTCGATGTGTTCTTGCGATTTAGGGGACAAGAATTGTTTGTGCTTGCCATTATCAACCACTTCACAAACTGGATTGGGGCTCAAGCTCTTGCCAAAGCTACTTCCATCATTATGTGAAATTTCATCTGAAACGACATCAGTTATCAATATAGCTTATCATTTGTTATCATCACTGACAACAACTATAATTTGATTCCAAAAAAGTCACAGAATTTTGCCAAAAGTAGGGAATCAACCTAGATTTCGCTGTGGCTCGTCATCTTAGAACCAACAAAAGATAAAAGTTATTAATAAATTGAATTTAAATTTACTCAAGTAAAGAAGAAAGATTTATAATGCCTATTTTTTTGGTACCCAATTTGGTGTTACACATGTTAAATAGTTGGCACACTAAGCTGGTACCCTTAGAGAAAGTCAATGCCTAAAAGGACCTCCATGCTGCTTGAATTTGCCAGTCTAGTCTAAGATAAGCTCTATAGCCTCTCCCAATTCAGTTAGCCTGATATCTTGGGCTCAACTCGGATTGAATTTATCGCTTCTCATATTATTATAAGTAAATCTACATAGTAGACGATTATTGTAGGCTATCATTCAACAATTATTTATAACATTGTAGGCGATCATTCAAATATTAAGACTAAACTCATGTATGGAGATCTCTCATTTTCCTTTCTCCTCATCTCTTACACATCATGTTCTATCCGATGGGGGAAGTGGGACTTCCCTATATTTTTATTATTTACCTATTTCATGGTGGATGCATCCTTCTCATCGCACCATGGACTTAGGCTATAAAGTTGAACCATATAGTTTTTTTATTATTATATGTCATGTTCTTCTCCATTCTTGCCTTCTCATGTGTAAAGAGATATCGAGTGTCTCCTAGTCTCCTTGGCATTCAAAACCTGTATTGTGATCAACTAATTGATGACACTTTCATCTCTTTATCTTCTTCCCCCAAGTGAATAATAACTTGAGTTGAAGGCTCTTCATTGCGTTCTCTCTTTCTATCTCTTAGTGCCATCAATTATTCCTCGGGACATGTGGCACCTCCTTTACAATCAACTAAGTTTAATTGTTCAGAAGAACGAAGATTGCAGAGATGAGGATGCTTAGGTGGATGAGTGACTTTACTTAAAAACAAAATGTGAAACGAGCATATACGTGAAAGGGTTGGAGTAGCTTCAAACTGAATATTCTTCCGATGCCCATCAGCTTGTTTCTTCATAATCTGTTGAGCCCTCAACATGTCTTTTTAACTCTTCCACTGTCTTATCCCTCTCCTCCAAATACTCCTCCACTGAATAAACGGGCGTGCTGCTACTCCCAAAATGCATCAAGTGGGGCGGATCCCTTCCGTACAACACCTTAAATGGGGTCATCTGAGAGGCTAAATGAAAAGAGGTGTTGTACCAGTACTCGGCCTATGATAGCCATTTAGCCCATAACTTGGGTGTCTCTGATGCGAAGCATCTCAGATAAGTTTCCAGGCTCCGGTTGACTACTTCTGTTTGACCATCCATCTGTGGGTGGTAAGCAGTACTCCTTTTCAACACAGTACCCTGCAGTCTGAACAATTCTTTCCAGAAATGGCTGAGGAACACTTTATCCCTGTCTGATACTATTGCCTCTGGCACTCCGTGTAATCTGACTATCTTCCTGATGAAAACTGACGCTACTGTCACCGCAGTGTATGGATGGCGTAGAGGAATAAAGTGAGCATAGTTGCTCAATCTATCCACTACCACCAAAATCACAGTGAATCCCTCAGAGCGGGGTAGCCCATCAATGAAGTTCATAGATATCTCCTCCCAGACTCGTCCTGGTAACGCCAATGGCTGCAGTAACAACCCCTGGTGACATAACTAGATACTTATTCCTTTGGCACACCTCGCACCTGGATACCATCTCTTCCCCATCCCTATGCATACCTTTCTAGTACAGCTCTACCGCTAGTCTCTTGTAGGTTTTTAGCACTCCTGAATGACCTCCCACTGCAGTTCCATGGAACTCATGAAGCAATTGTGGGATGTGTACTGACGTTCTGGGTAACACAAACCTCCCATGGTGCAACAATCTCTCCCCCTCCAACGAGTATCCTGGATGACTGCCCTTTCCCTTCAGTAAGTCAGCCATGATCTTTCCTAGTTCCTCATTCCTGGCACTTTCCTCCTTTATGGCTTCCCAATCTAGCATCATTGGGACTGATACAACCAGTGTCTGCAGCTCCCCCATGCACCTGGACAAGGCATATGCTACCTTATTTTCTACCCCTGGCCTGTATTGTATCTCAAAATCATATCCGAGCAGTTTGGATAGCCACCTCTGATGCTCCTCTGTCACCATGCGCTACTCCAACAAATATTTCAGGCTCCGTTGGTCGGTCATGACTATGAAATGTCTTCCGAGTAAGTAGGGGCGCCACTTTTGGATGGCCAAAACGATTGTCATTAACTCCCTCTCATAGACATATTTTAGCCGGGCTCTGGCAGTTAACACCTGACTGAAATATGCAATGGGCCTGTGACTCTACATCAGCACTGCTCCTAGTCCGTGTCCCGATGCATCTGTCTCTATTATAAAGGGCTGAGTAAAATCCGGCAAAGCTAAGACCAGAACTGTGGTCATAGCTTTCTTCAACTTCTCGAATGCTGTCGTAGCTGCCTCCCTCCATAAGAACTCATCTTTCTTCAACTGCTCAGTGAGTGGCCATGTATCCCTTCACAAATCTCTGTATAACCGCTGTAAGCCCTTAGGAATCCCTCAACTCCTTTAGATTTTTGGACAGTGGCCCATTTAAGCATGGCCTCAATCTTTGGACGTGATCTGGCTGCTACCCCTTCCCTTGGATATCAATGCCCAAGTATTCCACACTAGCTTGCGCGAAGCAGCACTTCTTCAAGTTGGCCTTCAACTGGTGCTCCTGGAGAACCTCTAACACCTTCTTTAATTGTCCACAATGCTCCTCCTCTGTTCAGCTATATACTAAGATGTCATCGAAGAATATCAACACAAATAGCCTGAGATACTGTTTAAAGATTTTTTTTCATGAGTGCCTGGAACGTGGCTGGGGCATTGGTGAGGCCAAAGGGCATAACTAGGAACTTATAGTGGCCCTCATGAGTTCTAAAGGCGGTCTTGGGCACATCTTCTTTCTTCATTCGTATCTAATGATATCCTGATTTCAAGTCAATCTTGCTGAAAACCACTGTTCCACTCAACTCATCTAGAAGCTCATCAATCACTGGAATGGAAAACTTATCAGGTACAGTTTCCTTGTTGAGTGCGCGGTAGTCTACACAGAAATGCCAGCTGCCATCATTTTTCTTCACCAATAGAATAGGACTAGAGAACGGGATAGTGCTGGGCCTGATGATCCTTGCTTCGAGCATTTCTCTGATCAAATTTTCTATTTCATCCTTCTGAAATTGAGGGTAACGGTAAGGTCGTACGCTGACAGGTGACACTCCCTCTCTTAATGTGATGGCATGCTTTTGCTCCTTGGGTGGTGGC
The DNA here is from genome assembly GCF_001605985.2 of Dendrobium catenatum. Taxonomy (NCBI): domain Eukaryota; kingdom Viridiplantae; phylum Streptophyta; class Magnoliopsida; order Asparagales; family Orchidaceae; genus Dendrobium; species Dendrobium catenatum. Next base: position 847,597 of record NW_021319525.1, on the reverse strand, counting down.
AACCCTAGAGGTGGTTGAAAAACCTCCTCGAATTCCTGGATCAAAGGCTGCATAGAGAGGGGTATGTCTCCCCTTCCTCCACACTCACTCACTCTAATATGTGTAATTCCACCAAATAGCCTTCCCCCTCCTCCTGAATTGTCTTGATTAGGGATTTAAGAGAAACCCCTGCCTTGGTCAGCCCCGCATCACCTTTAATCACCCTCTTCCTTCCTCCCTTCACCAACTCCATCCGCAGAGTGCCCCAATTGACCTTGGTTTCCCCCAATGTCTGCAGCCACTTCATCCCTAGGATGACATCCGTACTCCCCAATTCTAGGGGAAGGAATTTTTCATTCACTTGTATGCCTTGAATCTTCAGCACCACCCCCCTACAGACTCCTCTTCCCATTTCTACCTTCCCTGTGCCCATCATCACCCCATATCCTTCAGTATCTACTAACTTCATCTGTAGCAGCTCCACAATCTGAGTGGAAATGAATTTGTGGGTTGCCGCACTATTAATCAACACCACGACTCCACGGTCAGCTATCTCTCCCTTCACCTGCATAGTGTGACTCGGAGTGAATCCCACTACGGAGTTGAGAGAGACTTCTACCACATCCAGATGCATTTTTTCCTCCACCTCAGAATCGCTTCCCCCTCCCTCTTCATCTTCCTCGTCTTCACAAACGAGGAGAACTTGAAGAGTTCGATCCTTGCACTTATACCCAGGCATGTATTTTTCATCGCAACGGAAACACAGCCCTTTTGCTCTCTTCTCTTGCATTTCCTTCTAAGTAAGCTTCTTGAACTGCCCCCCATTTCCTCCTCCTGTTGCTTTTTCCTTTGGAACTTCTTTCATCCCTCCGCTGGATGCTCCTTTAAGGGCTAGGTGGTGTAACACCTCACAGTACTAGAGTGTAACATAAACAACCATAACATTTCCATCATTTACCTCTCATTTCTGTTGAGTTCATTTCAGATCTAAATAAAAGATCATATAAATGTCATTTGGAATAACAAAGGAAGCATCTAATAATTCTCCAAATTTTCATCACATCCAAGACTTTATACAGAGCTACTAATGAAATCCAAAACAACTCAAAGTATTATAACATTAAACAAGTTTAATAACCTCAAGAGTAGATTTCAAAATTTAAATAAACATTGACATAAAACTTAAATACTTGCTTATTAATCTTCCTCTACTTTTTCTTTCCCTTTTCCTGTAACAACAGCTAGTAATGAAAATACTGGTAAGCTGTGAGGCCCAATAAGTTATGCAGTTATAAATAGAAAATTTAGAACATTAAAACATGAATAAAATTTAACTACTAGTGAAACTACAAAACATCTCATTTGACATTACCTGTATTTGTTATCTTAGATCCATACTGAATATCAATTTTCTCATTAAAATGTTTGGCTATTCTTTCATAAATAAATTCAATGGAGCCCAGGAAACTTGGCATTATCGCCATTGAATTTCATAGATGTCCCTTTTGCCCCACCTGCTATACATGTATCATTTCTTTTGGGGTCCCTTTTGCCCCACTTACAAGGTAGTTATATATTTGGGAACCCTTTTATCCCAACCATCCTTGTAAATCATACATCATATACATATAGCCAAACTTTATGTTAAATTGATATTTAATATACTTTTATAACATAACTCATACTTGTATTGTTGCTTTCATAAAGATCTTTATATGCAACTATGTATCATATGTTAAGAATGGAGATTCTTTTCAAAATCTTTCCAACTAGTAAAATCTTTAATGAAACATAACAACTCTTATTTGGAAGTCTCATGATTAAAATATATAAGAGGTCTTTCATATATGGAAACTAGATTAGAACTCCTTTAGCAGAAAATTACTTGTGATAACACATTTCTCGTGCATTCATTCAACTACTAATATATAATGCAAAAGTAACAAGAATTACATATTCAATATACTTTTAATTTGCATTACTTACCTTCTCGACGGTTTGCTTCTTTCCAAACCTTCACTCTTATTCCTCTTCTATTATAAGTCACTTCAAAGCTCCTCTTTGCATAAAGCTTATATAATCATATATCACCGTAATTATGATTGCATAAGAACATACTAAATTGAACTAGTATAAAAGATAAGGGAAATTTATAATTCTTACATTTTTTTATCTTTTGATTATTCCTCACATAATTTACTACTGTTCTTTTCTCCAAATTTCTATAATTCAACCATTTAATTCAACTACACTTCTCTGAAAACATAGATTTCCCTAATTGTTGTTGTCAGTACTTATCATTCAACTTAAGCCTATAGTCTACAAGCTTCTTACATGTCTTGCTGTAGAATTCTTCAATTCCGTGAGATCACTTGGTCAAAGCCTTACTAATGCTGCTAAAGTACTTTATACACTATGTGAAACATGTATAGTGAAAATCTGCAACTCTGCGAACACTTCCTGCACTCCCGCCTCTAGCTACAGCACTGGGAATACTATGCCGATTAAAGCTACAGTCCCGCCTCCCTCTACCGAACCTTGCTACAGGATCTTTGTCTCCGCCTGTATGACTCCGACAAGGAACAAGAAACAGCGGCTCCTTATCCGTGAAATCTGCATTTCATTTGTCTCTCCATTTTATTCTCATGCCGTAAACAACACTTATCCAAAGTAGAAAGGTTAGGAGAGTGGCCCAAGCTATAAACTGCTATTTACCGCAAACTATGCATCTATCATAATAAAATTTACTATTTAACTGAAATTACATAATCCATTTATTTCTATTATTAATGTAACAAACATTAACATTAAACTTACTGTTTTAATATTAATACTAATTAACAAATAGTTTAATCAATAAATTTGAATTATAAGTAGCATTTAGCAACTCAACTTGTTACTGGTTGAGTCTTACAAATCTCCCCTCCTATGAAATTTCGTCCCCGAAATTCCCTTTTCAATCTGTCAACGACCCGCCCGGCTAGCCCGATTTATCGGGGCGGGAACAGACGATCGTAGGAAAAGCTAATTATAAACATAACATAATTTTATTTAAACTAAGGTTAAGAACAACATTCATCCCCAAAACATGAAAGAGCCACTAATAAATTTTTCAAACTGAATTGTTATAAAGTGATCAACTGTCTCATAACCCAATAAAACTTTCTAATTCATCATCACAACATAAACTTTCACAATTACATCAAACCTCAAAATTCACGACCTACTCTGAAACAAATACAAAGACGTAAATTGACAACACAAAAAAAGGAACCTTTCATCCTCCTGAGGTCCCCTACGACGATAGTGTAAGGTCGTCGATGCAGCCATTACTTTTATCCTGAAAATATTTTCCAAACGAGGAATGAGCTAAAGCTCAGCAGTAAATCATCATCACAATTCAATTTCATAAGATGCAATATATTAAAAACATTTACAATTGAAAAACTAATTCATTTCATGTGAGCGAGTCAAACAATGTAACTATTACATTTTTCCTTTCATTCTTCCTTTAACAATTGATTTCTTTCATTCATTTCTTTTCTCTTTCATATCAGAATGCAAAATGTGAAAAATGAATATGCTAATGTATCATCCGTCCCGGAAGTACAGTTTTCATACTGATCAGGTACGCAGTCAAAAGTTTTGGCCATTTCCCTTACCATTTGGCTCCGCAGAACCCATTGACCATTGGCTTATACAAGCCGCCATTACCATTGGCTTTTTGAAAGGCCCCATTACCATTTAGTTTGGTTTACTTCCGGATCAACATGCATATGATAATTTTATTTCATTAAATTCTTTTCATTTTCTTTCATATCATTTCATTTTATTCATAATACCCTAATTGTCTTTTCACATATAATGCATGAAATGAAAGCATTAACTGGGTATTCTTAAAATTAGGAACATACAAAACATTGACAATAGATAAAAATATTGACAGTAAAATAAACACACTTGAAATTGATTCTAAATATGAATAAAATCTAACACTTATAAAATTAAAGGGGTTGATAATCCTACCTCAACAATTGTGGCACGCCCTTGATACAATTCTTTCACACTTACCCTTTAATGGTCACTACCTAAGAAAGATTTATAAAGTAAACGTGTCACAATCATAAGTCAATTTCTAAGTCAAATTGCTAAACTCGGCATTTTCCTTTACCATTCCTAACGACAATTAAGATAATAATTAAATAAACGTTGATTTTCGGATTTAATAATTAACTAAATTTGAAAATTCATAATCCTCAATTTCATCCAATTATTTATTTTAAATTGATCCTTACCATATTATAATAATATAATAATATTTTCGGATTAAAATAATCCTAAAAATTAAGAAAATGAAGTTTTCGATAAAAACTTAAAATTTTTCTTTAAAAACATTTTCTAAACCCTTAGGAATCATTTTCATAAAGGTGCCTTACAAATTAAGTTGTTTAGGTCAAAAACCTAGTTTCTAAATTCCCAAAATTTCTCAAATCTCTAAGTTTTTTAACGTTAAAATATTCCTCTAAACATTTCTTAAAGATTTCGTGAAGAGATTTCGAAGAAAATATTCCAAAAATCCTAAAAAAACGTAGAAATTTAATTCCCAAAAATCTAGAGATTTAAAAGGTTTCGTTCGAAAAGAATCATACCGGAGTATCCCCTCTCGCGCGTCCTCTTCGATTTGACGTAAAGTTCTTGCCGGAAGATCGCCGCCGAAATGCCCCTCGCGGAAGCCGTCCGTCCACCCGTCCCGTTTGTTCCGCTCGGTCCGCCGTTCGTGCGAAAGAATGAAAGGGGGGGGAGGGGTCGGTTATGCCTATTAAGAGGAATTGGGGGTTTGCTAAATGACTCTTTTGCCCTCACTTAAGCAATTTCGGTTTAAGGGTTAAGTAAGGGTATAATAGGTATTTTTAGGCTTCTAAAATTAATAACTCCAAAAATAAGCAAAATTTGGTATAACTTCTATATACCAAAACGATCAGAATTTCGCGTAGGATTTTCTAAAATTAATTTCGTTGCATTCCGATAACCTTGAAAATTTTACTTAAATTCTCGTCGTGACGCTTTAAAAAGCGTGCTAAGCCTAAAATAGAAATTTTCGGGTTTTACAATCTCTTTAAACAGGTTAGGAAACTTCTGTCTCATATCATCCCACCTTTCCCATGTAGCTTGCCTTTCTGACTTGTGCTTCCATTTCACTTTTACAAAGGGAATCATTTTGCTTCGCAATTTATGAACATCCCTTTCCAAAATCATTTCCGGTTGATCAACATAGTTCAATAAAATCTTTATGTAGTTCAATAAAATTCATAGAGGACCGGTCTAACATTTACCTAATGTTTAAACAAACAAATTGAAATCTGAGGCGTTTTGCCTTAGTGGGGTGAGACGCAAGCCTCATGGTAGATCGAGGTGGAAGTTTTGAATTGAAAAATAAATAATTCATAAATATGCTAAACTATCATCAAACTAACTTAGTTCATCATCATAAAATAAAAAAGTGCATGATAAGACAGAACGTAAATATTAATCAAAATCTTTAAAAAACTATAAAAAAGGTAAAAATAAATAAATAACAGAAAATAGTAAATGAACATACTAACATTTAGGGGAAAAAAAACCTAAAACCATTGCTCAAGAATGCACAAGCTCACAAAATCATCCTCAACGCTTGCGAACTCCTCTCTCATGCGCTTGTGACCTTCCAAGTTCATGCAAACCTTATTAGTAGCCACAATAGCTCATGTGATCCAGCTCTCGCGTCGTCACTCGCTCGACTAGCAATCACTTGCTCAACCCTAAACCCTTGATTAACTTGAAAAGAAAAGAAATATAGGTTATATTAACTGCTAATTATATTATAAATTTATAATAGTATAATATATTAAAAAATTCTTTTTTCTTTAGTCATGGATGTTCTCATTAGACATTTGCAAGAGGATGTACCTTGATGCATGCTTTTTGCTGATGATATTCTTCTTGTTGATAAGACTAGAGAGGGAGTTGAAGGTAAACTTGAATTATGGAGGTCAACCTTAGAGTCTAAAGGTTTTCGCTTAAGTAGATCTAAAACAGAATATATGGAGTGTAATTTTAGTAGTAATAGACCTAGTAAGGGGATTGTGACTTTGGGCGATCAAGTCATTAATAAGAGTACATGTTTTAGATATCTTGGATCTATTGTTCAGAGTGATGGTGAAATAGATGGGGATATTATTAGCAGAATTCAAGTTGGATGGTTGAAGTGGAGGAATGCATCGAACATGTTGTGTGATAGAAAAGTACCCCCTCAAACTCAAGGGAAAATTCTATAAGATGGTGGTGAGGCCTGCAATGCTTTATGGTGCCGAATGTTGGCCATTAAAAGAGAAGCATAATACTAAGTTAAGTGTGACAGAGATGGCAGTGGTTTAATATATATTTAAAATGGGGAATCATAAAGCTGAGATCCCAATTAGTTTGCGTAAGGCTATTGATGATAATGGCAGTGGTTTAATATATAATAAATGAACATTTATATGATCTAAAATGAGTTTGTAAATGATATTGTCTTTATGATTAAAATTTAAAAAATTGAGAAAAAAATACTATTGTTAATATGGAATGTACATGCAACATATGCCAGTTTAAATTATTACAAAGATAAATTTACATATAATAAAAATATTTTTCAAATATTAGTGTAATATGTAAAATATATTTATACTTCTGAAGTTTAGACATCTACATATTACAAATGGGTTAGCCCACACAGCAGCAAATCTATCTCATAGCTACTCTATCTTGTGAATACTATATTTACATTTTGTTAAGAGTGAACGCACTATTGCGTCATGATTTTGGTTTTATTGTCCTTTTTAGCAATCATTCAATTATGTCAAGTTTGTGGTTTTATATAAGAAAATTTATCTATTTCTACAGTTACCCTTGAACTTGTTAGACCGGTTCATTGGACCGGTCCAGCCGGTCCACACGGAACCGGCTCAGCCGGACGGAGGCGCAGCTCTTCTATCTCCCTATACATGCCGACCGAAATGCAAATCCTACAGAGCTATTTAGGAAGGTTTTTTGAGGGAGTTAGGAGGAAAATTTGAATTTAGGGACTGTTTAGATATTTACTTTTGGATTGTATGTATTAAGTAGTTTATTTTTCTAGGGTTATGACATGTTGAATTTGACTGAAATTTGATATCTCTTAGTTTCTTTGGGCTCTAGCGGCGTCTAGAGATTTAAGAGAGATAGATCCTCCTCTCGAATACATGATCAATTGTATTGTGTTATTTTCATCCGTTCTATTTGATTATTGCATAAAATTACTATTTTTTCTTGTTTTCATTGGAGTTTGAAAGAGTTTCTTGCTGTTTTCCGAAGATTGATAGGAAATGCTTGAGATCTACACGTGTTTCCTATCAGAACTCTGTCAAACACCTGAAGATATAAATCTCTCTCTCTCCGTCTTTCTTTTACAGGTAATCTTCTTCGGTCTGGGGATATCAGAGGTTATCAGTCGATGGCAAGGATGTACACAAGACTTGCTGCCATGCCAAAAAAGGGTTGAATTATCCAAGTTGTCATGAAGAATTCCACATGTAAATATCAGACAAATGTTATAGTGATTTGGCTTGTCCTCCAAGACTAGTGAAAACAGAAGGAACTCTGTCCATTTATTAGATAAACATCTATCCTGCTCTGAGTTCAGACTCTTTAACATCCTTTTTTTTCTGGTGTTGGTCCAGGTTTCTATGTACCAGGTTCATGAATATGATTACATTCCTCAAAAAAAGGTATTATTAGTTAATCCTTGCACAAATATGGAGGAGTGAAAATTTTCTCTTATTCTATCCCCTCGACCATTGGTATGTGACCAGTTAGTCCCAGAGTATTCCATTTGTTTAATTTAGCCTATTGAATATACAAAATTAATCCCAAATTGGCCCTTAGAAATTGTTGAGAATTGTGATGTAGAGTAGATCCTAATTAGACTTTCAACAACAACAACAACATCAAGCCTTTGTCCCACTACGTGAGGTCGGTTACATGAATCCTTTTTCGCCATTGTGTCCAGTTGCCCTCGATTTTATAAAATTGTTCTCAATTTAATCAACGACGAGAATCAATTTTGTATATTTGATAGACTAATATTTCATTTTGGACGGCTTTCTAACTGCTTCTTAAAATAGTTTTTATAGCTAAAATTAAAATTTTTTAACTAAGAAATTGTTTTAAGAAGCAGTAAGAAAGCCGTCTCAAACGAAGCCTAAGTTGGAGAAATGTGATAAGTGATGCTATTGGATTAAATTGGCCACATATGAATTGAAGGGGATTATTTTGAGTTTTTCCAAATTTTTTTCGCTGTCACTTGCCATTTATGTTAAAAAATCATAGAATATCTGCTCAATTTCCTTCATCAAATACTTCTGGCTCTAATCACTGTATGACCATCCAGAAACTTGAATATTGCAGTGAATTGTGCTTGTTTATATTTAATGATCTTTTTTTTTTTTTTTTCAAACTCTAGGTATATTTGATATTACCAATTGGTCTATATCTATGCTAAATACTTCATTAGGGATTAAGGCTTCGTTTGGGACGGCTTTTTTACTGTTTTATTTTTGTACTAAAACTCCGTTTTAGAAAGCAATAAAAAAGCCGTCTCAAACGAAGCCTAAGAGTTGTTCTTGAAGTCTCGGCCAGATGCCCATCTCATATATTATCCAATGAATTGGAATAATGTTCATTATACAATATGCGAGATTTTTTTTTCTATTAAAAAGGCGGTGTTATATGATTAGGAACTTTTTTGTGATTGCAATGCAAACCTTGCATGCACAATGAATTTATTTTGTAATTGCTTTCAGGGGCAGAACCCCTTTAGGATGAAGGGGGGCAATTGCCCACCTAATAAAAAAAAAAAAAAAAACTTTATTGCATAGCTCTTTAGGTATTTTAATTTTTATTACAAAGATTTTTAGGCAATTGTTCCCCCTAAAATTTTTAAAATACTATGATCTTTAGGCAATTGCTCCAAACAAATAGTAAAGAGTATTCATCATTTTATTTTTAAATTTGAATTTCAAAAATATCCTTACAACCAAAATTTGTTATGGGGGCGTTGCCCCTGGAAACCCCCTAGGAATGTTGACCCTTGACCCCACAATCTGATCGGGCAGGTTGAACTCCGTCAGGCGGCGTTGCCCCTTTATTACAAAGATTTTTAGGCAATTGTTCCCCCTAAAACTTTTAAAATACTAGGATCTTTAGGCAATTGCTCCAAACAAATAGTAAAGAGTATTCATCATTTTATTTTTAAATTTGAATTTCAAAAATATCTTTACAACCAAAATTTATGGGGGCGTTGCCCCCGGAAACCCCCTAGGAATGTTGACCCTTGACCCCGCAATCTGATCGGGCAGGTTGAACTCTGTCAGGCGGCGTTGCCCCTTTGCACCCCCGACAATTACTTATAAGTTTGCCCCCCCCTTGAAAATTAAGGCTGGTTTCGCCCATGATATTACTAGAGATATTAGGGTTATTTATACATAGATATGAACTTCCCTCTATTAAAGCTCCTTGAAAATGGAAGTGAGATTGTCTATGCATAAATTTATTTCACAATAATATCGATCCCTAGTTTTATTCAAATATAATCAAATCATTTTGTAAATATTATTATTTCAATTCATTTGTGCATAGCACTTTGTTGTAAATATCTATTCTTTGATTGTCTATTTCGTTTTAGATCTATTATGTCATAGATGTTGTGATTGCTCTGTGATATAATATATCTGCTAGATTGTTTTGTATCATGATATATATGTTTGGATTGAAATTTGTTTTGTTATAATTGCTGGTTTACACTATTACATATCTTATAATCTATTATTTTATAGTTGTTAGTAGGCTATGATTTAATCAAGTTTGAATCTTATTTGAATTATGTTTGAACATTATTCGAACTATATTTTTTGATCATCGCTTGAACTTTTCTTGTACATATTTTCAACCTTAATTTGAATCTTATTCAAATAGGCGAAGAATTTAGGAACCTTGTCGAATAAGGTTCAAATATAGTTCACTTTTGCTCTAATGTGATTCTAATCTCATTTAAATAGGGTTCGAACTTTGTTCAAATATGACTCAAAAAATTTAGTCCAAACAAGGTTTAAACCTAGCCAAAACATAATTAAATATGATTTGAATCTTTTTTGAACATTATTAGAATATTCATTGACCCACCAAGGCTTGGGGTGGTTAGTGGGCGAGCACGGTTAGGAACGCCCCATCCCTGGTTTGAATTCCCTCTACTACGGCCCTGCCTCTTCAGTGGGGCAAAGCAAGTGTGGGTCAGATGCCGGTGGGTGGCCTCGCTAAGTTTCGCCGAGGAATCAGTTATGCCACCAAGCGCTCCATTTAGAGTGACTGTGGCTGAATACCCTGTTCAAAAAAAAAAAAAAAAAAAGAATATTCATTGAACCTATGTTGAGGTGAATTTTGCAATAAAAAATAAATGTATTTTTGTCATAAATAAACTCTAATACTTATTTCCTTCAAAAATGAAAAACAAATTGACATATTTCTTCAATTATGACTATAACGAGACATGTAAAGTCAAAATTACCTTAAACAAATACCTCAATGTCAAAATTTAGAATCCATACATATTAAACATATTTTCAAATCCCTAAACTTATTAAAGTTTCAACAAAACCAAATTGCTTGTATGGATCATAATGATATGGATATATTCAATATTTTAAAATTTTATGTAAATATATTTTGATCAAATTTTTAATTAAGTTGAGCTTGAAATATTTTAATTTATTTTAAAAGTAGTATATACTATATAGTATATAGTATTGATACGTCATCACAAAATTAGCTTGATCGGGCACGAATCTCGAGGCAAAAAACTAGTTGTAGACTTAAAAAATTAAATCCGGGAGCATCCAAACTCCGATTTCAACGAGCTTACAGTCAAACTGAGCGTCTCGGAAATTTGGCACATGCTTACATATGGAGAATTTAAGGAAAAAAATATTGAACCAAAATAAATATATTTTAAAATAAATATATTATAAAAGAATTATTAATTTTATATTTATTATTGATGATGATATTAAAATAGGGCATATTTAAGTTGGGAGTACATGCTAGTTTGAGTTGATTTTTTTTATTACTTTTTAAAACATAATTTTAGTATAAAAATTAAAATTTACGTACTAAATTTTATTTTAATAAGCAATAAAAAATTCGTCCCAAACAAAATTTTCATATGACCTAATTCTAATTATTTTTTTGTAAATTTAATTATTACTTAATGAGATACTATATCCTATAAGAATGTATCAAAACTAATAAATGAGCTCTATTATTTTTTTATTTTTTTATTCGAGAGAGATGAAAAAAAATTATGACACGCCCGCTGTTATTATTTTTTTTTAGATTGATACACATTATAAAGACTCAAATCCGCGAGCTTGGTAGCAACAGAACAAGGTGAGCTGCGTACGCAGCTGTCTTTGGTGCTGCTTGTTTTGTCCTTGCTGCTAGGAGTCGACGAGGTGGCAGGGATTGGCCGCCGGGGATCTTTCATAAGAAGGTGGAAGAGGAGCCACAAGCCCTAATTTAGAGGATGGCGAGGACTCGAGTATTTCTGGAGGTCGGAAGCGATGGTGTGGCCGTCATCACGATGTCAAATCCTCCCGTCAATGCGCTTGCTCCTTCCAGTAATCCCCGGCGGCTCCACTCTGCCCCTCCATTTATTTGACTGTTTTTCTTTTTCTTGGTATTTTTTTTTTCAAATCATTTGTTGGATGAATTGATCTTGTCCCCTGAATCGCTCTTGCTTGCCTTGTAGTTATTGCTGGACTGAAGGAGAAGTATGCTGAGGCGATGAGCAGGAATGATGTGAAGGCTATCGTGTTAACCGGTGAGATTTTTGTGCTGTATTTGTATTTAAACTGTATCTATTTCCGATTATATTTGCAGTACAGCCTTTTAGGGTGAGCAGAATCGACGTTGAAAAGTTTATGGAGTTAGTTAAATTTGTGAAATGTTGGATATTTTAAATTTTATTTTAACGATCTTTTGCTTTTTAATTTTTAATTATTATGAATGTGTTTAACTTTTCCTAGTATGTATAATTTATAATTGGGAAATTTGTTTTCAAGATCTTGTAATGTGCCTCTTTTGTTGCTAAGGACAGGAGCTTTAAACCGTTGGAATGTGCTAGTTCTAATTTTTAATGGTTTGCAATGCAAATAATTACACTTATTGATATTTTAATGTAACGCAACTAGGCCTTCAAGCTCCTAGAAAATTAATATTCGAAACCCCTCACAAACAATCTGTCTAACTTCCTTGATTATATCTATTACATATCTCTCGTATACTTGATGTCAAAGAGTTGGTACACACCTAATTGCAATCTCAAATGTTCCATGGAAAGATAACATCTTGCTTAACCAAGCTGATAAATGTGTAATTTATAATAGTTAAAGTGAATTTTAAGTTTTTTTTTTAAAATTTTTCATATGTTTGATTATTTTGTAATTCCTTCTAACATTCATAGATAGAGTTCATTTTTTTTTCATTTGCTTCTATTTATGATCTTGCAATCATAAGGATTAGTAAAATTTTATTTTTATTTGTTCTTTCGGCGTCTCAATGTCTTAGATCCTCATATTACATTTAGATTTGCTAGCTTGAAAGATTAATGGCATGGGGAGATGACTCTTTCCACTCAAATGGATAATAGATTGTTAGTTCTATGTGGGATCTAGGAAATAGATAATAGATCGAAAATAATGAAATTTTGCACTTAATTGTACGAGGATTCATGTCCTCTTGCTCATGCTTGCTCTCCAGCATGTTGCTCAACCCGCTCGCTCTTTGCTTAAATGCCCTATTGGACCATTTCGACTGAACCAGTTCGGTTGGCTATCACCTTAGAACATCCTAAGATGATTTTTGCTGATCCTTTTTGGGTTTTTTTTGGGTCCTAGTGTGTTTGGAATTGCATGATTTGGATTTCATTTAATTTGTTTCATCAAACCATATTGTATCGACTGTAAACTTGCAGAAATCTGATACGACGGGAGCCGCAGGGGGGGGGGACCCAGCCAACCAGAAACCGAACTAGGGAGAGGAGGTTTCGACCCCCTTGTGGGGCCCAACAAAGCAATAATTTAGGAATGAGGGAAATATTTCTTATTTGAATTCAAATAGGAGTGGGAATCAATTAAGACAAGAGGTTTATTTTGCGGGGAATTAGGGAGAGCTTAATTATAATTACTCAAAAAATGAACTGTGTTAAAAAAATAAATTAATGTATGAACTATAGTGTAGCGGTGGTGTACCTTTGAGCATCGAGGCGTTGGGTTCTAGAGCATAGCGGCGCCATACATTTTCACTTAAGTGCCAGAGTCTATGTTCTATAGTAACTCAGATTTCAGCATGCAGCACTGTTGCTGAGTCTGAGCATTGCGGTGCTATGCCACTAAAAATATTTTTTTTCTTTAAATCCACCCCACCGCCTCCCATCCACCTTCAGCGCCATGACTTGCTTGGGAAGGCAAGGGAGAAGAGAGGGAAAAGGGAGAGGAGAGAGAAAGCATGATTTGGTCATTTTTCGTCCGTCAATTTTGTTAAGAGATTTATTCTGATTGTTGTAAGTAACACAAATTTCATTTTATTTTTTTAATGATTTTGAATTTGATGGATTTTTTCTCACCTAAATCGATAAAGATGCATTTTCTCTTAATTTATCACTTTTATGGTGTAACTTATTGTATACAATTGATATGAATTATTTGAATATTTTGACTGTGATAGGAAATACTTGATTTCAAGTATTTCCTAATCACTTTGGCAACAAATCTCAAGAACAACCGCTGTCCACAGCAGGAAAACAGCCCAAAACTGAGGGAAAATAGAGAAAAACTGCAGCAAACACGGATAAAATACTTGTATTTTACTAATAGATGCAAGGAAAATAGCAAAGATACAAGGATCCTCTATTCGAGAGGAGGATCGCACTCTCCCAATCTCTAGAATACGATCTAGAGCCCAAATCAACAAGAAGAACAAGAGAAATTTCAAAACAAAATCACATAACCCTAAACCTCCTCATTACTCCCTACTTAATGCATACAATTCAAAAATAACCTAAAAGGACCTAATTGCCCTTGCTCCCACATCTTTTGGCTCCAAGAAACAA
>NW_021319525.1:812933-833300 GCF_001605985.2 Dendrobium catenatum | reverse complement strand
TGTAGTCTATTTGGAGATCAACGCGCTGGCTACTCCAAAATATTAGGAACAACATATATGGGGTAAAAGAGTGATCACCCATGCTTATGGTGGGAGATTCATAAGGAAAGATCATTTCTAATTTTCGAAAATTTTAGCTTCCCTACAACTTCTACACAGCTCCTTAAAATAGGTCTTGCCTGCCTACCTTTGGTTTGTTATATCATAAGTCAAGATCTTAATTACCAGAATCATTGAATATAGTGCTCTTCTATTTCTATAGACATGGTAGAGTTCACATTGGATCGAAATGCTGTCCGCTAATCATATTATCTTATCCAGCATGCAATGGCCAAGAGATATTATCGTCTGTGTGGATTTGGAGCCGAGTATAAATCACCCAGGTAGACACTTCATGACTCTCTTTGGTGTAGTGGTCAGTATCAATCTCTTACCATTGGTCGGCCAATGTACCCATTCCTTTTAATTTTAGTAACCCATTTTGGACCCATTACCTAAATATGTTCCAATAAGAAAGTCTTGCTTCTGTGGCATTCAATAATCCATCCTAATCGCATTCGCGTTTCGTCTCTCCTAATCTTGATTGCCCTTCATCACTTAGGTAGATAAAGCCAAATTTGGGTGAAGCGAAAATACAACTACTTGTCCAACCTTTCCATTAATATACAACGAATAACGTATTTGAGTGCTAACATTTATTTTATAGCATAAATTTATCTATATTATGGGGTAAAAGCACGCATCCTCTAGTCAGCTTAGATCTCTAATCAAATTCTTCGATACGGAGTTTTGCCACATTCTTTAAACTTTAGTATTGATGCTTATTCTCAAGTTTAAATGACCGACATTCATGAAGGAGCGCACCAGATAGAGCACTCTGTCCAGTGATCTCTACCAACCATTCTTTACCTAGATACCTTTCTCTCTAAGTTGGTATGGAGGTATTTTTTTTTCACCATCAACAGCGTCGAGATCCTGCATTCGTTCATCACAAGTTCAACGAAGCCTTCTCATATCTTGAAGGTTTCTCTGCTGATTAATATTGCTCCCCATCTATTTGTTCAACCATCACTATACACTGAACAATAAGATCATGATGATGCGTAATAGAGTCATTTGTATATATATCTAATTATTAATGACTGATCGGCGCCCAAGTCACAATCCCCTCAGTAGAGTACTTATTACTACGGCGTAAAATTACTATTTCCGGATATAAATATTTTCTAGTTATAAGTATTGTACTTAAGCGACAAATCTTTAGACTAAGGTGACCTCTCATAATCAAGTTTATTCTATCAACTCCTCATCTTCAGTCTATCAAAAAAAAATCAGTCAGCAAAAAGCATACACCAAGGTACATCTCTTGCAAATGTCCATAGAACATCCATACTAAAAAAAAATATTACTCTAAGTTTGACTCCTGGGTTAACCCAACTGAAATTAGGGAAATACTTGGTCAAAACCACCTCCTTGTTTTGAACACAAGAATAGTCCCTACATACATATTCTTTAATGATTTGAATATAAGCTGTATTAACTTATTCTTTCAATAAACTCTCCATAGCACTATCTTGGAACTTTATCATATGCTTTTTCTAAACAAATAAAATGATCATATGTGATCCTCCTTATTTTCTCTTATTTATTCTTATCAAACCTCTTAATAAATTATATGCCTTTCCATAGTCAACCTACCCGGCATGATCAAATTGATTTTGAGAAACATTAGTATCACGTCCAATCGTATGCTTCATAACTCGTCCCATAGTTAAATATGACACATTAACTTATTCTTCTTATAATTCGCACAATCTTGTGCATCACCTTTATTCTTGAAAATAGGAATTAATACACTTATTCTCCACTCATTTGATATCTTTTTAGTCTTCAAAATAATATTAAAAAGTTTAGTAAGCCAAGAAATTCCTTCATCTCCTAAGCATTTCCACACCTCTATTGGAATGTCATCAGGTCCAACAGCTTTTCCACCCTTCATTTTCTTTAAAGTCTCTATAAATTCGATTTTACTAATATGCCGATAAAAATAAAAAAAAAGTTTAGTAAGCCAAGAAATTCCTTCATCTCCTAAGCATTTCCACACCTCTATTGGAATGTCATCAGGTTCAACAGCTTTTCCACCCTTCATTTTCTTTAAAGTCTCTATAAATTCGATTTTACTAATATGCCGATAAAAATAAAAATCTTTTTTTCATTTAGGGTGTTAATGTCACTAAAGTCAATCGTATTTTCACATTTTTCGTTAAAAAGTTTAGCAAAATATCTCATCCACTTTTGTTGAATATCATCTTTTAAGAAAAGTACTTTTTGATCTTCATTCTTAATATACTTCACTTGAAATAAATTCTTACTACTATCTTTTTGTTTGGCTACATATATCTTTTTCCATCTTTTGTATCTAATCTATTATATAAATCACTAAAAACTTAGGTCTTTGCCTCACATATTGCTTTCTTAGATTCCTTACGTGCCTCTTTATATCTTTTCCAATTATCATATTTTTTATAATTAAACCAATTTTGTTAACAAAAACTTATTATTTTTAATCTTATCTTATATATTTGGATTCCACCACCAACTATTTTTACTATTAGGAGCTTTTTATTTTGAAACTCCAAGCACATCATTTTCAATATTCTTAATATCATTAGCCATCCTTTCCCACATAACATTAGCATCCTTATGCACAGACAAAATTTTAAGATATAAAATCTTACTCCCAAAAATATTTTTGTTAATATTCTTTAAATGCCCCACATATAATTCTAGAATATCATTTTACTCTATTTTTTATATTTATGTCCCTTTATCTTAAAGTCCAATTCTAATAATCGATGTTGGATACATAAATTTTCACTCGTAATAATTTTACAATATTTGCAATCTAAACGATATAATTTTCTTATAAGAAAATTGTCAAACTAAGTTGTACTATATCCATTTTTATAAGTGATAAGATGTTCATTCCTTTTCTTAAATAGTATATTAACAATTAAAAATCATAAGTTAAATAAAAATCTTATATGATTTTGCCACCATCATTTCTCGTTACAAACTCATGGTCACCATGAATGTTTTTAAAATCATTTACCACTATACTAACATGTCCATTTAAATCTCCTCCAATAAAAGCTCTTTCTTCAAGAGGTATTTTTTGTATTAATTCTTCTAAGTCATTCTAAAAATTTGATTTTGAATTTATATCCAAACTTACTTGAGGAGCATAAGCAGTTATAATATTAACAATCTTAGTATCAACAACAATCTTTAAAGCTATAATTTTATCTTCAATTCTATTAATTTTTATAATATTATTCTTCAAACTCTTATCTATAATCACATCTTCACCGTTTCTAGTATAACTCCTACCCGAAAACCAAATATTAAATTTTAAACTATCAATCTCCTTAGCCTTTTCTCCAACCCATTTAGTTTATTGAATGTACAGAATATTTAACTTTCTATGAATCATAATATATATTAATTCTATTAATTTTCTTGTAAAAGAACCTATATTCCAAGTTTCTATCCTAATTTTAGTTTCATGGACTAGCTGTCCTTGATGTGGGAACTCTTGCCTATTTAATACTGCATCCGGGCGCCGGTGCAGCAGCCTTTGCACACTTATCACTGTATTCAGGCCATACAACGCGTCACTTCCAAGGGACGCCCTAACATTAACAGAATTTCTTAAAGGATTCATATCATTATTATTCGACAAGTTTTATGCCGGTTGTCGACTATCTAACGCAACCCTTCACTTTTTCCATCCAGGACTTGAGACCTGACAATGACAATGTTAAAGTAATATAAAGACACATGCGTAATAATTAAATATAATGAAATTAATATAATTATGTAATGAGTACAGATGAAATGATGAAAATATCACATTAAAGTTGGATGTCTTGCCTTGTTGAACCATATACAGATGCATTGATAGATATATTAGTGGCATGTGTACATTGATGGTATATGAATAAATACAAGTACAAGTATTGATTGCATATAATTGATAGGATGGATAAAGAAGATTAGACTGATGATATTGACACCTGTATGCATGCCTGTGATTCCTTTTTATTAACTTTTGAATGACTACATATCGATGTATTACTTCCCACTGTACAAATTTATTGGTTTATTGATTTACCGTAGATTTATTTAATGATTTACTTTCTTTACCGATGGATTGTTGATAACAACTTTACGTAATGATTCTTGTTTTTTCATGATTGATCATATTGAATCGTTTGAGCATGACATTGGATATTGAATGCTATTGAGTTTATTGGTTGAATTGAGCATGCATATTAATTCTTAAGTCTTGTATTGATAACTTTAATGAGTTTTGTTTACTATTGGGCTTTTAAGCTTATTATATGAATTTTAATAGTTTCAGGTCAGGCATGGGACCAGGATCAGGTGGAGTGAAATTGTTAGAGATCCTCAGGTCTTTTTTTAGATTTTGTTTTATTTTTTTATTCTTTTATTGTGAGGTGCTTGTGATAGTGTAATGATTGTACTGATCTCCTAGTTATTATGTATATGATTTTGGGAGAACGAATATAATGAAATATTTTGATGTATACAATTGATAGTTGCTTTCGCTGGATATTGATTATATTGATGAATTCATAAAAGCTCTGGTTGAATAATTAAAAATATTAAAATAGATAATTCCTCCAAATTAGAACTTGGGGCATTTCATTAATTAAGGCTAGTTATGTTACTTATTTTCATTATGTATATTTTGATTTCTGCTGTAGTTCTTTTCTTATAGGCTCTTAGTGGCATCTATGTTGTTTGGGAGAACTGATCTACCTCTCTAATTATTGATCACCTGTATATTTTCTTTTGCTTTGAAGGATAATCCAAAATCAACCATTGCTTCAAGTAGTCCTATAGATTTCTACTGTTCTTCGCTAATTTTACTTACAAGGTATATCTAATTGGTATCAGAGCGAGGTAAATGACAACAAAGAAGATGGATGCATTGGAAGGCAAGATGAACAACTCAAGGTTGGAATGGAGGTGAAATATTACAGAATAGAGGGGAAGTTCTCCACTATGAAAGGAAGGCTCTCATCCATATAGAACCGCATCGAGAATTTGGAAGATATGATGAAGAAGACGATCGAGATGCAATCGAAAGATTCACCAACAATTGCTAGGGCTGAATCAAAAGGAAGGAAATTCATGAGGACGACGATGAAGTAGAGAGTGTTTTCCTTTATGGACCACCACAGGGGGCTCCAAGGGGAGATGGGTCTGGGTATTTTGAAGAAAGGGCACTAAGAAGGGGGGAGGCCAAACCTTTTGGGAGACCACCCAAACATGTGTGGAGGTGGATCAGAGGTGGCTATGGTTAGGCTAAGATCCAAATCAGCCAAGGGAGAAAGGGAGAGAATCACACCATCACTAAAGGGGATGAACTAATAGAGGGAGGAACCATTGAGGTATGGATGCGAGATCAAGGATGCTAAAAATGTTGGATTTTGAAGGGGAAGATGCTCAGGGATGGGTGTATTGGGTGGAGCATTACTTTGCTATCAATGGTCTAATGGAAGAAGAAAAGCTCATGGTGGTGGGCCATGTTTAGAGGGCAAAGCCTTAAATTAGTTTTAGTGGAGGGAGGCAAAGTATTTGATCTATTCATGGGGTGAATTTAAGGAGTGTTTGTTGGAACGTTTCTGAGCCATTCAGGAAGGAGACCTCCTCGGGAAGGGACAATCATGGAGCATCGTCAGAAATTTGAGCTGCTATCAGGTAGGCTGAGGGGAATTTTTGAGGAAAGGTTGGAAGGGAATTTCATGAAGAGCCTGAAGGAAGACATACGAGCAGAGCTCAGGGTGTTGAGGCTTAGGGGATTGAGGGAGATGATGGAGCTTGACCTTGAGCACCTAGACGGTGATGTTTCAGAGGGAGGCGCCAAGCGGGTAAAGGATTATGCTTCAGGTGTGATGAGAGGTTTACACCAGAGCATAGGTGCAAGAATCAAGCCCTTCAGATTTTGATGGTCTATGAAGGGAAAGAGGAGAGTGGGGATGAGCTGGAGAATGTCATGGAGGAAATAGAGCAGTTACATTTAGATGTGACAAAAGTATCACTGAACTTTGTGGTGGGATTTACTCCAAATCACACTATAAAAGTGAGGGGGTAGATCGGCAAGCAACTAGTGGTGGTTTTGGCGGACAGTGGGCTACATATAACTTCATCTTGAATTGGGTTGTTGACTGATTGAGGTTGAAGTTGATGAGGACTAAAGGATATGGGGTGATGATGGGGATGAGGACAGGTAAGATAGAGGGATATGTAAAGGGGTGGTGATAATCCTGTAGGACATTTAGTTGATAGAAGACTTCCTTCCAATGGACTTGGAAAGTATGTATGTGATTTTGGGTATGAAGTGACTACATCATATGGGGGATATGAAAGTGAATTGAAAATCTTTGACTATGGAGATCTAGGCAGAGGAGAAGAAGGCAATGCTTCAAGGGGATGCTAGCTTATGCAAAACCATGGTATCACTTAAAACCATGCTTAGGACGATCTAGGGTGCAGGCTTGGGGTACTTGATGGAGTTACATAGTATAGAAGGGGTCCAAGAATAGGAGATAAGGGAAATTCCAGTAAGGGGTTCAATAAATTTTGCAACAATATCAGGGCATATTTCAACCACCTGTCGGGTTACCGTCACCTGCACGAGCACGCCATCAACCTAAATGAGGGACCTTTTCCAAGAAGCGTCAGACCATGTCATTACCTCAGATTTAGAAAGATGAGATAGGGAGGTTGATCAATGAGATGATGGAAGCAGGGATCATTAGGCCTATTGTGTGTCATTTCTTTGGCGGGTTCTGTTGATGAAGGATGGTAGTTGGAGGTTTTGTTTGGATTACGATGCTCTAAATAAGAAAATAGTATTAGATAAGTTTCCCATTCCAATTATTGATGAACTCTTGGATGAGTTATTTGGAATAATGATCTTCTCCGAAATTGATTTGAAGTCGAAATACCATCAAATCAGGATGAAGGCAGCTGTTATACACAAGATGGCCTTTAGGACACATGAAGGGCAATATGAGTTCTTGGTGTTGCCCTTCAGGCTTACCAATGCCTCTGCCACCTTCCAATCCCTTATGAATCGAGTGTATCAACCACATCTCATAAGGTTTGTCTTGGCATTCTTTGATGACATTTGGATATATAGCAGGATAGAGACAGAACACCGTGAAACTTGAAGATGGTATTGGAGACTTCAATTGGAAAAAGTGCATGTTTGGGCAGTCACAGGTCAAGTATTTAGGATATATGTCCAGTGAGGGGGTGGTGTCAGCTGACTAGTTCAAGGTTCAGACCATAGTGGATTGGCCTCTTTCTAAGAACTTGAGGGAGTTGCGGAGGTTCTTAGGGCTCTCCGGTTATTATTGAAAATCTGTGAAGGGATATGGCACCATTGTAGGACCTTTAATACATCAATTGAAGAACGATAATTTCAATGGGGGGAGGAAGCGACACGAGCTTTCCAGGAGCTGAAGAAAGCTATGATCAGTGTAACAATATTGATGCTCCCATATTTTGAGAGACCATTTGTGGTGAAGACAAATGCATCAGGTTATGGGCTAGTAGTACTCATGCAAGATTAGATATCAATTGCATATTTTAGCTAGTTGCTCATAGCTATGGCAAGGATTAAGTTTGTGTACGAGTGAAAGTTGATGGAGATTGTCTTGACATACAGAAGTAGTGGTCCTATCTGTTGGGGAGATATTTCACAGTCAGGACTGATCAGAGGAGTCTGAAGTATTTGTTGGAATAATGGATGATCATTGAGGAGAATCAAAGATGGCTATCTAAGTTGCTTGAATATGATTTTGAGATCCAGCGCTGACCGTACTTAGAGAACAAAGTAACAGACGTCTTGTCCAGGAGGGTGGATGAACCCCAATTAGCAGCTTTGTCAGTACCAATAATCTTAACTTGAGAAGCATTGAGGTAGCAGAGTGAATGTTGAGGAAGATTAGGAAATAGTTGTTGAAGGACCCGAATAGTCATCCATGTTTATGCTCTGAGAGGGGAACAACTACTCTACAAGGGGAGATTTGTGCTACCACGATCTGCATGAAACATTCCCAAATTACTGTTGGAGTTTCATGACAATGCGATAAGGGGACATTCATGAGCATAGAAGGCATACATCCGATTATCAATTGAGTTATATTGGGCAGGAATGCATCGGGATGTGGAAAATATGGTAGTAAGGTGTGATATGTGCCAGAGGCATAAGTATCTGACTTTGGCACCCGCGGGGGTTTACAACCCTTAGCTTTACCTTAAAGGTATGGGAGGAGGTGACGATGGACTTCATTAAGGGTTTGTCACGATCGGAGGGGTATTTTGTGATGTTGTTGGTGGTAGATCCATTGAGCAAGTATGCACATTTCATTCAGCTCAAAAATTCCTACACTATTGTTTTTGTTTCCACGACCTTTATTTGGGAGGTAGTGCGCTTACATGACATTCTAGAATCTATAGTATCAGGCAGAGACAAGGTGTTTTTTATCCACTTTTAAAGGGAGTTATTCATGATGCAAGTGACGATCCTAAAAATGAGCACGACATATCACCTATAGATGGATAACCAAATGGAAGTGTTTAGAAGGAGCGTAGAGACATACTTGTGTTGTTTTGTATATGATACACCAAAACTATGGTCCAAATGGTTAGTATAGGTGGAGTTTTGATACAATTCATCTTTACACATAGTTGCACAGACTACCTCTTTCAGGATTTTGTATGGAAGGGACCCGACCCATTAGACACACTACGGGTAGAGAACTACAATAGTATTTAGTATAGATCAACACTTGGAGGAGTGGGATATGATACTAGTATAACTCAAAGGGCATCTGCTGAGAGCTCAACAACTTATGAAGAAAATAACAGATGAATACAGACGGGAAATGCAATTTGAACCCGAGGATAGTTTATTTGAAACTGAGATCATACCGACATAAGACACTAGCCAAGAGGAAGAATGAGAAGCTATCCCCGCGTTACTTCGGTCATTATGAGGTGACATAGTGCATTGGGGTAGTAGCTTATTGTTTAAAGTTACCAGTATCACCATCGATACATCTGGTATTCCATGTATCGCAATTGAGGCATGCTATCATATATCACATACCCTCGCCCTCATTACCTGGGACGTTGATTGAGGACATGGAAGTGATTCTGGAACCCGTGGAGGTCGTGGGGTTACGATCAGGGATGACAAGAGCAAAGGAGGTCCTAATGTGACGGAAGCACCTACCAGATTATGAATCTACATGGGAGACGTATGGGTGATCACGAAGCAATTTCTATCCTTCCACCTTGAATACAAGGTGCATTTTTTTTTTTTTTTTTGTGGGCGGGGAGGTGGGGGGGGAGTATTGATACCGGAGCGGGAAGCCGCAAAGGGGGGGCTGACCCGCAACCGACCCAGCAAGGGCCGGTTCAACAGAAAATGAACCAGTGACAGGCGGTTTCGACCACCCT
Organism: Dendrobium catenatum; assembly: GCF_001605985.2. NCBI lineage: Eukaryota > Viridiplantae > Streptophyta > Magnoliopsida > Asparagales > Orchidaceae > Dendrobium > Dendrobium catenatum. The sequence goes on along the minus strand of NW_021319525.1, from coordinate 823,736 downwards.
TGTGGGGCCTAACAAAGCAATAATTTATTATGTTAGGATGAGGAATATGGAGGAAATTATTTAGGGAATGAATTCCTATTTAAATTCAAATAAGAGAGGGAATTAATTAAGACAAAAGGGCTATTTTTTTTTTTGGGGGGGGGATTAGGCTAGTTATGTTGCTTATTTTCATTATTTATGTTTTGATTTTCTATTATAGTTCTTTTCATGGAGGCTCCTAGCAGCATCTAGGTTGTTTGTGTCACACCTCGGATCCGGAAGGCGGTACACCCCGACAATACGGGATGCGATTAAGGGATAAGAAATCATGTTTTGTTTTTACAAAGAGCATATGATTATACAAGAGATACAACATGATATATATATGCATCAGAGTAAACAGAGGAAGTGAAATAAAACCAATCTATTAATAGAAGTTCAAAAAATAATACATCCAAATAACAAAGTTCTGATACAAGCCAACATGAATATGAATATAACGAAAAATTAAGAAAGAAACTACCAAATTCTTAGAACACATAAACATAATAAACTATTACAAATTAATAAATACCAAAAAATTTTTACTATTGGTAACATTGCTCCTGAGGTGGCGGTCCACCAAACACGCTTGCGGGACCTGCTGAGAAAGACAACGAGTGAGTTTGATAAATCAAACTCAGCAAGTAATTACTATATATCAAAACATAAATGACAAAGGAGTGGGACATGCAGTAGAACAACCAAAAGAGGGGAGTATTAACCTATAATCACTGTATCAAAAACTGTCATGTGATATGCTATATTTTTCACATATTCTAATATGCATGTATATATGTCAAATAGCTATTGATGCCAAATTATTATAATGTTTATAAATGCACCACACTAGGTGTTCATGTACCTCACAATGACTCGTAAGTTATATATTATTTCTAGTTCATATTCACTTATATTTTCTTGCATATATAGTTTTTATTGGTTTTTCATATATCCATCACTGGGAAAGTAAACATCAACCCAAGGAAATCAAGTGATTTCCTCTAGACTCGTCACTCTGGGGCCTGTCGACCCGGCTAGCCAAAAACTAATAGGTTTCTACCGACATACATACAATCATATATGACCAATGCTTTTATTAATAACCAACATACATATAAATCAACATGTCAAGCATGGTTTGCAAGAATGAGATTTATTTATTTAACCAAGCTAAATTGCATAATCTAACTTTTCCAATATACAAATTTAGCATGCATGATTAAGAATTAATGAGCAATAAATCAAGTAAAATTATAATTATCACATGCATATTTGATATGAACACTAACAAAGATTTATTACATGTGATTATGCTAAAGAATTCAAAATAGAACTGACAATCTGAATAGTTACAAGGGATACTATAATTGGCACGGATTACACCCCTAACTAAGAGTAGTTCTCTTACACAAAAATAGATAATAGTACTTACATCTAGGCGAGTGATACAAAGCCCAAAGCCCAAAAGATGCTTCATTGCTCACGCCTCGATGATAAAAATTGAAAGTCCTACAAACAATAAATCCTAAATTTAATATAACACTAAAAGAGTCCAATATAAAACACAAACACAATCCAACCTAAACATTGTTAGAAAAACTCACAAGATTCGTCAAAGGTATCTAAGCAGCTTAGGATTCCCTAATTTTTGAACTAAATCACAACATAAAAAACAACATACAAACATGAATAAAATTACAAAATCATGTAAGTATGATTAATTAAGATATGACGTCTCCAATCAAATTTAAGAATTCAAATAATAAGAACGATAACATTAACTTATCCCTTGTTAAAAGATATCACATAACAAGGGAAGGAAGAGGAAGGCTCAAAACTTAATCAAGAGAAAGAAGGAAATAAAAAGGGAATCCTTCCCTAACAACGGCATCGAATCATGGAAAATACCCCAAGGAATAGAGAAAGTAGGGGAGAGTTGACTTTGAGGACTATTGGAGAGAAAGTAATAAAGAGGATGGAGCCAGGAGGCTTTTGGAGGCTTTTGAAGAAGAGAAGGAAGATATGCATAATGCCCTAGCTTTGCCTTAAATAGAGAGAGAGAGAGAGAGAGAGAGAGCGCTACGAGGGCAGGAGGATCGTGTGGATTTTGCGCTTGGAGATATTTGGTTGTCTAGAAGGGGAAGGAGGGAGGAGAAAGACCCAATCTTGATCTAAGAGAAAGAAGGGAGACTCCACCTTGTTTGAAGAGGTAGAAGATGGAGGGATCTTCTTTGCCAACAATGGCCGCTAAACAAAAAGGAGGAATAGGGAAGATGTTCGGTGGTTGAGAGAGGGAGGACTTTCGGTGGCTCCTACAAGGGAGAAAAATGATTCCCTAGATTCCAATTCGCCTAAAATGGTGAGAGTTAGGCAACGAGGCGGGAGAATATGTCAAATATGGGAAGAAATTGCGATTTGGAGGGAGAGACGGGCAAGGGAAGTTCGTTCGCGATTTGGGCGAAGGAGTTGGGGCGGTTGGCTTGCGTGAATAGGGGAGCGATTTGTTGTCTGTTGGTTCGCGTGAAGAAGGAATTCTGGACCGGTTTTGTCCGGTTCGGATTATAATCGTTTGGGAGAGCCGATCTACCTCTCTAATTGTAGATCACCTGTATCTTTTCTTTTTCTTTGAAAGATAATCCAAAATCAGCCATTGCTTCAAGTAATCTTGCAGATTTCTATTGTTTTGCTGATTTTTACTTTCAAGGCATATCAAAATCAAACTCTAGATGGCTTTTGAAAGTTTTCTAGAAGTTTTTGAGTTTGATTTTGATTGTTTTGCGGATCTGGAAAATTGCACTGAAATTCAAGATTGATTAGATTAAATTTGTAAACCATATCAACATGCATTTTGAGTTCTAATGTATCTAATATAATTTTTTTATTTAAATTATTCCATGAATAGGTGACAATGGAAAATTCTCTGGTGGTTTTGATATCAATGTTTTTGCGGAAGTTCACAAGTCTGGTATGAGAATTAAGTTGAACTGAAAGAAGCAATTTACTATTTTTTCAGTTACTTTTTTACTGATATATTTAGTTTCTTAGCAGGGGATGTATCAGTTTTACCTGATGTGTCTGTTGATCTTGTTGTGAATACGATTGAAGGTCTGAAGTCATGTTTGCAACTTTATTACTTAACTCCAACATACAGTGTCAAATGTTCTATTTTTCTTATTTATGAATTTAATTGTGCGTTGCTTTTCAGATGCTAAAAAGCCTTCTGTTGCAGCCATTCAGGGGCTTGCCCTTGGAGGTGGTTTGGAGTTGGCTTTGGTTTGTTGACAATTGCAGCCTTTTCTGCTCCAATGTTGTTAACTATATTCAGTTTTAATTGTAGTAATCTTTTTCTTTAGGGTTGTCATGCTCGCATATCCACTTTGGATGCTCAACTAGGGTTGCCTGAGCTAACCCTTGGAGTTATTCCTGGATTTGGAGGTAATTCTTGTTTTGCTTGCTCATGAATTGCTTCATGAGGTCATTTTATTTTTTTAAGTTTATTTTCTTCCAAAATATTATCGATAAATCCGGAACTTCTTGGAAGGTACCCAACGGCTTCCTAGGCTTGTGGGGCTGTCAAAGGCTATAGATATGATGTTGGTGAGTAAATTTACTGTAAGCCTCAATAGTTGTTCCGATCAATTGTAATTGATGGTTGTCTAAAATACTTTTCCTGGTGAAATTCATTGTGGACTAATTTGAATATCAAAGGCCGTAGACATGGTATTATTGAGTAAATTACTCTGCCATTTAAGCGTTTGTTTCTAGCATTTATCGGCGAACCTACATAGCATGAGTTTGTTGCAAGCATTTTTAAGCTATGTTATTAACATTTAATAGTTCTCTTCTCCGCTTTAATAGTTTGCTGTCATCATTTGTTAATCAGGTTGTTTAGAATAAGAGTTAGTTGTAAGGATTTGTATTCATGCTGCGCATCATTCAAGTGTTTCTGCCTCTTATTCATGAACTTTTTTTTCTCCTTTAAAGGTTATTTAGAACAATAGGATGTCTTGAAAAGTTTCATCATCCATCTATAATCATCATCGTCTTATTATTCTTAACTCACTCATAAATTGTCAGCACCCAGAAGAAAATATCATAAAGATGAATCTAATACATTCTTTTTTTTTTGCCTTAAGTAATACGAGATTCATTAGCATGTACGGTTAAATGTTTCATGAATATCTCTTTGAAGTTCTGCAAAGAACAAAAATCTTTCTATAAGATTAAAAAAACTTTTGAACATACGAAATCTAAATATAGGTGTGGTGGACAGGCCAAAAAATGACTGCATAAGAACAAACTTTTTTTGCAAAAGTCAATAAAGAAGAGAAATGCTTCGTTATAAGCCAACAAAGAATAATAATAGGAGACAATATTTCAAAAGAAAAACAAACTATAAAATGTTTTAAGCACGTAGAAGAAATACATTATGTTAAGAACTTGAACTCAATTTGTATGTTAATCCAACAATTCTTGCCCTGTTGATCTTTTATCAGAAGTTGTTTATTATTTTTATTATATTTTTTTAAGATGATTTTGTTCATTATGAATGTATATGGTTATTCTTTTATTTTTATCAAGTTATTTCTATTATGGAATCATTAATCGATAATTTTTTTAACATTCCTGATAGTAAAATACTTAACAATATTATTACTAACATGATTTGATGTGCTTCATATGACTAAAGCAATCATTCGATTTTTCTGTCATAATTTAAGAATATCTTAGAAATCTTACCTGTTAGTAGGTTTTGTTCTAACCTCTTTCGGGATTATTACTTATTAGCTCGACACAGGTATTTATCATTGTAGTTGGAAGCTTTGGTCATTAAACTATATTTTTCATTGGGGATTACAACCGGGAGCATAATGTCTTTTTTTCTTGCAGAAATATTTTTATTATAAAGAAGCTATCATTTTTCATTGATGTCAGACCATCCTTTTTCAGGGGTTCAATACCTTCGGCCGTTATGCTCTAACTTCATAATCCTTGCTTTTGTTAGTTCGGAAAAAAAAAAATTTTCCTTAGCTTATTGATATATTGCCCAATGGATATGATCTGCTCATGGCAAAATTTCAAGTCGTGAACATTCCCATGAATATCATTAATTTAGAGATCGCTTGGTACCTAAGACCATATTTCGCCTATTCACAAGGACACACTTCTAGCCTTTACTCTACCATGGCATTCCTGCCTTCATGGTGTTGATAGGTCACGGACAATTATAGAGAAACATGTGAATTTTAGCAATTTCTAATATTTGTATGAATTTTCAAATTATAAACTCGTAAGTTTTCAATCTTATTTCATAGAAATAAAGAAATTTTATACCTTGTAGAAGATGTTACAAAATGTTTTCTGAACTTTCACTCAGATAACAGTAAATTTATGATACACCGACACTTCTCCTCAAAGAGTGGTGTAGTTTCTGACACGTATTTGACACGACATGCATCCTTCACACCTCCGACATGTGTCGAACAAGCAAAAAATGTGTCTGGTTAAAAAAAAATATTAAATACTAATCGGACATACGTGTCTGACACGTGTGTTTTAAATATTTTTTGAATTTTTTTATAAATATAATTTCTTGTATTTAAAATTAAAAAAGTACATTTCTAATTTTCTATCCACAACAATAAGTCAATCGCCCACACTCAATACCCCATTCATCAAATATTCATTTCTTTTTGGCGGGTCTTGATTTTTTTTTTAACAACAATGTCATATGTTATCTCAACATTGACGTCTGACGTAGTTACACCATTGACATTTCGAAATCATCACAACATCAAAGTCTAACACTGTCTTGATATTGATGCTCGACGCTAGCAAATTCTACACCTACAACTTGATAGCTCATCTTTGTCCGACATCGTTTTAACATCAACGACAGATGCCCTGTTGACATTGACGCCCGATATTTATTGCATAACATTGATGCCCGACTCCTGACAGCATTGTCGTCTCTTCTCTCGATGCCTGATACACAGTATTGAAACTCGACTCTCGATATCCTAATATTAATCATTTTAAGCACAAATTTTAGTTAAACGACTTATTATTTTTAAATTATTTTTAATATTATACTTATTCAAAATTTATATACTATTTTAAAATATAAAAAATATAATGGCATGTTCAACCCGTGTTCGTGTCCTATATTTTTAATAATTGGTGTGTCCCGAGTCCATGTCGTATCTTATCAGTGTCGTTTTGTCCATGTTTGTGCATCATAGCAGTAAACTAATCATACATCAAGTGATCAACTGCTTAGTAGGCTACCTATTTTTGCTGTAGTTTTTTCTAAATCTATTTCTTCTTTTATTCCTTGAAAGCTAGTCGAGTTTTAGAAATATTTTAATACCATATCTGTTGTTTGTATAAACTTCGGTGAGTAAACTCCAAAATAATCCCCGAACTTTTCTTATATGGCCAATTTAGTTCCAGAGTATCATGTTGTTCCATTTTAATCTCTCGACTATGCAAAATTGATCCAAAATGATTCCTTTGAGATTAAATTGCGGTCAATTTTGTATAGTCGATGGACTAAATTTGGATCAATTTATATTAAAATTACAGCATGAGAGACTATTTTTGATCAATTTTGTATAGAATTGGAGCAACATGATACTCTAGGACTATTTTGGCCATACAAGAATAGTCTGGGAACTATTTTGAGATTTTTTTTTAATTTATTCAAGTAGTTTTGTAGAAGTAAATATGACCATAATTATTTTTTGTGTTTTGAGACTTTATTCCGTCTTGCAATCTACTTTTTAAATGACTGGTTTTCTATTACTAAAATGCATTGACAAACATAGGATGATCTATTTACTCATCTGAATTTGATATTGTGGATGTCATCACAATATTATATCTCATTTGTATGTGAAATTGTTAGACTCCCCTACTTGTTTGCTAGTTTTTCCATAGTTCTTTGTTTTCTTCCCTTTTACTTCATGTTTTACGCCTAAAACATCTTATTTGTATCAAGGTTTAAAATTGTGCAATTGGGTATTGAGGCATTTTTTGTTCGTGAGGCGAGGCGTAAGCCTTAAAATAAAAAAAATTGCGTTAAGTCAAAATAAAGTGATTTTTTATATAATACCGAATTAATATATTAAAGGATGGCATGATACCATTTTCTATTGAATTATTAAGTAACAAATTAACATAGATATGAAATAAAAAATTGCACAGACGTAAAGTGGTAAGTGATAAATTACATAAAATAAAATTAAAATTCAAATATTATAGGGGCAAAATAATATTAAATATATAAATGACATAAAAGTATCATATAATAGCAAGTTCAACTCCAAATTCCTTCTTTCTCAGTTCTTTACTCATCCACATTAAACTCAAGAAAACAAATAGTTGACAAAAACTTAGATTTCATTTGCACTGTCATTACTAAAGAGATTTTTATTTGAGTCGTCATCATAACAACAAATTGGTCTCTCCCCTTTCTCATCTTATGGAGTCCAATGTCTCTCAATTTGCTTCTTTGTTTATTTCAGTCATCTTCCTCTTTCATAAATATTTTTCATTAATATAAAGATGAGATTATACTCTTAAAATTTCAGAGGAAGTGATGGTGGTGTGCTAGTTTCAATTGATCCCTGGCGACTACGACGATGCTAACTATGGAGAAAATAGAGTTCAAGGCAGTCGAAAGGAAGTTAATGCAGCTTGGGGGTGCATTAAAGCGTGATTTTTTTTAGGCTTTAATTTAGGATTTAAGTAAGTTTTATTAAAAAATATATATAAATAGGGTGGGGCATAAACCTCACGTCAGCGAGGTGTGGCGTGCCTCAAGGCGGGCCTCAACCAAACTGAGGCATAAGCCTCATAAAAGAATTTTGAGGCGTAAGCCTCAATACGTTTTTCATTGGAATTGCGGAGAGGCGGGCCTCATATTGCGCAATTTTAAACAATGATTTGTATGCTAAGTTGGCAAGAGTTTATTGAAGGTCTCTACAAAAATATTTGTTTATACTTGTAGAAAATATGCTACCATGACTCTATGAACTCTATTTGCTCATTCAATCTCAGTGCTTATTTTGTTTGCCTCTATGTTGTCATGCAGCTGTCCAAGTCAATACGTGCTAAAGAGGGGAAGGAATATGGCCTAATTGATGCTATTGCATCTTCCAATGATCTTTTGATGGTAGCAAGACAATGGGCATTAGAACTAGCTGAAAGACGTAAACCTAGGCTTCGTTCACTCCACCGTACTGACAAACTTGGCTCTCTTTCTGAAGCACATCAAATTGTTTTTGAAATGAGGCAACAAGCTAAGAAGACTTCTCCCCATATGCCCCAACATCAAGTGTGCCTTGATGCAATTGAGGAAGGCATAATTTTTGGGGGATATGCAGGTGTCCTGAAAGTAAGTTCTTCAGTGTTTGTATCAACATTTATTTGTAGATATCATGTAGTCAAAGCGATAATATAACAACCATATTACCCCTTTGAAATGCACTGGGATTATAGTGTGGCCGTTTTAGCTGCCATATATCCTCTGTCTTATGCATTTTCTTTACTATTTTGCAATCTGTTACACTAAGCAAATTAACCAAATTCAGGAGGCAAGACTTTTTAAAGAGATAGTGTTGTCCACCACTGCAAGAAGTCTTGTTCATGTCTTTTTTGCCCAACGTGCAACTTCCAAGGTACTTTTTTTTTTCTGTTTATGGTAATTTATACGACTGTTATTGAACCTCCTAGCAACATCATTTTCACTAGGCAGTTGCCTGGTTGCTAATAGAGTTTTTAGTGAACTTGTATTTTTGACATATTGATTGTTTTACCTTCATTTTTTAATCCATGGTTCGATTTGCTCATTTTTTGACGATATGCCAAAGGAAAGCTTTTGTATTTTAGGGAAACATTTGAGTGCGGAGTTAGAACTACTAATTAATGGAAATGTCTCAATTATTTTGAAAAAAGTGAAAGATATAACTCAGCGCTTACCTTCGCATGTTTTATTGACATTGTGCATCAAATTGATTTGATCCATTTGATGTTTCAATATGAGCATTCTTTAAATTGGATCAGAAGGTCCATCAGTAGCCATTATTACTTTTCCAACTTGGTATCTTGAGCATGCTCGCATGTCCCATAAAATAGATTATACTGTTAATATGATACTCCTTGTCCCCACGGTATCATCCGTACATGAGTTACATAAATGCTTTCCTATATTTCTCAAATTTCTCATTTCCAAATTTTGATGGCTTTTTAATGGTGAAATGTTTTAGCATTACTTATTGTGCAATGTTAGCTGTAGCATTTTGCAAATTGATTGATGAGAGATTTATAAGACTCTTTGGTAGTGAAAAATAGATTTAAATGATTTGAGCATGTACAATGAAGGATAAATTATTCTTAAATAAGATGGATGGATCAAATTGTTGTTGAAACATTAGGAAGGAATATGATATTGGGCATTTAAGTTTAATTTTTTAATATAACTTAGGATGTGCCACACATTGAGAACACATAAAAAATTACATTATGCGGCCTACCAACTCTCAACTCTAGCAAAAATTAGTCATTTTTAAGATAAAAACAACAAACACCTCTCCTTCATCCTAAAAATTAATTTAATACTTGCTAAAATTTGAAATCTCATAAAAATTATTGAAGGAATATATCATTTCAGTAATGATCAAAATTTCACACTATGAAAATCAATGTGGCATGTGTCATACTTGACAAAATGAATCGTGCACACATATCGTCCATTGAACAAATTAATAGCCAGAAAAAATGACTGTACTCACTAAATGAAGACCCAAGCTTCACTCTGGTATGATGAGACTCACCTTTGGAAGTCATCAAAAGGAACTATGAAGCACTCAAAGAGTACACAGAGTTCTCATGTACTCATCGCGTAGTCTCTCAGGGAAGGGTTTGGCTTTTTCTATGCGATCATTTTTCTATGCGATCATTAGAGATGTTGCTTGGATCTGAATGTAGGGTTATAAAAAAGTCTGATTTCTAAGTTGGGTATAAATGAGACTTTTATGTTGAATGCGGAAAAACTAGGAAAGATAAATTAATGAATAATTATTTTAGAGGAGTTGGAGTGATATCTATTGAAGCTGAGGTTATTGAAAATAGGTTTAAGTAGGTTGGAGATGTATAACGAAGGGTGAAAAGTTTGCCATTAGGCTACAACAACAACAACATCAAGCCTTTATCCCACTACGTGAGGTCGGCTACATGAATCCTTTTTCTCCATTGTGTCCTATTAAAAGTCAAATTCTCGTTTAAATCTAATAAAGAAAGGTCATTCCTAATATTTTCTAACCAAGTCTTTTTAGGTACCTCTACTCTCCTAACCGGGTCATCACAAGGCCGCCGTTTTATGTGGCCAAACCATCTAAGGCGACTCTCTCTAATCTTATCTTCTACTGGAGCTACTCCAACCTTTTCACGTATATGCTCATTTCGTATCCTATCTCTAAGGGTAAAGCCACTCATCTACCTAAGCATCCTCATATCTGCCACACTTAACTTAGTATTATGCGGAATGCGTAGGACGGTGCTTTGGATAAATGAACAAATCAAAGTCCAAATGCACGGTCGTCCAAGCTAACAACAAATTGCAAGTGGGAGATGAAGTCCCGATGCACATGAAAGATGTACGAATTCCTACAACAGTCTCTACAATGCCTGTTGATTGAGATGGCAATACGGAGACCAATAAAGAAAGATCTGCACCCCTACAAGCAAATGCAATCATCAAACCACCTGAGATTGGTGAAA
>NW_021319525.1:667169-812155 GCF_001605985.2 Dendrobium catenatum | reverse complement strand
AAAAATTCTGAGAGAAACTTCAGATTTTCTTCTTGAGAGAATGGAAGTGGAGATAAAGGGTTTTGGGGTTTAGAACTCAAGTGGAGAGTTGAAGGTGCACAGGGAAATTTGGGAGAGAAACAACCTAGGTTGGGACTTTGAGAGTCACGGCCAGCAGCAGGGGAATTATTTCCAAAGAGGCTTAGTAAGAGATTAGGAAATAAATCCTAATTATCCATCCAGGGGGCTGGCAGCGGGACCACGGGGAAAATTAAATGAATTTTAATTCAATAAATTCCCTTAATTGATTTAGGGAGTAAATTAAGAATTAAAGTTGGGGCTTTGAATGTTCGGCCAACAGCAGGTTTGGCCTTCTAATTCCTTCCCAAGATGGGCATTATCCCGTGATAGGTTTGGGAAATCAACTAAGGGGGAGGCGGGACACAGGGACTGTAATGGAGGCAATCAATGCTTTTTAAAATAATAAATTAAATTTGGGAATGAAGATATCATCCCAATTTAATTTAAAATTTAAATGAGCTTTGATTAAGCAAGTTTCCTAAAGTAAGGATTATAAATTAAGTAACTATTTCAAATTCAAATAAATTTGAATTTGAAATTAATAGAGTTACCTAAGATATGCAAACCAATTTAGGAAAGTCTTGATGGTACGCGGAGATGGGAGGAGGGGGAGGTTGACCGGCGGCTAGAGCATTGGAGCCGGCGGCCAAGAGGGTGGGATCGGGTGAAAGTGGCCGGCGGCTATGGGGAAAAATTTGTGGAGCTTGGTATGGAGTTTTGGCCAAGGGTTTGAGCGGGGAGGAGGAAAGATGACAAACGACTACGGGGAGTAGTAAAATAAAGAAAACAAAAACAAAGATAAAACGAAAGATAGAAGACAAGAACCGCGAGCCTCGGACTCTTCCGACGACTGACGGGTGATGCTTTGCCCTTCTCCAAGGGACTTCAATTCACAAGCCCGGACCCATCCTGCGGCTGGTGAAGACTCTGATTCCTCTCCATAGGAATTTTACTAACGCTCTCTCACAAGAAGAACACAAGTGTGGAAAACAATTTTTCATATCAATAATTCATCCCCATTACAATAGCTAAAGGCCCTATATATAGGCCACAACATGAGAAAATAAAAAATTACAAAATTGCCCCTTGGGCCATAACACTCACATAAACTATCCTAGCGGTAAAACAGGAAATAGGATAAAATAACAGCTACAATTCATAAAATAACACATAAATGACAATTTAAATTAGAGCCGTCGATTTACGACGCCTCCTGTGATAGATGTGCCAAATCTTCGTGCCGATGTCCGCATCACATTCTTTGTGGATATGTACTGTAAGTTTTTACTATAAACTTCTGTGAATCTTAACTTATTTTATTACAAGCTTTTAAGCTATTTTCTGGTACATTTTCCCTAACAGCGTCAAAAAGTAGTTCCTTAATGTTTTATCCAAGTGGTCATGATTTCTATTTATGTCCATCAATTTTATGCAGTTAATCCCGTTGTTATTTGTAGCTTTTAATCTCATACTTGTGTTGGCCATCATGTACTTCGAAAGTTAACTAGATTAAAATGAATACAAGATGCAGAAAGAAGATTCTGGAGCTATCCGTTTGAATTTACATCTAAACGAACCTTTTCTGACTTTGTTTTCCTTATTTTATGCATGTGTTGCTTTGGATAGGTGCCCAAGGTTACTGATATCGGGCTCAAACCAAGGCATATTAAAAAAGTTGCTGTTATTGGTGGTGGTTTGATGGGTTCTGGAATAGCTACAGCTTTTCTTCTAGGTGATATACATGTTATTTTAAAGGAAATTGATTCTACCTTTCTTCAACGGGGAATGAAATCAATAGCTGGTATGAACTCTTAATTAGTGATATATCTGCTCAACTTGTGTTCCACTTTGTATATATGTTATCTTTCTACATAATGGTTTAACATTTCTCAGATAGAGAGATTTACCTTCTTCTAGTTATGTGACTCATATTAGTTTTATTAAACTTTATGATTTTGTTTGATAATCTATAAGTCCTGCCATGTGTATTTTCATTAATGTTCTTCATTATGGCAATGGATTTTCTTTCAGCTAACCTTGATGGATTGGTGAAGAAAGGATCGTTAACTCTGGATAAAAAAAGCAAGGTGTTGTCAAATCTTAAGGGTGTTCTAGATTACTCAGACTTCAGGGATGTAGATATGGTTATTGAGGTAGAGTTTTGATCGCTTTTTTTCATGACAAATTTGAAAAGAGAAACGTCTCTAATGTACGTTTTCTTGCCAATAAGTCCATGTTAGAAAATTTGATTATGTGATGGGTGATCCCTAATCTCATTATGTTTTGAAAATTAACATTTTGTATTCAAAATCAGCCAATTTTTAATTTCTACCTCTTTTGTTGCTTACTTGATTCACTTAAATTCCTCTTTTTCCATATATAAAATTTCTTCCTGAAGATTATCCTAAAAGCGTTGCAACATCTTTTAGGCTGTTATTGAGAAGATTCCACTTAAACAGTCCATATTCAATGATATTGAGAAGATTTGTCCTCCACATTGTATTCTCGCCTCCAATACGTCCACCATTGATTTGGAGATTGTTGGAGAGAAGACAAACTCTCAAGATCGCATTGTGGGAGCACATTTCTTCAGGTCATTTTTTCTCGAAGTGTTTCCATATTATAGCTAGAATATTTAGCAACTTTACAAAATAGAAATTGTTTTGTTATAAATTGAATGTTCAATGGGAAGGGGAATACTAAAATCAAAGAATATAGGTTATATTGGAGCAATTCGACCACAACTAAACTAGGAAAATGTAATATCACACTTTCTTTACTTTGGACATTTCTATCTCAATTCTAGTTCGTATATCTTGTAATTTTATTTTTTTAGTAAGATTCTTGGAAACTAATAAAAGCAATGCTAATTGTCACAACATTTGATTTTAAGGGGAATCCCATCAATAGTTGATGACATATATTGATTGTTGGAGCGGTATTTCAGGAGAAAGTTCATTACCGTTTATTAATGCAAGAACAGACAATGCTGCATGCAGCAGGGGATAGAATGATTTTTATGTGCAAAGAATCAATTCTGATTCCTTAGCTTGGTCTGAACTAAATGTTAATTCTCTTTTGAATGATAACGGGATTATTCTGAAGTGTAAAAAGGGTGGAGTCTTGTAAGGAGACTTAATGGTATTTTTGTATCCGAAGTAATTATTGTGATATTGGTAGTTCTTTCTATTGTGAAGATCATTGGAACATGGAATTTTAGGGGTTGCTTTTAAGATTTCGAGGATAATGGTTAGAGGACGAGTTGTAGGAGAATGGCTTGATATTATTTGCATCAAGAAACTATGGTAGAACATCCATTTATTTCTATACTAAGGTCTATTGGAGGTGGCATCTAGATTGGTACTCATGATTAAATAATAGAATTCTTTTCGACAATAAGTGGGCGTTATTTGGAATTGGAATTATAGTATTATTAGTCTCATTAGCTTCTAGATTGGTGGAGTGTTCCCATCAATAGATTTTGTGTGGGGATTTTAATGACAGTTTCAATTAGGAAAAGATATGCTAATAGTTGCAATGGTCATTTAGATTTTCTCATTGGCCTGGCCATTTTAAACTAATTTGGATTGATTTTTTATCTCATCTTTTGGAGAAAATCATGTCACTCTTTTTTGACCTTTCACTAGTCAACCATGAGATATAAAAAAGTGTATAATCTAGGCAGACACATTTCCTATCCAAACCTCTCCTAACTTCTCTTTCAACTCAGGATCGAGTAGAAAATTTATCTGACTAAATTGTCACAAAATATATTTAATTCTTTAATAGATTTGTTGTGACTTGGCCTGATTACTTGGAATATGAAGTCGGGAACAAAAGTGTGACTATAAATTAATTCTTTTATTTTTAACTAAACAATCAAATAAAATAACATCTTAAATTTTTGAAAGAGCCCACTCATCATCATTCACCAATTTAAACACACACACACACATACATATATATATATATATATATATATATATATATAATAGTTCATACTTATTTTTAGTTGAACCTCTTCTTTTATACACAAAGCCTACTTTGTCAGTCATTTATTCAATTGATGATTTATTTAAAATGTTTAATTTAGTGGGTTATGTTTTCATCATCAAATTCAGTGGTTAAGTATAGTTTTATGATATAGTATATGACTAGTCATTTTATATCATTAAACTTTTCATTTAATAATAATATAAACATGAGTATTGTTGATCATAAATTATATGAATATTCTTTAGTATTTCAATTGTCCAATTTTAACTTCTAATCATTCATTTATTTTAGGAGTAATGTTTAAATTTTGTACCAATGGAGGTACAACCATTTCTATATTCATTTTCAACTTTTTTCATTTGTGCATGTGTACCCCAAGTAGATGAACTCATATATTTACATACATATACATTTTTCATTTCATTAATTTTTATTTAATGTCATTGTTTATCCTTCTCATTTTCATTTACCTATCAACTTTAATATAATGCAATCCCATTTAATATGTACATATTGAGTTACAGGTCATTTACTATTTTTTTTTCTGATTTTAATGTAAAACGATGTGACTAAAATTAACAAGCATACATATAAAATTTTGTATAAATAAATGCACAGAATCAATAATAAAACTGTAATTGGTATTATATAAAATGTAATCCTCCATCTCACTTTTTTTTGGAAGTTTGAAACTCTACTTCAAAGTTTCTTAAATAATTAAATATCCCTCAATTGACAAGCTAACCATTAGATACACAATTTTGTCAATCTACACGACTATTTTAGAATTATATTTTCATTAAATTTAAAATTAAATTTTTCATTAATATATTTATCAGTTACCTAGACTTCCCTGAAAACACTTGTTTACTTTTGATATTTTGCCTCAGACTATACTGCTCAATTCTTCCACTATCCAAAACAAGATTAACAGTGTTAAATAATATCAAACTTAACCTTAGAGAAGTCAAACATTCTCACAGGTAACGTCAAACGCATCAAACATCAAAGACAAGGCCAAACGCATCAAACATCTTCAAAGACAAATCGGAACGTCTCTTGATCGTCATAGACAAGGCCGATCGCATCGAACATTGTCAAAGATAAATTGGAATGTCTCTAGATTAAGAACTTACATTTCTAATTGCATCTCATATTATATTCTATAAAAAATTGGAATGCCTAATTAAATTGCATTGTTTACCTCCAAGGCTCCAATATTCTTTCTCGCTGCACAAAATAAATTAAAATAGGTGATTCATTCATTGCCCGATATGTGGATCTATATGGCATTGGCTATCCTATTACAATTTTATTAAATCTCCACAATATTCTCTCTATCACTTAAGATTCAAAAATCATTTTTTTATTTTAATTACCTAGTATTAACTACAGAATTATATTCTTATTCTTCTATACTGTAGATCCAAGATATTTAAACTCATCACATCTATATACTTAATCTTCTTGCAATATTGACTCATTCTTGTTATTTTTTAGGTACCAAACAGTAAAAAAAGATCAGTCCATAATTTTTCACGATTTTCATGTTAATTGGAGCATTCCCTTTTATCTTTAAAAGTTTCTTTGTATGCGGTGCTCTACTAATTAATTATAACGCCAAAATAAACGCTTGCCCTCTTTTTTGTTGCAACTTACTAAACTATCTCAATTATTAATTTTGCAGCCCTGCTCATGTAATGCCGCTGCTGGAAATTGTTCGCACAGAAAAGACATCTCCACAAGTCGTTCTGGATGTCATGAATGTTGGGAAGGTCATAAAAAAAGTTCCTGTTGTGGTTGGAAACTGCACGGGCTTTGCTGTCAATCGGACCTTCTTTCCATATAGCCAAGCAGCAAAATTACTGGTACATCTTGGAGTTGATCTTTATAGAATTGATCGGGTGATTAGCGGCTTTGGCATGCCAATGGGTCCTTTTCAGTAAGTTGCTCCAGTTCTTAAGCTGTCTTGAATGTTTCCTAGCTATATAGTAAATATAATAAAGTTTTTTGTTGCATCTCATTCATCCTAATTTATATTTGATCATTTGCTGGTGCGTTGAAATTAAGGGCTGCTTATGACAATACAAATATCATAAAAAAGTTGATGAGTTGATTGTCACACTTGAATTAGATATCTGATACAGGCTAGCAGTGCGGTGGCCTTATAGATTAGGATGAATGGCTTCAGTTGAAACAAGGAAAAATAATTGAATAGTTAGAGAAAGGGAAAAGGACGGGAAATTGGAAATAATAAAGATAACATAATTGAAATCTTGGGTCTTGCACTTGAACAAAGACCATGAAAGACTAATTTTTTATTATGATAAGGAAAATATATGAGTGCATATGGAAGAACCGTTTGGACCGGTTCAATTGAACCAGCCCAAACTAAAGTGTGGACGCTAGTAGGTACGCAAGTGGGCGAATCGCGGACGAGCACGGGCAGGCAGTGGCAAGTCCGAACGCGTGAATAAGTGAAGCAATGTAATCATATGTGAAAAGTTGTGACTCCTCACGAAGGATAACTCTATTTCGTTCCGTCTAGCTTCGTAAAATGGGAGAAATCGAGTAGGGAGTAGTGTGCTAGACCGGTCTAGGTGGGATCGGTCTAGCCGACTCTTGTTTACTCCAGGCAGACTAAGAGTTCACCTCTACTCCAGCCCGCCCCCCCTTGGCTGGGGGCCACTATTTGAAATTTTTTCGAAGGGATAGTTAAGGAAGCAGTTAATGTAGGAGTGGGATGTTTAGTAATTTGCCTTGTTATTTCTATGCTTTAAATATAGGGTTTGCTCTAGGGTTATGTATCTTGTACTTTGCTGAATTTTGTTTTGGTGCTTATGTTTGCTTGAGCTCTAGTGACGTCTAGAGAATTGGGAAAGATAGATCATCCTCTTGAATTAAGAATCAATTGTATCTTGCTATTTTGTTCCCTATTTCATCCATTACTACATTGTTCTTGCTAATCCTCTTGGGTGATTTTGAGATTTGTGGTGGGAAATCACTGAAATCTAATTCTATATAGGTTCCTCTTGACTAGCTTTACACTTAGAGACAGGATGTAAAATAAGTATATATGGGTAAAGTTGGAGTAGCTTCACTTTAGATGGTTTGGTCACATAAACCATCAGCCTTCCGATGATTTGATTAGAAGAGTAGATGTATTAGATCTAGCTTATGTTAAGAAAGATAGATGTAGAACTAAAAAGGCTTGGTTAGAAAATATTAGAAATGATATTTTTTTAATTAGATTTAAATGAGAATTTGACTTTTAATATGATATAATGGAGAAAAAATATTCATATAGTCGACCCCAGATAGTGAGATAAAAGCTTAATGTTATTGTTGTTTTGTTGAATAGAGACAAGCAGCTAAACTTAAACAACAAACAAAAAATATAACTAACTTAAATAACAAACAAGAAATATAACTAGGGTTGAGTGGATATTCAGAATTTTGACTAAAATAATCTTACATAAATTTAGGATTGTTAAAGTATAGAATACTTAATAATGATTTGGGGATTTTAGTGGGGTTTTGAGCAAATTTAAGTTTGTCAAATGCTTTGAAGAATGGAACTGGTCCAACAATTCTAGAAAACTTGGACAATACTAACTATGGGCAATTTTACTTTGATTAAGAAGGACAAAATGGGATTTGAGAATTTTCTAGAATGGAATACTAAGAGAAGAACACAAATAAAGAAAATTATAGTAAAGAAAGAGCAGGAAATAAAAAAGCCCTACTCACCAATGTAGGGTTCAAGAAGATCACCCAATCTCCTTGAGTTGGCTGGCCACCAAGCCTCTAAGCTTCTTGGAAATTTTCTTCAAAACTTGTAAACAAACCAAATCTATCTTCATTTCAGTCTTATAACATTTTATACAAATGAAAATCAAGTGAAGAACATATACCTTCATTTGAAAATCAAAACAAATGAGGGAAAAGAGAGGAGGGAGGGGTGTCCCATATGTGCAACCACCCTAACTACTCCCTCCTTCATGTTTGGCAGTACAGTACAGCCCCTAGCACTTGCTTGGTCGGCCACATCACTCCATAACCACTTCATATATACTCTCCCTAGCCATTTTATATATAAAGTAGCACATTGACATATAACTTCCACATAATGCCAAGTCTTTACCCACATACAATACATACAAATGAAAATATGAAATTATGTAAATCATTATGGCTCCATCATGACTTGAGCTTTATATGTTGTTGCCCTTTATCTACTGATAGATCCACCTCCATGTGTTACATCACCATTAAACCCTTGGTTCATTATCGGTCGATGGATGGGATGTTTGTAGATTGCCCTTGATAGCCTATAGCTCTTAAGGTAGCCAAGCGATCGAGTAAATAAGGAGATGGAACCATGGTATTCAGTTACTTCTGCTTGCACTACCATCCACTGGACTAATTTGGAAAAATGTGTGAGCAAATCAAGTGAACTATTTGAAGACTCCAATGGGTAGGGTTATGCCTGAACCAAATAGGCATTGGTTGGCTCGATTCAGCTAATTGAGCTCGATGAAGCTCAATTTAAGTTGCTTAGCCATTTGGATTGGCTAATTAAACTTAAGGAAGACTCAAATTTAGTTGAGCTTGGACTTAAGTGATGTAATAAAGGCGCATTTAACTTAAAATAATTAAGCTTCAATTTCTAGTAGAACCTCAAGGACAGTAAGCACGCTTAGTGTAATGCCTGGTATTTGCTTGTAAGTTTATGCACACAATGCTTATTTATATGTTCTAATATACTGTTATGCTTTTGTGCTTTTGTTCGCTAATAGACTTCAAGACTTGGCTGGATATGGTGTGGCTTTGGCAATTAAGCCTATATTTTCTTCAGCCTTCAAGGGCCGGACTTTTGAGTCAGAGATGCTTGAGTTGATGGTAGACGATGGTCGAAACGGTAAAGTTCGAAAGAATTCTCAATATATTTTCAATATGTATTGTAGAATCATAAATGTGCGCTTTTTATTTGACAGGGAAGGCTAATGGAAGGGGTTATTACTTATATAAACCTGGGAACAAGCTGGAACCTGATTCTTCTGTACAAGCTATTATCGACGAATCTAGAAGGCGTGCTGGCATGATGCTCAGTGGAAAGGTTACTTCCCACAACACTCTATTTGCCTAAATAACATTAAAAAAAAAAGAAGAAATATAATCAAGGAGATAATATACATAAAACTAGGATTTTCTGTTTTGGTTTCTCTTTGATAATCAAAGTGTACTAACAAGTTTAAATTATGTTTCTTTTAGCCCATAACTGTTACTGACCAAGAAATTGTGGAGATGATATTTTTTCCGGTCGTCAATGAGGCATGTAGAGTAATGGCTGAACAAATTGTTGTACGAGCTTCTGATGTTGATATTGCATCTATACTTGGAATGGGCTTCCCTAAACATAGGTGAGATTACTCTGCATGTGACTTTTCTGTAGATATACCCTGAAATTAATGTGTCATAATGCCATTTTGAAGGTCGTGTTAGGCAGAAGTCAGTGCGGTTGTAAAATACTAACTTCTTTAAATTTCACTGTTCGTTACTTTCACCTTTCAAACTTGGAGAAATTAGGAAATATTAGGAAATATTACCATGACTTATGTTTGTTGGCTGGAACTGAAGCATCATAAATGCAAAAAGAGGTGCAAACTTGCTCATGACTCATGATAGCTGTGCCTTTTATGTACTTCTAACCTTGCCGAAGCATTCATCACAGAGTGCATGAACATCAAACTGACAGACACACAGATAGGTAGCTTAGCAAGTTCAACTTCTCTACGGAAAAACTCCCTCAAAAGGTCAGTTTATTATGGTAACAGAATGATGGGCTGTAGGGAATTTTAGACTAGCAACATATTTTAAGAACGAAAATGGAGTAACGTAGGCATGAAGGATGCCCGCCACTTTTTTTTTTTCTTTTTCTTTTTATTTAAGGATGCCCACCACTTGATGTGATAAAAAATGACACTTTTTGGTATCCCTGTCCTAACTATTTGACGACTTGAAATAATCTTTTATTGTAGATATTGCAATTGAGGTTGACTATTAATCATTGGTAGTAAAAATTTTGCAATTATGTTCTAAAATATGGTACAATAATGTTCACCGCCATTACCACCATCAACATTAACATCAAGTCTTTATCCCGCTACATAAAGTCGGTTACATGAATTCTTGTTTCTCCATCGTGTCCTGTTAAAAGTCAAATTCTCATTTAAATCTAATAAAAAATATTATTTCTAATATTTTCTAACCAAGTATTTTTAGGTCTACCTCTACCTTTCTTAAAATATGTCAAATATAGTGCATCTACTCTCCTAATCTGGTCATCGGAAGACCAATGTTTTAGGTGAACAAACCAACTAAGGCGACTCTCTAAACCTCTCTGCCACTGGAGTCGCTCCAACCTTTTCATGTATATATTCGTTTCACATTATGTCTCTAAGAGTAAAGACACCCCCATCCACCTAGCATCCTCGTCTCTAAAACTTAATTTTATGCTTCTCTTTTAATGGCCAACATCTGTGTCATAAAGTATTGCAAGTGTCACCATCATCTTATAGAATATTCCCTTAAGTTTGAGTGGTACTTTTCTATCACACAACATGCCCATTGCATTCCTCCACTTCAACTATCTTACTTGAATTCTACTAATAATATCTCCATTTATTTCACCATCAATTTGAACAATAGACCTGAGATATCTTAAACATGTACCCTTTTTAATGATTTGATCGGCCAAAAGTCACAATCCCCTCATTAGATATATTACTACTAAAATTATGCTCTATGTATTCGGCTTTAGATCTACTCGAACGAAAGCCTATTGACTTGACCTCCAAATTTAAGTTTCCTTCAACTCCCTCTCTAGTCTTATCAACAAGAAGAATACCATCAACAAAAAGTATACACCAGGGTACATTCTCTTACAAATGTCTAGAAAGAACATTCATGACTAAAGCAAAAAGATATAATCAGCTATCAGTTATCATGATACATGTTATATACAATTAGTACATGATGATATAAATAGATAGACATGATATAAGTATATATAGGGAGGATCACGATAAATATAACATATACTTTGTTGATGAAACTAATGCTAAAGTTGTAATCGAAAGTAAGTGCTCTAATGGCTTGGTCTATGAAAGAACTTAGCTATGTTACAACTATAAAACCAAATTCAGCTGTTGACAAGATTGATATGTGATGGATACACAAAACTGACCACCTAACTATGTTTGGGATGTTGTTGATGATGATGATTGTCATAGTGGAAGCTTATATTTTTTCACATTATTTCTTTTGATTGTTGCATGTACTCATATTCATTTTGTTTGCAAGCTTATGTGGAAATATAAGTTATCGCTAGATTGGTTAAAGCTATATCTTTATACTTGCATTTTCTTCAAGTAGCACTTGTTTTTGAAAATGTATTTATAAACACACATTACTGTTTGACATGGCCATATTTTATATCCAATATCTATGAGTCTTCAGATTTCAGTGTCTTTACCTGGGCTGACACTGATTTATAAGCAGGGGCGGTCTGTTATTCTGGGCTGATACAATTGGATCTAGTTATATTTATTCCAAGCTAACAAGCTGGGCAGGTTCCTATGGTGGATTCTTCACACCATCACAATACTTGGAAGAAAGAGCTAAGAAAGGCCTTCCACTGGTACTCGTTTTTTTTTTTAGCTTTAGCTTTTGTCTTTGTGTAGCTTGTAATGGTTTCTTTACATCCTAGGTATCTACACGACGTCAAAACATATGTATAAAAAATTTTATTTTGTTTTAAATATATTAATATTAGTGGTCATTTTTTATGTCATTTAAGTATTATGATGCTATATAAATAAATATAAAACTACATATAATCACCCCAAAAAACATAATATTATTTAAGGGGATTTACATGCATACTATTTTATTTCATGCTATTTACATATCTAACACTCAAAATTTTAATATTACATTCCTATCACTCATATAAAATTTTAATATCAAATATATATCACTCATATATTTCATTCTTACCGTCCATACCACCCTATAAATTTTAATATTTCACTCAATGTACCCATATTTGTTCTATGAATGGTAGACATAATATTAAAATTTTAAGTATTAGATATGTAAATAACATAAAATAAAATGGTATCTATGTAAATCCCCCTATTATTTATTATGAAATGGCCCAGTCATAGGCTTCGCATTTTAGAGGTTTTTGATGTACCTTAATTTTTCATTGTATGCATTGTGCAGCTTCCTGAAATTTTGTGAGCCATGCCATTATATTACTTTACTCACTCTAAATTAACCTTCTGCAGAGCTTGGCTGGTCCATCATCTTCAAAGAGTTCAAGGTCACGCATGTAGTTCCTCAGACCAACAATTCGACTATCTTTCCAAGGTTGGACATGTTTTCTGCTTGTTGCTGCTAGGGGGGAACAAGTAATGAAGAATCCCAATATGAGAGCATCTTAATTGTTTAATTATTGAATAAATGTTGATTATCAGATATTGGATTGAATGAATTTCATAATATTTTGTTGATATATGTTATTTTTTGAAGTAAAGCTGAAGATAATTTGTTTGATGCCATTGTTAGAAGCTTATCAGAAACTAAATTAGTTTAATGGCATTCTGTGACTGTGATGGAAGCTTGGTCTAAACACCATCTTCCATGATTTTCTTTAGCCTTGAAAATTTTTGAAAATTTTATTTGAGCTTCAATTTTCAGTTAAATTACTTGTTGTATACTAACCAAGTAGTATTTTCTGAAAATTTCATCAGAAATATGGTGGGAAACACAAACAATGGTTAAACTGCAGCCTTTCAGTAAAAGCTTGCCAGGAATTTTGTTTGCTAATCAGTTCTCCCAAAAAATATATCTAGGGAGATCGGGTTTGAGGCCAAGTGGTTAAGAGAAGAAATTTCTCCCATCTCATCCGGAATTGAATCCCCCAACTAGCCTAAAAATAATATACATTGGGCGCCAACTTTTTCGTCAGGCCCAAACTGAGAAACTCTCTGAAAGCTAAGCTTTGTAGATGGGAGATATATCACAAATTGGCTTATTTGGGCTTCACTAGCTTATCACTTCTGTTGACTATTCTTATATACAAATGACGAGATTCAACCCTATTTGCATATTAAGTTTGGATTACATTGGTGGCCCTCTTCCTTTGTTGCTTAGTTGTTTCGCCAGGAGAAATTATTTTGTATGTAGATCGGACGCAGAATGTGTCACATCAGTGACATCGAGCCGCAGTACCAAGCAGTATTCAATCACAATACCGAGCAAAGGGGTGACGTCGTGCATTCTAATTGATCTTCAGATAACATTTGACATTCTTCATTCTTCGTTAGGGTGGATCCATGTTCTGGATACCTTATTTAAAATTTCTGTCCATGTACAAGCCCACACAATTTCAATTTTTTTTTTCTTTACTTTTGAATCAATTAAAATAAACTTACCCATACATCATATATATGTAAAATTCGAACTTAAAATTTTTATTAATAAAGGCTTATTGATACATCATAACTTATAATTATGCTTTTTCTACTTGCTTGCAAAAGAATAAATCTAGAACTAGACTACTACAATTAAAAAAAATACAATGATCTGGCTTAAATTTACAGCTGCGTATTCACATTTTGGTGGTAAATGGCTATTCGACTAGAGCTTCTTCAACAGAAAAGCTTTATGTTTACAAAGTTTGACATATATGTTGGAGCCTAATAACATTCTATGTTTCGTTTGCGATAATTTTCTAACTATTTTATAAGACAACTTTTTCGGATAAATTTTTTTTTGAACTAAAAACCAGTAAAAAAAAATCCCAAACAAAGCTCCAATAAACGGATTCATCAAATTTGATCAATTCTCAAAATTTGATTTCAAAACTAAAGCAGACAAATAAGCTCAAAAGTAAGTACTGTTGCTTTGGCCTGACCTTCTCTAAGACAGGCTCTTGTTGATTTGGCATAAATTCCACTTAACTGGCATCAATATCTACATTCTCTGGGAGTAAATGACACTGCGTGGGGATGGATGGACTTAGGGCTGTCAATTCGCTAAAGCAGACAAATAAGCTCAAAAGTAAGTACTGTTGCTTTGGCCTGACCTTCTCTAAGACGGGCTCTTGTTGATTTGGCATAAATTCCACTTGACTGGCATCAATATCTACATTCTCTGGGAGTAAATGTCACTGCGTGGGGATGGATGGGCTCATTAGTTCCAGAACCGTTCTTGTAAGATTTAAGATGAACTGAATTTCCTTTGATAATGGGTTCTTTTTTTCTCTGTTCAATTTCTTCAGAGTCAAATCTTCTTTCTGAGCAACTGATTCTTGCTTCGTCTAGGACTGATTGCTGATTCCTAGATGATTCAGATCTGAAACAGCAGGCACATAATGATGGTTAACAATTACATAATAATAAGAAAAAGTTAAGACTAACTAAAGGTTGGATGGGCTAATTGATTTGTCTGATTTGTATGATAATATCAAGAGAGTATGAGGGTTCATTTGGACGATTTTTTTACTACTTTTTAAATCAATTTTTTTGTAAAAAAATAAAAAATTTAAACTAAAAAATTGATTTAAGAAGCAGTAAGAAAGCAATCCCAAACGAAACCTTACTCTCTTGATCAAGTAAAAGTGCCCATCATAAATGCCTAATAACAGAGTTGAATCTTTTACCTTTCATTCTCCCACAGTCTGCTAGCTCATAAAGAGAATAACGAAGGTTCATCAAAGCACCTTCATCAAAACTATCATTGCTTGCTCAGCATTGGCCTCATTCGAGTTCTATTTGCAAGAAGTCATTGCTTTTCTTGTGATATGGTTATGTGATGCTATTAAGACGGTTTGATTCAAGAAATTATTAACTGCGGACGCCGAACGTAGTTTATCGTTCGGAGACCAATCAGAATATGCCACGTCAGCAGTACCGAGTGGTACTGAGCCGCAGTACTGAGCCAACTACCGAGCAAGAGGTGATGTGGCGCATTTTAGTTGGTCTCTGTACGGCATTCGGTGTCCGCACAGAATAATTTCCAGTTAGATTCAGCCACTTCTATGATCTTGCTAGCAATGATTTCTATTTGAATGAGCATAAGCTGCTGCACATCATTCTCAGAATGCCAATTATTTCTGTTTTGAGTAAGCATAAGCTTATGTACCCTGCACATCATCCTCGGACTGCCACTCATCATTGTTTCCATCGGTACTGCTTTTCACCTGCTGTGATCTTCCATCTGAATATCCCAATATAAGTTTAGACTTTAGTGAATGCATAGATATTAAATTGATATCTTGTACAATGTATGAATATAAGAATGATAGCATCTCATGAGTAGGCATTGAGTACTTGAGTCATTCTAAATACGCAAATTGAACACTATCAATTAATTTTTTTTCCAATGTCATATCACATAACATAATGAAATGTGATTGTGGAATTCCTAATAATGAAGACCAATGCTTAAGAAAAGAAATGCGGGTCACACAATATTATCAATAAATTATTTGTTTGGCAGAAAATGGATGAACCTGAGCTTCTATTTTGAAACTCACCTCCATAAATGCAAGAAAAAAAGTTTCAATTATGAGAACTTATAAAGCCACATTCAGTTTTTAACTATTTCATATAATCATAATGATGGATCGGCTGATTTGATTTGGAAGAAATTAAAAAAATTTCTAATCAAGAGGAACTGTTTAGGAAGGTTCTTAATCAAAGATCAACTATTTAGGAATGTTTTAATTATTATTGGGAAGGAATTATTTCGGGCAAGATATTTAATTTGAATTCAAAATCTAAAAGAGAATTATTTAGGGAAAAGGAGGAGAAATTAAGGGGGTTGTTTAGGAAAAGTTAAATTACAATTGAGAGAGAATTAATTAGGGAAATAAATCTAATTTGAATTAAAAAATGAGAGTGAATTATTAAGGGAAAGGGGCTGATTTGCGAGGAAATTATAGGAGCCTATTTAAGGCTAACGATAGGGTGATTTCAAGATTATGTTTTTAGTTTGCTGAAATTAGAATTTCTTAGGTTGTGAGGGATCTAGCCGCCGGCTAGGGATTTAGGAGAGCCGGATCTTCCTCTCTAATCGAATATCCAATTGTATCTTGCTATATTCTTTCATATATTTTGCAATAAAAATAGTTTTGATGTGTTCTTCCTAACTTATTATTGTCATTTGCTGATTTCGAAGAAATTGTATCCGATTTCTATTACGTAACAAATCAAAAAGTTAACTGGAAGATCTATTACAACCTAATTTGTAATAATAAAATAATATCAAGCTAATGGGGGACGTAAGGAAAAAAAATAAAATTCACTTCACCTAAAATAAGCTCAGGGGTTGGGTTCATAAATGAGTTCAAGAAAAATAAAGAAAGCTTAAAAAATTTCAATAGAAGTCATTTTTTGAACAAAACGCCAACTACTTTTAAACACTTCCATCCAAACAAATTCAAGCCAACACAACTTCTGAATTTGTAACGTTTTCCACAGCAGTGCTGGTTTAGAAATAATAGTCGAGTGATGTCAAGACTAATGGACACATGATTACAGGTCAAGCAACTATCAAAGGCCCTAATACTTTCCATAACCCAAAACAATCAATTATGATTTAACTTTCATCAATGTGTAGTGAAGTCAAACAGACCGATACACAATAAAAACCAGGGGACACATCCTCTCCAATTACAACGGTAATTGGAGGCTATAATTCTCCCATTTCAATTGTTGAATCTTGTTTTGTTCAATGGATGATGTCGGGACACGGATCAACTGAGGACAAGCCCGAATATAGAAAGAGGAGAAGAACTAAGCATTCGAGAGGTGTAGGGAATATATGTAAGTTTTTGTTATCCAAACAAGAGAGAAAAAAAATGAGGAAATCGGGCTCTCAATTATGGAGCCAAAGTAATACAATTTGAAGATGAAGGGGATGATACAATGCTTTTCAAAGAATATTTCCCCTATTATTCCTTTTGGGGTCCCAATCCTCCTTCCCTCCTTTTTCCGCCCCCTTTTTATAAGTATCCAAAAGAAAGGAGAAGAAATAAGCATTTGAGAGGTGAAGGGAATATATGTAAAGTCTTTATTATCCAAGCAAGAGATATAAGTAAAATGAGGAAATCGGACTCTAAATTATGGAGCCAAAGTTATAATTTGGAAACGATGGAGTAGTGTGCCAATCCTCCTTCCCTCCTTTTTCCGCCCTCTTTTTATAAGGTTCCAAAGGAAAGGAGGGTGAAGCTTTAACATGTAGTTGTCCCATCGATCCGTACTCATGACTTATTGGTGCCAAGCTGATCGACAAGATTAGATAAGGCAAGTTGGATGGTGGGCAATGACAGATGGAGATCCTCCCGCTGAAATTAAAAAGTGGGCGAGTGTCGTCCAGATGTAACGGATGAGAGATGTTGATATAATCATAGTGGTGCCTGAGGGGAGCTTTTAATGGTGCAATAAGATGAGATCTTTGGGAGAGGAATGTCAGATCTTCATAGCTCCTAGGAAGAACGAGTAGAAGCATCTTAACTCTGGCTTAGATGGATAAAGAATTGTCTAGTTGGGTAAGGAAATTCTAAGGACGGTGTCTCCTGGAGAGGAGGCAATCGTTCGGAGGTTGAAACCTTTCCTGGTTCGCTATGCTCCTTCCAGCTCCTAAGCGAGTCCCTCAAACAGGTTAACCTAAGACTGGAGTGAATCCTCCTTTTGCTTGACCCGAGAGCGACCTATAAGATACCTACAAACGGATACCTTCACAAGTATTTACTGGTGTACACCAGCCATTCAATTCCCTTTGACCGGATAAGTTGATTCTACTTACTTTTTCGGTTTTTCCAAAACCATTATAATTTTGAAAAGCTAATTTAGCCATCAAAATGATTCTATGGTTGGGGTTAAATAAATTTACTCTCCATGCATACGATAATTGGAGAGGATTCAAATAAATTCTAACATAATGTGTTTACACTTCAATATGACAGATTTTTCATTCTGTTTCAAGTAACCACAATTATAGGTTATATTAATATAAAAAAATGAAATAAATAAAAAATGATAATATAATTACATCATATCTTGTTCGCGATGAATATACACTGCATCACAAACTACTTGTAAAGTGATGCAAAAAACATATAGCCAGCCTTCCATGGGACAACATAAATCAAGGACGCTTCTAGATTCCAATCATCTGAATATCTGATGGCCATTTCCTACGCATGCATCAAAATGCGTGTGAATATAATACATTTGAGAGTCTAAATTAATTCTTCTTATTCACTCAAATATTTACAATTTTAAATTCCAAATATTCCAAAATTTGCTTTTCCTAAGTTTATATCTCAGACCCCTCCTAAAATTTTTCCTTCTTAATTTCCAGCAGATATACGATTTGATAGCAAGGCATCCACCAACCCATAAGCATCAGGTGATTTCAAGTATTACTGGCTGGAGTATATTCTAATCATTGATTTTAATTATGTGAAGGAGCCCTTACAAAAAATAAAATATAGCGGCAGATATTGATGCAAATGGCCCCGCAGTAAAATAAGCATGCTACAAAGGTTGATAAAAAGTATTTCATGCTTGGGAAATTAGTAGGGGAATAGTATTTTGATATCAATGTATTCTGAGAGCATGTTATAAGATAGAAAATGTTAGTATTATAATGGCTTTTGAAGAAGTGATTTTTGGGTAACAATAAATGCTGCTCAATTTTTGGTTGGTTTAGCTAGATGGGCAATTGGTGGAGCCGTGGAGAAGGGCTTAGGCTAGTGAGGGAACAATTAGGGTCATGGATGAAGGGAAGGCCTCAGTTTAAGCATAGTTTTAGGTCTCTTCAAGAAATTTTTTTTATGGTGAGTGGTGATGATATTTCTTTTATTTGGTTTTTGATGCTAGGTGATTGTTATCAAACTTAGATATCTTGTAAATTTGAGGACCATTTGGTAATAACATCAATTAACTGGTACATGGAAGCGGGAAGATACATCTTGATGCTAGAAGTTTACGATGGCTTGATAATGTTAACAATGACTTGCCTTTTAAGTTGTTGGATTGACTAAGAAAAGAGTAGCTTAAATAGAGAAAGGTTGCGTCACCTTAAGGGAGAGAGCATAGGAGAAACCTTGCTTACTTACTTTAACTTGCTTTGAAATAGGGAAACTAAGTTAGGTCACTAGTCCTTCCAGTTTCCAAGAATTAATCACTTAGCCATGTTAGAAAAGAAACAAAGGTCACTAAGCAAAGGTTAACTTGGCTCAGCTAAATGAGCTTTAGTTGAATGAGAAACTAGTTGGGACCAAAAAGGTAATATAAAATATGATTTATAGTACTTGACCGCATCTCTAATCAGCTATGTAGTGACCATCTAAACTAGAATAACTACAACAAAAACTTTACATCATCAAGTCAATTATATAATCATCAAAGCATCCCTGTTCTACACAACTAGAGGACTCAGCCTAACTCCAAGTTTAGAGTAAATTTGAGCTAGCCAATTTCAGAGTGAAATGAATGTGTAATAACATGAAAAACCAAGATCAATGTGGTTGTACTCTTCCTATTCAAAAACAGATGCATGTCCTATAGTCAAGAGGAATTCCAAGCATGTTGCATATGCCCTTGAAGAGGAGGTAGACACGTATACTTTATAATTTGAATAGTTCTTAAACCCAAACTTAACAGGGTATATATAAATTGTATGATCTCCTCGATGTAAGAGGTAAGCCTGAATGAGGTTTAAAAATAAGAAAAAATATTATAACCAAAGGCATCTTTTAATTCTCTAATATTTTGTCTTTTGAATAAAAACTCTGGAGTTCCCTTTGACGACATTTCATCGAACATAAAGAGATCACTATAACTAAGAAATATAACTAATATAAATTTTGCATAAATAGTTTGGAGGCATTCCATCTGCACAATTTTGATATAAAGAAAGCACATAATATCCTTGAGTGGAAATTTCTAACTGAATAAGGTGGTTGACCGAAATTTTCTTATAGGAGAAGATTTTTGTTCTTTAAAATCAAAAGTCTAATACAAAATAAGAACCCCTACTGTAAACGCGGATTAACGCTCCTAATACTAAAAAAAAATAGATTAAAGAGTTAGAGGAATACACAATATAATGAAAAGTGTTATTTTTATCCAAGATGAAGAAATTAAGCGGAAATAAGAAATATTTTAATTCTATCGGCGATGAGCGTCAACTAAAGCATTAAAACATTGAAAAATAAAATAAATTAGTGGAAAATAAAATGCTCAACAAGTTAGATCGTCCATCAACGCAAGATCATAATGTCGCTGATTATTCTCACCAGTACAAGTTTCATAATCGCCGACAGACAGCTCAGCATTCTTCCTCGCCATCAACTCCAAATCCTTCTGAACAGCCTCCCTCTTATTCCTGATCCTCTCCATCCATTCCCTGTGCCCCTCCTCCATCATTTCCATAAACTTATCCTTAATTTGCAGGAAGGGATCCCTGTCCACCAGCTCCCCGTGTTCATCATAAGCCTCCCTGAGCATCGCAGTCTTGATCCCGCCTTTCAGGGAGACATAGAAAATCCCGGGGTGCCTGGTGAACGTGTTAGCAAATTCATTGGAGTAGCGGTACTCCTCAGAGAACTTGCCCACAACCGGCACGGCCATCCTCCTTAAAACTGATAGTGAAAGCAACTCATGGAAGACTGCCACATTCCTCTTCTCCATCTCCGGTGAGGCCGGGTGCAACCTGGAGGCATCTTCATAAGGTGAGATGTAGGGAATTTCAAGCCAATCCCGTGTCCACTCCCGCATTTCACGGCGGAGGTAGAAACCCTTGGGGAGGCGAATGGCAAAGTTGGGCCGCATGCGAACGCCGATGATGCGGGACTCTTCGTCTGCGCGATGCTCGATGACCGATCTGGCGTACTCTTCCGGCCAAGAGACGAGTTCCAGGTGGTCTCCTCCAGCCCCAACAAGACGGAAGAGATGGGGGTGGCGTCCAACGAGAGAAACAAGAAAGTCGTCGGGAAGGCCGAAGTCGCGCTTGACAGAAAAAAGCTTGTGTGCAGGGAGGGCGCGGTGGCGGGACATCATGAGAAGCTTGCAGACCTTGGAGAGGACGAGAGGCTCGAGGTGTGAATAGATGGAGGACTGCAGTGAGAGAAAGGAGAGTAGGCGGGGGGAGGGACGGAGGAAGGGGACGGGAGGGGAAGAGGGCTTGATGCGGTCGGGGTAGAGTTCGAGAAGGTTGGGAAAGCGTGAGAGGAAGGTCTTAGCCCGGAAGGGGAGTCTGAGGCGCTCGCGGCGCTTCTCAAGATAGCGGAGGGGAATCCGGTGACCGGGCTCGTTGAGGACCTCGCGGACGACTCGCGAGCAGAGGCGGAAGCGTTTGTCGCGCTCGATGGCAGCGTCTAGTGTGGCGTCCTTGCGCCATGCCACCTTGAGGCTGGAGACACCCATGGAGCGGTGGAGTCGCTTATAGATGGGATGTATTCGAGGATTTAGGGTTTTGGGTACTAGTTGCGAGGAGGAAAGATACTGGCGTAGGGAGAGCATTCCGCTGGAAGCTCTGAGAGAGAGAGAGAGACTGCAGATCAAATGCAGCGCTTACAGTCGGAAAAAAAAAAAAAAAAGCTCTGGCTTCATTAAATTAATATGCTGTATCCTTATTTATACTGATTATTTATCATAAAAATAAAAATGAAAAATTATTTTTTAGTTAATTAAATTATAAGGATACGAGTGATTGAATTATATATATAATTTATTTAAAATATTGAATTAGTTTGGGTGGGAGAAGCATTGCTTTAAGAGAACATACGGTTGGAAGAAAAAAATTTGCTTTCTAGTTCATAAAATTTTTAATATTTTTTATGTTCTAACAAAAATAATACTTAATTCTAACATCATTGAGGTACTTAAATGCAAAATGAATGCTCTATGACATAAGGATCAATATGAGTCATATGATGGAGCATCCAAATTTGTCCTAGATCTTCTGCAGATTTATAAGGCATGTCACTCTTAAAATCTATAAATAGACACCCTCTTCTCACATCAAAGAGGCCTTAGACTTGTAGAAAGCTTAGACCATAGGCTAGAGACTCAAGGAGCTCTTAGCCTTGAAGAATCCTAAAGCTCTACCCTGGCAACACTGCCAGCGAACACCCTCAATGTCTGCTGTCATTATTAGACCACTACCTGACCATCGTCATCAAACCTACATCCAAGTGTCATTGAAGGCTCTCGCTCCGACCACAGTGTCCTGCCAACTATGGCCCCTCTGACCCTAGTATCCCATCGACTATGGTTCCTCTGACCCTTGTCGCCCATCGACTATGGTCCCTCCGACCCTTGTCGTCCATCGACTATAGTCCCTTCGACCTCTGTCACCCACCAACCATCGTCGTCTGACTACGACTCCTCCAACCACCACATCCCATCGACTACAATTCCTCTGACCACCATCGTCCATCTATTATGATCCCTCTAACCTTCGTCGATCGCCGGCTATGACCCCTCCAACCTCCGTCGTTCGCAGACTACGGTCCCTCTCACCTTCATTGCCCACCGACCATGATCCCTCTGACCTTCATTGCCCATCGACAATGGTCCCTATGATTACAATCGTCTAACTACGATCCTTTTGACCTCCATCACTTGCCGTCTATGGCCCCTTCAATCTTATCGTCCAAATACACTCCTACCAACCAAATAAGCAAGCCAATACTCTCTTTAGATGTCTTTTATAACATGGGTTCGTCTGACCTCAATCATGTAAAGTTCTCTATATGATATATATTTGCAACATTAAGTTAATGCCTTCCCCCTGAGGACAGACATCATTTGTAATTAATAATAAACATTAGTTGATTCATTTCAATTGGGCAAACTCTTGTGATTTTTCTTCCTTTTTCTATATTTTATGTGTAAAAATTATGGCATCTCTTATAACTCTTGCACCCCTCTCTATATATGTATTTGTGTAGGATCTTCATTTAAAGCTAGGATGTTAAGCTCTTTATCTCTCTATCTTTGTGAATGTTCAAGGATGCAATAGTTTGGCGTCGTCTGAGGGAAACAATTTATGGAAATGGGGCAACTTTTGCTACAATTTCAAAAGGTTATGCACATCAATGTCCTATGCACGGTTATCGCAAGATAGTCCCTTTACCATGATTTGTTGAAAGGTCTTAAAAAGTCCTTCAATATTAAGGGCAAGCTTATTGCAATAGTAAACATGCATTTTTTTTATCTCCCTTCAACTAACAAGTATCACTGCAATTTTATGGGAAGTAGATTTAGACTTGGGGGCAACATTGGTTGTAATCTAAAATACGATTGTGGTTAAGCAAGTCCCTCCAATATTTTTTATATCAAAAACTAATCTTACTAGCAACCTTCTATTATTCAACTTCCAACAAATGCAAGAAAGCTTAATGTGAATTACAAACTCTATATAGTCTCCAACTGAACTTCTATTTCTTGGGAAAGGTAATAGTCTTGACCTTGAAAATACAAAAATGGTCTAATGATAGACCAATCTTCTCCTTCAATTTGGGATCACCCCCGCCCAATTAAAGCATAATCAATCCCAAGGGGATTCTATTCGTCTTCTTCCACACAAGTTAACATCATCGAGTAACGCTTTGATAATTTTAGATAGGTCAAACATCCTTGGTGATAAATAAATAATATCCCATGTGTATCTCTCTCAATCTCTTCCTTGCAAGTTAATGTCATCAAGTAGCGCTCTGACAAATAATCTTGGATAGGTTAAATACCCTTAGTGGATTTCCTCAACCTCTTTAATGCTCGTTAACATCATTAAGCATTGTTTTGATAAATAACATCTGATAGGCAATACATCCTCGATGGATTTCTCTTGACCTTCTTTTACACAAGATTTTGAAGCATCTCTCTCTAACTTAGCATTGTTAGTGTGTTGCTAGACTGCTACTATGGCACACCAACCCGACCCCTTCCATCAGTCTATCTTTAATATGCCCCTATAAATATTGATGCTTATTGCCTTCAATAGAATGCAACTTTATCACTATCATCATCGGCTCTTCGCCTTATGGCTATTATTGGCCCTTTGCATCTCAACCACTGTCGTTAGCTCTTCACATCCTTACAAGCATTATCGACCCCTTGCTTGAGTATCATCATTTGCACACCCTCTAATTGTCTCGTAGTTTTTCTCCCATTTGAGAGATTTTCACCTAAAAATTATAACGTCTCGTATAACTCTTGCACCCCTCTTTCCTTATTTGTATGTCTATTTGATCTTCTTTCAAAACAAGGACGATAAATTTTTTATCTCTCTACTGCCATGAATGCTCTAAGACACAACAATGATCTTTTTAGTTAAGAAGATTATTATAGAGTCAAATAATGAAGCAATAAGGTCATTAATATACTTTTAATAAAAAAAAATTGTCATGTTGTCATTTTGGTCCCAAGTGGTTCCTCTTCCAAATAAAGCCCATTTGGCCAAAGCAAGTTAACATTTGCCTAGTGATAGGAGTATCTTACATGGCTATAAAGAAAATTGCCTCTTTAAAAGGTGGGAGAATGAGTGAGCTAAGTTATAATATTTATATGTATAGTTCTATCTAGTAAAAGTTTTATAATATCCTCGAAATATTTATTTTCTTTGATTTTTTCAATATAGATCTATATTTGATTAACAAAATATTCTATGACAACTCTTAAAATATATTTTGAAATAATTCTAATATTCATATAATAATACACAAAAATTATTTTCCAATAGTAGTACAATTCTCTCCAAAGGATTATTTTATGAATTAATTTTATATTGGATTTACGAACAGTCTTCACCATATAGTAGAGCATTTAAAGTTCTATTTTATGTATATTTTTACTATATTTTATGACTATTATAGATAAGTAATAGGATGATGCTTAATTGATTTGCATTCCTTAAAGAGCTTACATGTATTCATACAAATGAATCTAATAGCAAATGGATCTTATAGAGTCCTCTTTTATCCATATGGTAAATTGTCCTCAAGAGAGTGTTCCAAATATGTTTTAGTATTTAAAGACTATTTTGTTATAATTTTTTAGAAATTTTGATTTCAAATTTTGAATAAATTATATGAAAATTTTAATAAAATTAAATAGTTTTAATAATTATCATTATATTCATAGTTTAATTAATTCCAAAAAAATCTTATCAATATCAAATCTCCCATTTGGTTGGCTAAAAATGAATTTATTATAAAAGAAATGCAATATAAAAGTAATACATTATAAAAGGAATATTTTGAATTTGTTTGGAGGAGTGTAAAGTAAAATGAAGCTGATTTTTTTTTTTTTTTTTGAAAAAATGAATGTAGTGTAAAGTTCCAAGATGGTGGTCGACAGTGGTGGCTAGTGCCTAGCGGTAGGGTGACGGCTATAGTGGCCAGCAGCCGATGGCGATGGCCAACAGTTGTGGGTGGTAGCGGATGTCAAATGAGCTTGCTTGCAGTGTAAACAATTATCGATCAAAATTAGGACGAATTTATTTTACCTAAAAAATAAACTTAATAGTTTACACTTTTTTTACTGTACATTCTTTTTTCTTCAACCAAACATCAATATTTTCAAAATTCTTACATTTAAAATATTTTATACCCATTTTACTTCCGTTAAAACAACCCTAAGTAACTGCTTTCTATGCATTTCCATCATCTCAAAAGCGGGAGAACTTATAGAGTGTATGGGTGGGGAAAAGGGCAAATTTTTGCATCTGGTCACCGGACGCGAAGAATAGGTTCGAACATCCAATAAAAATTTGCCACGTCACCTGCGCTTTTGACTACTCTTTTGACTTGCGCTTTAGTTGCGCTTTGACTGCGCTTTACCTGCGCTTTTGACTGCGCTTTGACATGCGCTTTACTTGCGCTTTACCTGCGCTTTAGTTGCGCTTACTTTAAAATAATATTTTATTAATATCCGGACCTATCTCGCGTCCGGTGACCGGATGCAATAATTTGCCGGGAAAAAGAGAGAAGTTAGAGAGAGCGATTTTCAAGGGTGAATAAATGTTGATGAATATTTTGAGCTGTTAATTTCATATCTAACGAACTCCCTTATAGAAGATAATGATCCTTTTATATTTTAATAACTATATTTTTACATAGCTTATTATGATATGTTAGTTAGAATGTTTTGATTAATAACTATGAGGTCTTAGGGGCTGTTTGGTATCGGATTTATCGTGGGATTTAAGTCGGATTTATGCTAAATCCAGCCAAACGGTTTTTGTGCGCGCGTTAAATCCCGGGATTCCGTAAATCTCGGATTTACTAAATCCCTCGGTTCGGTGGATTTAACAGGATTTAACATTAGAAGCGCGCGAAAGGGAGAAAGTTAAGCTCTTGTTGTTGCTTTCGATCAAAATGTCGTAACTTCCGATCCGACAAGAAGGGAAAGTCGTCGAAGGAGCGAAGTCGAACAGCCACGAAGGAACCGAAGTAGCGACGCGCGCAATCTGTACACCTCCTGCTAATAAACGAAGCCGAAGGAGCGAAGTCGAACAGCCGCGAAGGAACTGAAGTAGCGACGCGAGCAATCTGTACACCTCCTGCGAATCAACGAAGCCGAACAACAACGACAAAAAGAAAAGATGAAATACAAACCCTAGACGCCTCAAAATTATTATCGATTAACTTAATTTATATAATTTAAACAAATAATAATTAAGTTATTTAATTAAATAATTAATAGTATAATTAGTGCATAAATTAATTATCTAATTTAACTTAATTGATTAATTAATGATATAATTAGTAATTAAATATTAATATAATTAGCTTATTTAATATTTCAACTCTCATTTTCGTCCATGTTAGTTTGTAATTAACTTTTTATTGAATTTTTGGTCATTTTATATGACCTAAAATTGATTTTATTATGTTTTATGCAATGATCTTAATTTCATAAATATCTCCTTTAAACTTAAATTCCTAACCGCCATAAATCCTGATATATGTTACCAAACAATTTTTCAAGATTTAACAAGATTTAACATTCAACATACCAAACAGTTTTTAGGATTTAACACATTTCAGATTTACTAAATTCGAATTTACATGATTTATTAAATCCCACTAAAGTTAAATCTCACTTGCTGCCAAACAGCCCCTTAAATTTGAGTATTAAGTATATGATATATTTGTAAATTTATCATAATAACCTAAATGCTTTAAAAAAACTATTTTTTATTAGTCAAACATATTTTTCTTTTTCTTTTTTCCGCAGGGTTGAAAATTTCCCTTTGTTCCATATACAAAATTCACCTTCTGGCCCTATCCTCGCTTTCCAGCTCTTCGCTTCGCCCCAGGTTTTCTCCGAGGAAGAAAATGGCTGGTCGCAAGAATCCGTCAATGTCGCCGACCGCAGACGCCGGCGAACCTCCGTCGTCAACCAAAATGGAGGCGGCTGTGCGGAAATGGATCGAAGGCATTGTAGTGAAATCTCCGGCCGCCGGAAGCATGGATCCCTGGAACGGCGAGTTGTTCGACGCGATCCCCCTTACCAGTCTCCATCTCACGTTCACCGGCGGCGGTCGTGCTCTTTGCTCTTACCGCGTTCATGCTTCTGTTGCGGTTGAGAATCTTACAAACCTAATATAGTAATTCCACTGCCGGCCTCTTTTTCCGCCCTAACCCTAATTTCTGAGATCGATCTGTGATTCGGTGATGGCAGGACGAGGAGGGGAATTGGCATCTGGGGGCGATCGCGACGGTGATGGACGACATTGGCGCGGCGGCAATAATGTCGGCTGTTGGCGAGATCAAGATTTCCGTCGATTTTAGCATATCGTTCTTCTCACGTGCCAAGATCGGCGTACGCTTCTTTTATTTTCTTTCTTCTGTTTCTCTCGTTTGGTTATTTAATTTGGGGGTTTGGATTTTGGAGCAGGATGAGGTGGAAATCGAGGCAAAGATCGTGGAGGATAAGGGGAAGCTGACAGCGGTGGTGATTGAGGCCCGACTTAAAAAAACTGGCCAGCTCGTGGCGATCGGCCGGCAGTGGATGTCGTTCACGCCTGCGTTCCATCGCAGCAAAATGTAAAGAAAAGAAAAGGTCATTTACATACGTAACATTTTAAAGTCAAGTACTTATACATCTCTCTCAAAATTTTATATTTACTTATATAGATCTTAAAAACCAGCACTCCCAGCTCCGCTAAAAATCGCTGATCAAACCCCTCAGCTGCTTGAAACTAGAACTCTTCCCTTTCGTCTCTCGCTGGTTTGCTGCAGGTAACCCTTTCCCGTCTGCATGAAAGCACCTTCCTGTTTGAACTTGTTCCCTTTCGTCCCCGCATTCGCTCTCACCGATGGCCGGAGTTAAATCTCCATTTTCTCGGGTGCTTTGGGGCTTTCAAAAGCTGCATTTATGGAATGTTTTAAATCTGGAACAAGTGTCTGAAAACTGAAAGCATCTGTAGATAGAGAAATAAGATTAAGGGTTAGTGTGGAAACTGTTTTTTAAAACAATATTTTAGTTAAAAAAAATTATTTTTATATAAAAAATTGCTTTTAAAAACTTTAAATAAATCAAACGCACCCTAAGTCCCAACCTTCCCAAACTTCTATATTAATCCATCAACATAGTTCTACGTTAGAGCTTCTCCAGCCGAACTGCAGTCGCGTGTATGGAGTGGCTTTTTGCTCCAATGGATCGCCAAAAAATACGTCAATGGCATGCGGATGAACAGTCCGACGCCAATATTGGCGTCGGACTGTTCACCTATGCCAAAAAAATCGCTCTATTTTTTCGCTTCGCGGGAAAGGCGGGAAACAAGAGAGCGCGGGAAAGAAGAGAAATGGAGTTCCATTGGAGATGAATTGCGGCATTTTGAAGTTTTCCGCCATTATAGAGTGAAAAATAGAGTTTTCGGTTGGAGATGCCCTTACAAGCGTCCTGAAGATGAGCAGCAACACTAAATGCTAACATTCATCTCACATTTTAATCCCCTTCTAAGGTATCTCTAGCCAAACTCCAAACGACGGTAAGGTGCAGCTAGTTTGCTCCATTCAAACGGCAAAAAAATTGCTAATCGGTAGAGAGTGAAAAGTGCGACGTCAGTATCAGCGTTGCACTGTTTACCTACGCAACTTAAGCATTTGCTGTTGATCATACTAAGGTTTGAACAGTATAACTGGCACAGTAATAAAAATACTTGTTCAATTTCATTTATAAATGTCATAGAGAAATCATGAAGTCGACATTTAAAAATGCAATCTTGTTTGCTTCACTCACGTACTGCATTTTAAGAAATAATCTGATATGTTACCTATTAAAATGTGTTTATTTAGATGCTCTCCAGCTGCTCGATCATTTGCCCCTTAAAAACAGCATGCAATTTTAACCTATCAGATATTAATTTGTTCTAAACATCTACTATTTGGTGCCAATGAATGTAATTGCATGAATGCATAATAGCTCGGTCATTTGTCACACTATCGAATTACAATCTCTCCATTTTATGTATCCACATTTTATCTTTTATGGTGGCCGTCAACCACGAGAGATTATTGGTTTGGACACCGGACACAGCTTACCGTTCAGTACTTAACAGTATCGAGTAATACTAAACTCGGTACTATGAAGTACTGAGTTTGATACTTCACAATAGCGAGCAATACTGAAATTCATTTTAATAAAAATATAATATAAATTTGAATCTATTAATTATATATTATAATTATTTCAAAATAAAGTTAGTCACTTTGAAATTCATTATGAGTTAATTTTAATTAGGTCATATAAATAAACTATTTAATCTTAATTAGTAAAAATGTTTCATTAAGCTTCATTTGAGACAATTTTTTTGTTATTTTCTAAAACAACTTTTCAGTATAAAATTTTTTTGAATTCAAAATTTTTGTACTAAAAAATCATTTTAGAAAACAGGACCAAACTTGTCCCAAACAAAGCTTAAGATTGCAAAAGAATCAAGCATTCGATAAGCTAGCCGTAGCTCAGCTCGATCACATCTCCTCCGTAATCATTTAATCATTTGATTAAATAATCATATAAACTTGATTGTTTTTTAAATACTGGATG
Source organism: Dendrobium catenatum (assembly GCF_001605985.2). Taxonomy (NCBI): domain Eukaryota; kingdom Viridiplantae; phylum Streptophyta; class Magnoliopsida; order Asparagales; family Orchidaceae; genus Dendrobium; species Dendrobium catenatum. The sequence continues at coordinate 781,955 of NW_021319525.1, read as the reverse complement.
GTTAAATAAACAAATTTGAACAAATATGTATTTGACTTGCTTAAGTTCATGAAAATATCGTTTAAGGCTCGTGAACAAGCTCGATAACAAGTTTGCTAACAAGCTCGACTCTTCTTCAATACATAGATCATGAATATGTCATTTTTGGAGTGCACCATTTAATTAGCAGCAATGCTTGGAACTAGGTTTGTTTTTTTAAGATTGATTTAAATCTTAATTTAATGTATTTTTTGTAAAATTAAGAGAGTTATTTCTATAACAATGACCTTTCATATTACATTTCATGAATGCCATTCTTCAAGAATTTCACTAGAGAAATACACCAGTTGTCAGTAGAAAGGTTTCATCATTTATAAAACAGAAAGCATAGTTTCAATCTTTAAGCAGCCAAATGGGATCCTTAGAAAGGATTAAGATTTCATTTGTGATAATTTTCTTACTAATTTTTAGTATATTTAAAAAAAAAAATTAGACCTTTTTGTATTAAAAATTTACTTTAGAAAACAGTAGAAAAATTGTCTCAAACAAAACCTAAGACTGACTTCTAGTGACTTCATATGGAAGAAAAACTTCATTTCATTGCCAACAAAGATGAGATAATTAAATTTTTTATAAGGCCCCAACCCACAAAATTTTCCAAAATTTTAATTTTGTGCAATAAAACTTTTAAATATTTCAAATACATTTTTTAGTGTAATAAACTTCGACGTCTAAAAATAAGGAGGCAAATGACGCGACTAAAAAATTCACATGATTGGCATGACACTCGATGCAATATTTGAATTAGAAACATCCAAAATTAAATTCAAGATCATCGAAAATCTGATTTGAGTAAACTTATAGTTGTTCAGAATGTCTCAACGAAACGAAGCTATTGTTGTTATAAATGATTTCATCCGACTTCAAATGAGCTCAAATCAAACACTTGAATTATATTTAAAAACTTCTGAACATAAATTTATAAATCAAACGGCTTATAATTCTAACATGCTTAAAGTAAAGTTGAGCAACTTGACGAGACGAATCCAACAAGTCAAAAATCACTTATAATTTCAACATCATTAAGATACTTAATTGCTGAGAAAATATTTCATGATCAAGTGAATCAATATGAAACATATGATAGAGTTTTTTGGATTCTAACCCAATTTACCAAAATGTCCATCTCAAAAAAAGCTATAAATAAGGTCTTATTCAGTATTTTCTAGCTATCACCGCCGACGATTACCACCAATCACCATCGAAACCGCCGCCAGTCATTATCGTCACCGATAAACACCACCAACAATCGCTAACATCATTTCTAAAATTGTGTCAAAATCTAAAGCTATGGTTGGGTATTAACTGTTCGACCAACACCAACAATCGCCATCCCCATTTCCAAACTTCTATTAAAATCTAACCTTGTATTTAAGTATTTATTGTTCATTTGTAGACCTTATTTATATAATCCATACAAGAGAAATCAAACGTTAAAGTGGAAGAAGCTTCTTTATATGAAGCAACATTTTCTGAGCTTGGTTGTTTGTGAATAAGTTCATTTGGTAGCTAAAAGACATGCGCTAGAAATATTAATGAAAGAGTTCATTTTATAGCTCAAAAATGCTCACTATATATATTAGCGAACAAGCTTTACAGTAACTATTTGCCAGTAGACTCAATACAGCTCGTTTGTAAAACTAATGAACATCTAAAAAGTAAAATTCATTAATGGCTCGATAAGGCTCATTTGTTTAAAGGTAGATAAGTAAAAATGAACCTGAAGATAAACTAAACATAAATATCTATCACAAATAGAAAAGCTGAAGAGAGCTTAAACAAACTAATAATAAACAAGCTCAAATATAAACAATCACCTGCCCGACTTGATTTGGTGCGTTTGCAACCCTACTAAAAAAACCATATAATGAGAATTTAAGAAGTCGGATTATAAAATTTTGTTGCTTTATTGTTAGGTGTTGAAAATTTAATAGTAATAAAATAAAATTTTCATATCTTACTATTGATAAAAACTTGCACACATGTACATAAAATAAGCTCTTAAGAAGCAACAATATTTATGGGGAAAGCTCAAAGAAAAAAAAAATTATGAGGATTAGCATAATTAAATATTTCAATAAATAGATGAAGATTGTAGAAGATGATATAACAAAATATGAATGGTTGACTTGAGAAGTAACAAGGGATGACAGACATCAATGTCAGTTGACAATCAACAAAAATAAACATGAGTAGATGTTTAGGGTAAAAGTCAAGATGTGATAGTAAGGCAATATCTGTTGTTAGATAGTAATTGCTAGCAATGATTGTTAGCATCAATCGACATACAAAGCTTTAGAATTATTCAAATCTCTAAGCTTTCTCCAACTTAAGATTAAGAACTAATCATGCATATAAGTGTCTTAATGACATCGAAATTGAGTAATATTAAACTTGTTAAATTCCTCTCATCAAAAAACACATTTTAATTGTAAGCTTATGAGATTCCAAGAAACTTGCTCCCACAAATATTTCATAAAATTTTAAATTATGCATCAAGTGCTTGCTTTAGATTCATTTGGACATGGATAGGCTCCTCTCATTGAAATGTTTATTTAAACTATAACTTAGCTAAAATTAGAATTCAAATGATATAAAATTTAATTCCCAAGTTTTTTAATTTAAATATTGAGTCAAGATCCTTGTTTGATCAAATGAAATATCTGATGATTTATCAATAATTAAACATCCAAACATAGCAGTATAAAGATACTAATAACCTGGAATAAAGACAATCACCTAACTATACAATTGATCAGCAGAACAAAACTATGAGACTAAGGTTTCATTCGGAATGGCTATCTTACTATTTTTTAAAGCAGTTTTTTAGTACAAAAATTAAAAGTTTGTGTTTGAAAGTTTCTTTAAAAAACAGTAAGAAAGTCATCCTAAACGAAGCTTTGACGGCTTTCTTGCTGCTTTCTAAAATAATTTTTTAATACAAAAAATTCTTAAACTATAAATTTTTATACTAGAATGTTGTTTTAGAAAGCAAGATGAAAGCTATCCCAAACGAAGCCTAAATCAAGCATAATCGCTGCACCATTCCTGCAGAGTTGGTGTTGAAACTCCTATGTTTTGCATGTCCCGAATGTTAGCTGCTTGTGTGTAAGTTAGCATAACATCAGTACATATAAAATTTATATTAAGAGCAAAGTATGACAAGATTAGTACATAAAATCATGCCCACGCATTCTATTAGCTTTGAAAAGTGCATTTTATACATATCATGTACTGAGAAGTTTCTAAAAACGTTTTAGTTAATCAAAGTAACAGTGAATGAACAATTCAGAAAATGTTCAGCTAAAGAACATTAATGATTAAATTCTGAGAGCGAGATCACACTGTGTTAATGAACAAATGTGAATGAAGAATGAACACATGAAGTCCAGGGCCAGTGTGTTAGAATGCTAAAGTAGGAGACTATGTAATCTTGGGAAGATGGGAAATATACTCCCATTCAAAATGTTACCATATGATGCTAATAATTTTGAAAAACGTTCTTTTATTATACCTTAATAAGATTTATTCTATCGTTTATTTTGATTGTTGTATTCATCTATTTGCTTATAAATAGACATAATTGTTCAACAAATAGTATTTATCCAATTATCCCCCAAAAACATAGTAACACAAAGTTCACCCTAGTAGCGGCTCCTCCCTCTTCTCCCGTCGCCTGGAGCGCTCCCAATCCCCACACTACAATTTCAGAGAAATTATTACATGCAGAGTCCGGATACGTCCGGACTCCAATAAAAACATGACGCGTGTTCTTGTACACACCATGCACAAATTACAAAATTATGTATATAGTGTGTACAAACTTATATACATAATATACACTGTGTACAAAGACACGTGTCACGTTTTTATTGAAGTCCAAACGTAACTCTACGTCCGGACTCCGCATGTAATAATTTCTCCCAATCTCGACTCCCATGCCCGCTTGCACTCCTACAACATCAAACACTCTCTGTCCCATTACCTTAACCCACAACCGCCGCCCCCTAGCCTCGGCTTTCTACTACATTTGCCCAAAATCTTGCTAGTGTCTCTTCCATCACTCTAGACCCTTCATATTGTCGCTTGGGACCTCGCTCGGGACCTTTCATGCCCTCTCTCAGTTTGGATTGACTTGGTATTGCATTTCTTGCAATCCCGAGCCCCACTCAAAATACTCCTACCATGCTCATAATGCGACCTTACCGTGCATGCAACAAATAGTATCCTCGCTCCTATTGTAGCTCTCAGAGTGGATACCACCCTTGGCCTCTTTCGCATTCTCTTATTACAAGGACTCGCTTACTAAATAAGCAGTAAAGACATAACATTTCCATCTTCACGATTTAACTTTCTCCTCGTTTTTTCTCTACTTATAATGTTATGACTTCTATTTCTCCTCTTCCTGAGACAATCCTCCTCTGTTGGTGTCATCATTAGATTAATAATACCAATTACCTCCAGTGAGAAAAGAGCTTTTCAATCTCTCATCAGATGACACAATAACTTCTATCAAAATTGATGCCCATTCTCCGTATAAGACACTGAAGGTCACCAAATGGAAAGATTCCAATTATGTCATTCCTAGTTGGCTCCTCAACAATCCTGAACCATCCATTGATTATACAGTCATGTTTCAAAGCATACCAGAAAATGTGGGACTTCGTTTCACTTATTGTTAAAGATAATAATATATCCCAAATCTACATGTTATTTTGTCCTTATTTTTCTATTCAACAAAATAACAAGCCAATTCAATAGTGTTATAACACATTAAGAGTGAAATCAGATTCATTTTGTTCTTTGGCAAAAATAGAAAGAAGAATTCATGGTTGCAAAATTCCTTTATACTCTTCATCCTCTCTTCAGGATATATAACCTCAATGATTGGCTAATTCCATTGTACCAAACATCGCTAGCGTTCTATCTCGTGTTCTCTGCATAACTAAAATATCAAATCTCTTCTTCGGTCCATGATGAATCCGCCCTTGCTACTACTTCACAAGGCAAGTGAGGTGGTCAAAGTCGAGGAAGACAAAGAAGTTATGGACATGGCCATAAAATCCTCTTTACCCCATCTATGCATTGTAACCACAATAATCACACTCATACATGATTTTAGGAAAATTGTGGTTATCCTTCGATTGTCCAACACATATCCATAGATAACTCCAAGTTATTGCATTCATATGGTGTTATTATCTTTTAAGATGAATATGATCAACTGCTTCAACAGATGAATACCACTCTCAGTTTCTCGAACTTTTATTTGGTCCGGTCACAGGATGTAGCTCTATGTTCGGCCGCCAATAAAATCGTGCCACGCGTTCTCACTATTTACCGCGCGCCCCGACAACCCGACCCAGAACGGACCCGGTATTGCTCGGTATTTGCTCGGTATTGCTAAGTATTGGTCGATTTGCTCGGCAATAACCAATACCGAGCAATACCGATCAAATACCGAGTAATACCGAGCAATAACGAGTTGTACCGAGTTTTTCTAGAAAAACTCGGTACAACTCGATATTGCTCGGTATTACTCGGTATTGGTCTTCACAGAGCGGTATTTCTTGTTATTGCCAAGCAATACCGAGCAAATACCGAGTAATACCGAGCAATACCGAGTTGTGCCGAGTTTTTCTAGAAAAACTCGGCACAACTCGGTATTGCTCGGTATTACTCGGTATTGGTCTTCACAGAGCGGTATTTCTTGTTATTGCCAAGCAATACCTAGCAATACCGAGAAATACCGAGCAAATACCGAGTAATACCTCGCAATACGCGAACATAGCATTCCCGGGTTCCAGTTTCGGTCAAGTCGTCGGGCCGCGCGATAAAGAGTAAGAGCACGTGGCGACATGTTATTGACGGCGTAGCTCTACGTCCGATCAGAGGACGTAATAATTGTTCCAGTTTCTCAAGCTATCTCTTTATTAAGCTTTGTTGTTGATGCCTCTTCTAGTATGTCATAGGTTTTAGATTTAGGAGCATCTTCCCATATAACAGATAATTAATATTTACTTTTCTTCACTGCACAAGTCTTCTTTGCCTCATGTCGTCATTATCAATCATTCGAATCCTTTCTTTCTACAAAAGGCATTGTTCATCCTTGAAAATCCTTATTCAGATGCGTTATATGTTCTCCAATTTCGAATAAATTTATTATACATACAATATTACTAGAACACAAGTAATTTTGCAATCTTCTATTAGCCTTTCAGGATCTTAGATGGAAGAAGACAATTAAGTGATTGAATGTGGAAGCATCTACAACCTAAAAACAGATACTTCTTTTGCCTTTGCCTCCATTATTACTCTATCAGTGGCACAATAACTTGGGCCATCCTTCACCTGCTTGGCTTCAAGAATGTCATCTCTTTCATTCAAATTTGAATGTCAATGGCCTACATGTGAATTGGATAAACATCGAACAGTCTCACTCCTTCTGAGTTAGTTCGCTATGATATTTGGAGTCAAAGTCCTATTTTGATGCACTTAGGGTTCCAATATTTTGTTATATTTATTGATGATCATTCTCAAGTCACTTGGATATATTTATTAAAATGTCGATCAGAAGGCATTGATGTATTTCCTCCATTTTCTTAAGAAATTAAAGTTCATATTTTTCGTAATAGCAACTTTTGCACATTAAGAATGCTCCATAATATATGCAAATCCAATTGTATTATTTTTTTTAACAAAAATGGCATTGTTCATAAAACTACAAGTGCATATGCATGTAAGTAAAATGGAATTGTACAGCATAAAATAATCATCTCCTCAATGCAAACATTCATATTTCACATAAATGTCCCCAAACAATTTTGGGGAGATGCGTTCCTAATTGTAAGTTATTTTATAATTATGCACCTTCTACACTTCACAACAATGAATCAATCATCAACATTTGTTTCCCAAATCAACCTATTTTTCTCACTCAATGAATGCTTGGTTAACTTTTCTTTGTTTATGTATTTCACCTACATGATAAACTCTCTCTTTGTGTCACTCATATGTGGGCTTCGAACCCGGCCTCCGCTCGCTCTTCTTTTTATTCGGCGAGGGAGTTTTAACGGAATTAAGTTCCGGGGTAAATTTTGGAAGCATGAGTTGTAGATAAACCACACCCAGAAAGATTTCTCCCTCATTTTCGCGAGGACTTTATGATCTGAGTTCTGTTTCCTATAGGCCCGAAAGCCCCATAATTACTACCCTCCGGAATAACGAGAGAGAACTTTCGATTAACGGCTATGTCATCAATTGATACTAAGTAGAGATAGGTGTTGATATGGCTATTAGTAAGCAACATTGTTTAGGATTTGGAGATTAATTAAATAGCAATTTACCACCTTGCACTTAAGGCATGGTGGGGGAACTGGATGATGGACACCGATCAAGATTCCATGTTCCGCTCGTCGCGGGTCATCGTGGGTCCCTGGTCATTAGTCAGAAGGAGGTAGCACGCCCACATGACAGAAAGCATTCCTTGTCTGGCAGCCATGGCGTCTGCTTCGTCCAAGGGACCCCTGTAGATTCCTGGGGTGATATTCTGTCTAACGGGGACAATTTGAAACTCACTTAGCTGACAGAGGGCTTTATGGCCTTAATCAATCTATCTTATGTCTGAAGTCATATCTCAATGATTTGATGCCAATAAGGATCGTATCAGCGCTGGCCATAACCGGTATTTCGTGGTGTCATTTAGCGGCAAAACCACTCGGTTCAGAGGGCCCCGGGTCATAACCGTTTATCCTGCGGTGCCTTTTGGCGGCAAAACCGCCGGTTAGAGGACACGTACTACGTCCTTATTGGCAGGAGATTGTTTGAGAATGAATCCTAGTGATATTTTCGACTAGGCATTTAGCTCAATGTGAGCTGAAGTAGTTTTTAACTTGTTCACCCTAGCAAACTGTTACGGAGGGTGGATGAATTTTGCCTTAAATGTTTTGATGATTAGTTTCAAATTTAAATATCTTAGAGCCTGATGATTCGTTTGGATTTTTGTGGAATTTGGATTTTGTAGAAATTTTAGGACATTTTGAAATATCTGAGAGATTAACCCTTCTGGTTGAGATTCACATTCAACATGGCCATCATCGGGGCATTTGGAGACATTTTCATTTGTAGTTTGAACCTTGTCAACTCTGTCTGGATGTCGACAGAGGATCGGGTTTCGTAGGCTTTATGCCTTTGTGAGTGAATTCTATTTATTATAAGCCTTGAAGGCCTAATATGAATGTATTAAAATAAATACACCGGTCCCCACAACCGTATATTTATTTGATGGTCCGAACCCTGTCGACTTCTATTGATCTGTATAGAAGGATCGGATTCGGACTTGAATTCACTTGTTGACCCGCGCAGCATCCCTAGGCGTCACGTGTGTACCAATAACACGCTCGCCGGGGCCCATGCGGGTGTTTTAGAATTTCATTGATTTGAAGTACCCTTTTGTGTACCTATGTGTATACAAGCTACGGTGCACTTGTGCGGGGGTATTTTGAAATAATTGTAGTTGTGTAAGTAATTGTCATTATAATGCACACAACTTTTTTTCACTTGAGAGCTTGTACACGCCTTCTGTCCGCTAGTACGAGTATTGTGGATCTGGTGGCGATGAGTTGTATGTTGTAGACGTCTTCTGTCTGCTTGCATAAATGTTGCAGATCCGGTGGCGGCTTGTAGCAGCTTGTGGATTGAATTGTTTACTGCTTTGTACAGATAGACTGTCGTGCACTACTTGTTATTTTCTGTAGGGGCATTGTAGTGCACTAACGAATCTCTTGCTTTTGTCTCGTAGGAGCTTGCCCTTGTTGAAGGTCTTCTTTATTTTGCTTGTGGATAGCTTTCTTAGACACATCTTGAAGAACTAAATAACTGCTAAAGTTCTTCATGATCTACCTATAACTGAATCACACCTAATTCCTGATTGTTGTTGGCCACTTCATGCGGACAATCATACTTGGTGTTTTATTCATCATGAAGCCTTACTCATTCAAATGGTTTTGTAATGCTTTTGTATTTGATTTTCACTTGTTTGCACTGATAAATTAATCTTTCACTTGTATGTTAATATTCACTCGAATGCATCCAAATGTGTCACCCTGTTATATTCATTGCATGCAAAACCTTTCTGGTTTCAATTAACACGTTGGTTGCGGTATGAGTCTCTTGCAGTGTCATTAAACCCCTCTGCTTACAGGAGATTGATGTGTTTGATTGGTGGACCGTTGCATTTACTTGTGTGTCTTCTAGTATTAGTAAGGACTGCCACACATATCCACCAGATAGCCAACCTCAGTAGTAGGGGCTTCCCTATGACTTGTATAAACCTTTATACATTGACTTCCATTATTTGCATACATTTTGTAATACCATTTCGAGACTTTGCATATTTGTTTGAAATCAAATCTCCTCTTATTTTATTGCTTGCAAAGTTGAATATAGTTGCTTGTAGTTCGATGTTGATTGTAGGCAAAAAGTTGAATATGTCACGGTTCTTCTATCGATGTCTTTGGAGAGTTCATCGAATCCATTATACAATCATTGTATATTCTTTATGTTTCCTTCATGAATACATCGGGATGTTCATTACAACCACCACACCCCTTTCCAAAAGCATGATTGTCGTTGTATTTGCCACCATCTTCTTGTCACTTGCAAATGAGTTGAACGTGCAGGTTCTTTGTCTCCAAAGATGGTTCATAACATGTATAATAAGCTTCACATTCATCATTTATTTGATATTCATTCCTTATCTAGCATGAAGACTTTCATCACTTGTGGGAAACTTTAGATGTAGGCATATTGCCATATCGCTCACTTTGGTTGAATAATTTGAATCGCTTTAGTTTATTATTCCTTGTTCATGAGATAACTTTCATTTGAATGGTTGGACTCCTGTTGACTTAAGATTTGCATTTTTTTTTTTTGTATCTCCTTCGAGTATAATTGTTGTTGATGATAGGGATGTAGAAGTTTCTTTGCCCACCACGAATCTATGTTTTCATCTCAATGTTCTTTCAAATGCGTTTGAAAAATTAAAGTTATCACTTGATTTTGATGTTCATTAGAAAGATCTATGTCTTTAGATTGGTGTTGATTTGATTGAGTACTTGCTAAATTAAAGTCCCGTTCCATGTGATTCATTTTCAAGTTCAACTTTGTTGTCAAATTTGTTTTATTCATCCATGTGATTCATTTTCAAGTTCAACCAAGATGAAAGGAAATATGGAGGGATGAAGAGAGAAAAACCAAGATGAAAGGAAATATGGAGGGATGAAGAGATAAAAAGAAAAATGGGGAAGAGGAAGAAGAGGGAAGGAAGAAGAAGAAGAGGAAGAGAAGAATAATGGAGGAAGAAGAAGAAAAGAGAGGAAGAAGGAGAGATTTACCTTGCTTGGAGAGCTTGGCGTGAAGAAGAGCGTGAGATGAGAGGGGGAATCGTGGATTTGGCGGTTTGGAGAGTGAGGAGGGCTATGAGGTTAAGTGGGGATATATTAGGGATTTTTTATTTTAAAAAAAAAAAACTTTTTTTATTTAAAAGCTCTCTTTCTCTCTCTTTTTTCTAAAATTTTTTAATTAAATTGCACAATAAAAATAATTTTTTTTAATCTAGCATCGAGTTTTTTTTTTTTGCCACATCGCCGCTCGCATACGTCGTCGCATCGATTCGCGCGCCCAAAATTTAAATTTTCACCGACCGGCGACCCTCATCAATATGGGTGTCGATCTTAGATGTTTTCGTTGCTCCGGACGCATCGGCGCTGTCCGTTTCGCGAACGGAGGTCATTTCGGCAATTTTGAGTTTTTTTTGTCGACTCGCGTCGGGTGAGTTTTTGCGCGATTTCGAGCTCTTTCACTTTTGAAACCCACCTTGCGCTGTCAACTCGATCCCGACACTAGTATTAGGGTCAACATCATATAATCCTTAGGTACTCTCAAATTAAAAATTTATATAAATATTATGATCTCCTTATCAAACATTTATACACATCAACTATCATTACATATCTTGAGAATACCCATTTCTTTCTTCCCACGAACTCTAGATCATCACTATTTTTTCCACTTTCTCATGTCGTTTCGCTCTCCTGACCTTTCCTCTAAAAATCATGTCGTTTCGCTCTCCTGACCTTTCCTCTAAAAAATGTACAACTGAAAACCTCAACCAACTCCTATAAATATTATGATCTCCTTATCACATCAAACATTTGTCACATCAGCTACCATTACATATCTTGAGAATACCTCTTTCTTTCTTAGCACGGCCTCTAGATCATCACTATTTGTTCCACTTTCTCATGTTGTTTCGCTCCTTGCCTTTCCTATAAAAATGTACTCTTAAAAGCCTCAACCAACTCCTATAAATAATAAACTTACTATCATCACATCTACTTATATTAAAGACTTCTCTGATATATTTCCTTTAAAGTCACGCCTCCCAATTGTGTTATGATGAGGTGAATGATAAATTACTTATCATCCTATTAGTCTTCATAACCTATGACCATTATCTCCAGCCTATTGTTGTTTTGCATGTCTTTATTGGATGCCAATATTCTCAAGACATACCTAGTGCTATCACATTCAATGGAAACAGGTTATGAATGTTGAAATGGATACCCTTTATAATTAAAAACATGGGAATTAGTTGTCCCTCCCTTTCTGGTGAAGTCAATTGTTTGTCAATGAGTTTTCACCAAGAAGTTTTATCTTAGCAACTTCACTGATTGGTATACAGCTCAATTAGTTGCCAAAGATTTAGCTCGAACCAATGAGATAGATCATTTTGATAATTTCTTTTTGATAACCAGGCTCAACTCTATCAATATTTTAATCTTTATAGCTATAAATCAAGGTTAGCCCATGTTGCAAATGGATGTTAGTACACATTTATTTATGATGATCTGAATGAGGCAGAAAATATGGAGCAATATCCTGGAAACAATAGGCTAAATTGTGCTAGTAATTTGTGTAGATGAAATATTGCTTACTAGGAGTGATATAGAAGGCGTGTCTAAAGTAAAGCACTACTTACAAATTAATTTTGGAACCAAAGATCTATGGTGCCCTGAATGCCTTCTTGGAATTAAATTAGCTTACAACAAGAAATGGGTCTCTTTGTCTGAAAAAAATATATGATCTCTATTATGGTGCAAATCAGCTGACACTTCCATATATAACCAAATCATATAAGATGAGAATGTTATGATGAAAATCTCTGGATCAAACATTAGTTGGAAATTAATTTACCGGAGAACTATGTGGTCGAATAACTCTTTTTATTGTTGGGGTCATAAGTAAACATATGTAAAACTAAAACTAAAAGCATTGGGTTGTTGTTCTTCATACTATTAGATACATCAAGAAGGCTCCTTAAAAAAGGGTTGATGTAAAACAGGACTTGGCGCTTAAATATTACAGCATTCATTGATGCCAAACAACATTAGCTTTGTTGATGGAAAAAAAGTCATATCTTGTTTATTATATTTTGGTGGGCGGTAATCTGATCAACTAGAAGGCTAAAAATCAAGTTCATAGCTAGATTCAGTGCTAAAGTGGAATATAAAGCCATGGCTCGTCCTAGATGTGAATGATATGGGCCAAAAATATATTAGAAGAATTTGGTTTTCTAGTTAGTTATGGTTATGTATTGAGATAATAGTGCAGCCATATGCATTGCCAATAATCATGTATATTATAACAGATCTGAAGTTCTGAACATATTGATTGATAATATCCCCATCAATTTCACCATCATTTTGAACAATAGATCCAAGCTATCTAAAACATGTACTCTTATTAATGACTTGATCGCCCAAAGTCACAATCCCATCACTAGGTCTATTGCTACTAAAATTACACTCCATTATTAAAGCACTTGGGGTCCTCTCTCATTTTCTCACTCACATGACAAGCTGAAACTAACAAATAAATATGCTCTAACTTAACGGAGAGTATTAATGTATGATGTCTAGTCGAAATAATATTAGGATACCATTATACTGAGAGAGTATATAATTTAGTAAATTTCCATTTTTTCTTCGTTAATTATATTTTTTCTTTCATTTTTTTTATTCCTAATATAATCATCATATATGCCAATAAAAAAGTGTCATTGTTCAATGAATAATATCATCCAATACTTTCTCCATAACAAAAGTTCCAAAATCATCATCTTTGTACGTCTGAAGATTATAATATTAAGAGCTTATTTTGTAAGTCGATATTTAACAACTATAAGCCAATAGTGTTTCACAAGTATTCTGGTGGTTATGGCTTTTTCAGTGCGCCTGGGTGGTCAAATACAGAAAGAACACAGGAGAAAGTCCTTTTTAGTAACCTACTCCAAATGAGTAAAGGAATAGTCTTGCGGTTATTAGGAAAATTTTGATTTGCAGTTGAAGTTCTGAAAATCAGGGAGGTTCAAATGTGAGAACTCAACTTCAAAACTCTTAAAGCCACTCATGCAAATTAGCTATATATAGATGTTCCATCAACGGTGAAAATTTTTCAAAGTTTTCCAATGAAACAAAAGTATCAATGAGTTTAAAAGCAGTTACATAAAAAGAAGAACGTCTAACTCATGTCCAAGGTCTCTATTTCCTTCTCTTCATTCTAAATAAACTGGGCATATAATATAAAGGCAACATATGAATCATGATTTATTTCAAAAAATGAAAAAGCAACGGAAGATGGGATAATGAACATGCTCAGTGGTCAATATCCAACAATATACTATTATTATCATCAAAACACAGAGCATTAGCACCAAGATTAACAAGATCTATGACTGGTTACAGTGAAAATGACAGGTTTACCTGTATGAACTTCTGAGTTTGCAGCAGCTGTTGCATCAACAATAACAGAAACAGGTTGGTAGTTTGATGCGACAGCATCAAAGACAGTTTGACGTATGCAATTTGGTGTTTGAACTCCTGAACAAAACAAAAATTGACAATTTAATGCCTAGAATCAGTTACACATGCATATAATATGAAGTCCAACACAACATGGACGAAAATTTCATTCAATATTTTATTTTCCCAGAAAAAAAAAATACGAAAATCATATCCCAGCTACAGTTTTATTTCAGTCTACAAGTTCTACCATGCCTCTTGCAAACTTTTGTTCAAAATTTGTGAAGGTAATTATAACACTTCCTACAGAAATACGGGTAGGGTTCTACATTGTTAAAAATAGTTCTTTCACCGACATAAATGGCCTTTAGAGCAGATCATCTAGCATGGTGAAAAGACCAGTATATCCTCTCTCTATTAACCAGATACTTACCAACAACAACTAAGCTCTTGATTCCAGAGCTTTGAAGGAGAGAATTCAAGTGAGTGTCAAAGAATGCACTAAACCGTGTCTTCACTAATTTATATTCCCCTTCTAAAGGCACAAGCCCTTCCACTAATTCAGCGCCCTTCGAATCTTTCATGGTAGGTCCTTTGCCATTAACATATAGATGCCTCCGGAACAACTCAACATCTCTCCCGCAGGGGTCATGTTCCCTGACAACCTAAATTGAAGATCAATAAAATTAAGCAAGGAATTACCCAAACGTTATTCCAAACAATTCACTAACAAATTTATAAAATTAAGATATAAACCAAAAACAAGAGTTTGCTTATATTCAATATACTCATCAGTTGCATCAACTTTATCAAAGAAGTAACAAAATGAGGCAAAAGCATAGAACGCTGTTAATATATGCTCATGACAGAAACACTTTAGTCTTTAGCATTATTAGCTGCTATATTCATGAGCAACCTAGCAAAAGAAATTACTATAAATGTCATCTTATCATCTTATTGGTGTTAAAAGGATCATGCAACTTAAAATATAACAACCCTTGAACAAATAGACAAACAAGAAGTGATAAAAGTTACTAAATTAAACTACCTTACTAGGAAAAACCATGGCAAAAAGCACTTTTGGCTTTCAGTTTTAACTGTAGTCTTTGATCAACTCTTGGCAATCCCAGTTTCAGTTCTCTTTGAAGAAGTTCAATTCATCCAGCCCAATAGAAATTTCTAAATCCTTATGCCATTCCTTATCATAATACAAACAAAATTAATGTATTGCTTGCATTCCAAAGTTTGCTCTTGGAAAAACCTTGATGACTCAATTTGGAAAAGAATTGCGTAGAAATACTGAAGTAGTGCACAAACTCCTCGAGGTGACACTAGCACGCCATGTGGCACATGATATTAACCAAAGTTTTGAATTTAAATTCTAATCACTTATTCAACCTTATTTAAAGATATTAGTTACGTTATTTGACTTCTCATTTCATTTTAAAGCAGTTAGATCATACTCCCAAAATTCTCGAACTCTGACCATTTGACATACAGTCAAATCCACAGATTCAAGATACAAAACTGATGCATGCAAAATTTCAATTTTTTTTTAGTTTTTTTTTTAACTATTGCAATTTGAATGTTATATTTATTTTTTGTTTTTATTTTCTACCTTATAATGGAAGGCAACCTATGATCATAAGTAGGTTGTGCTCTTGGACATGTTTTACCTTGGGTGTGCTAGTTTCTTTGGTGCCTTGGCTTTGGGCTGATTTGGTTCTTGGGTTTGGGCTTGGTTGTCTCGGGTTAAGCTGCCCCTTTGGTGAGCTGCTGTGTTCTGCTTCTCAATTCAGCTCATTAAGAAGTTCAGCTGCCTTTTTAGCTCATATTTCCTGCTGTCCGGGTTCTTCCCCTCTCTGTTTGGCCTTTCAGTTTCTCCACCTGGCGCCTGTTCCCGTGGCTAGCTGTTTCTATTCCAGCGTGGTCCCTTCGGGTGCTTCTCTTGGCGTTGTCTGTTGACCTTTTGTCTCCCTTTTTCTGGTTGGTTCAGCAGGTGGTTGTTGGGGCTATTTGGCTTCCTCTTTTCTCCTATAAATATGGGTTGTTTTGAAGCATTTAGAGGTTGTTTGCTGGTGAGAAAAGAAATCTAAGAACTTGAGGGTTTCTTCTTGGGAAAGCTTGCGAGCTTCTTCCACTTCCCTTCTCCTCTCTTTGATTTGGTCTTGAGCTTCTTTCCTATTTCTTCTCTCCACAAGTTTTCACTCCACTTATATCTTTCTTCTCAAGCTCTTGAAGGTGTTGGTTGGCCGGTTTGGTAGCATTTGTCGGAGGAGTTTTGTGGTGGACATTGGCCCAAAGTTGCTATGGTGGACCCTTGGTTTGCAAGTCCTTAAGCACTTCTTTTATTTTAACTACTATTTCGTTGCATGTAATGTAACCACTAGTTGGTTGTTCTGAGGGTCGCTTGTTTTATTTTTATTTTACTTTCGTTTTGTCTAACGTTTGTTTGTTTCAAGTGGTCTTTGGTGTTTGCCTACTTTAAGTTAAATTGAGAAAAGTTCTACTAACCATTGTGTTCTCCTTTTGGTTTTTTCTATCTAGTTGTCTGCATCAAAAACTGATCCCAACAACCGCACCGCCTTCATCTGCACTATATAATCAAAACCATTAATATCGGCATGGCCCTCCATAGCCCTGAATTCAATTTCATAGCCTCTCGTCACACCACCGCCTTCGCCAACCTCGTCCAGATTCAATCAGGAATGTAACCTCTAGAATCATTGCTTTTTGTAGGGAAAACTCCATTTTTCAAACTAGCCATATTCAAAGTAATGAAATAATATGTTTTAACCTTAGTCGATCTCAACAATCCTTGCAAGACAAGATAAATCACTAGTAATGTCCATCAAAACTGGAGCTATCAAGAGCATGCCGTGATGCAGAATGGGAAGAAGAATAAAGATTAAAGGAAAGGAGAAGGAAAGCATAGAAGGAGAAGAGAAACAATGAGAAGAATAGGAAGAGGGACAAAAAGAAATGGGAGAGAGACCAATGAATCAATATTTAATTTTGTTAAATCTCAACCTTCCGTTGTGAAACCGATCCCACAACTATGAACAGTGATCTGTGGGAAGCCCGCCTGGATCACGTTGAATACCTTCCATAACTAGACAATTGGTTTATGAAGGAATTTATTTCAGCAATCATTCAGTAGTTATTTGTTTCCTCATTAGACCTTGTATATATCTATAAATAGGAAGTATTTTGTATAACAAAGAAAGCTTTTCCCTCTCAAGTTCCCAATTTTAACATGGTATAAGAGCCAACGACCTTCATTGCCGTGGAAGAAAGATCGCCGAAGGAGAAAAAAGAAGAAGACAGTAAATCGGAAGCCGCTTGCGGGAAGAGGACTTACCGGAGCCTAGCGAGAGACGAACCCAAAGCCTCGATGCAAGAAGGGGCGCTCGACTCTCAGCCACCCTAGCCGTATCTCTCGGTCGAGCTCAGGTAGAAGCCGCTCGTGAGAAGACGGTTGAAGACGGCGCTCGGACGCTCCTTCTCCAGTCTTCCTGTCTCGCTCGGATACACCGGACGGACGAAGTTGTGCCAAAGACGAACCTTGCGGACGGATCCCTTGAGGACGAATGGAGTGTAAAACCCGAAATCAACGTTAATAGGCCTCGCATGCATTTCGATGCGCTGCGACGAGATTTAAGTGAAAATTTAAAGTTAACGGATTTCGACGGAAATAATTTTATAAAATTCTACGCAAAATTTTAAACAATTTGGTATATAAAACTTATATATAAAGGGGCCTACCTGAGACTTGTAGGAAATTTGATCTACCTCTCCCACACTAGACCAGATATAGCATTTCCTATAAGCATGGTCAGTTAGTTTATGCAGAATCCAAAGCAGATTCACATGAAAGCGGTAGACAGGATATTGCACTACCTTAAAGGAAAACCAGGAAAAGGGATTCTCTATAAGAGAGATCGCGGAATAAACCTAGAAGTAGACAAAGATGCTGACTACGCAGGATCATCGGTTGAAAGAAGATCTACCTCTGGATACTGCACATTTCTTGGAGGTAACTTAGTTACATGGAGAAGCAAGAAACATAATGTGGTCGCAAGATCTAGTGCAGAAACATAATATCGAGCTATTGCCTTGAGAATATGTGAGTTACTATGGATCAAAATAATCTTAGAAGACTTAAAGGTCAAGTGGGATTAGTCCATGAGGCTATATTGTGATAATAAATCAGCATAGCCCACAATGCAGCCCAGCATGACAGGACCAAGCAAATAGAAGTGGACAAACATTTTATTAAAGAAAAACTAGACAATGGTCTAGTAAATGTCGATCATGTATCATCAAAAGATCGACCTGCAGACATCCTTACCAAAGGATTGGACAGTTCTTCCTTTCTCAGAATGATTGCCAAGCTGGGAATGACAGATCTATATTCTCCAGCTTGAGGGGGAGTGTTAAATCTCAGCCTTCCGTTGCGAAACCGATCCCACGACTATGAACAGTAATCTGTGGGAAGCCCGCCTGGATCACGTTGAATACCTTCCATAACTAGACAGTTGGTTGATGAAGGAATTTATTTCAACAATTACTCTGTAATTATTTGTTTCCTCATTAGACCTTGTATAGATCTATAAATAGGGAGTATTTTGTATAATAAAGAAAGTTTTTCCCTCTCAAGTTCCCGTTTTTAACAAATTGAATAATCAAGTTTATTTTCAACGCAAGGCCATTAACATTTTTATAAATTTAAAGCTTATAATACTTTCCTAAGATGCATAAATTATTAAGCATGAGAATAGTATGCCCTTATATATAGATATATATACATAAACATGTCAAAACTAAATGAATACATGCCTATAACAAACATGGAAAGACTTCAAAGAGTTGGAAGTTGTCCATGGTAGTGGAGGAGGTGAAACTAGTTCATGCATAACTTTATAATATCATGAGAAGATGCAAGTAGCTCAAGGCAAACCTCTGGAGGTTTTGGAGAATGAAGGTGAATAAGGTAAAACCTCCATCCTGGCAATAAAGTGTTCACAACTCATATTATAGTTGATGTTAGAACAAATTTAATGGCAAGCTTAGTAAGAATAACCAAAGAATTATGACAAGTGCAAGTAGTGGGAATTACCATTGTGTGAAATGAGGGATATTAGATTGGAATAGTTCGCATTGGTGAAAGATGATGCACAAAAAGATGAAATCAATTTTGACTTTGATGACATTAAAGTGGTTCTAGTAACGACAATCTTTGTATGTACTGCAGAGGCTCAATCTCAAGTGCAACAATCAATTTTGAAGATTATGGCAAAGTTCAGATCTCAATCAATTGGTCAACTTCAAGCTGATCATTATCATCATGCATCTTGATACACTAATTTAATTTTTGAACTTGTGTTTGTGGGAGTGTCTACTTAGGAATAGTGTTTCAGGGGTAGCAATCAAATATATAGGTTTTTAAAAGTTGGTGTTTTGATTAAAGTAAAAAAATGCAGAGTAGTAGTTAGATTAACCCTCTAGTTCAATTTTGATGTATTTGAAAATCGTTATATATACATTGTAAATTGTTTATCATTATTGCAGCAGTCACCCCCTCGCCGCGTTTCCACTGCCAATTGCCCTCGATCCGGCCGATAGTTGCAAGCCACCGACCATCATTATCATTGGGATTTACATTACATTCATTTTACTTCAATCCAAATAAAAAATAATAATTACTTGCATTTTATTTTGCACTAATTCAAATAACTCCAAAGCATTTCAAATACATTGCATTCCTTTTTCAGCAAATCAAATAGCCCTTAGCCTAAGCTTGGATTTTTTGCATGTTTGGTTTGAAGTAAAATGGGCGTCAAGTATTTCAAATATATAGGTTTTGAGAATTTGGTGTTTGGATTAAAGTGAGAGAAATGCAAAATTTTGAAGTACTTAGAATTAACCCACTAGTTCAATTGTGATGTATTTGAAAATCTTTAGATATGGACAAGTTTCAAATACGCTGTAAATTCTCTATCATCATCGCACTGGCCAACCCCCCCCCCCCATCTCTCTCCACATGTGCCCGCCACTGCCACCTACTGTCACAACTGCTCCCACTCCGATTGGCAACTGCAGAACATTAGCCACCACTATCATTGAGATTTACATTGCATTTATTTGACTTCAAGTCAAATAAAAAATAGTAAATACTTGCATTTATTTTGCACTACCCGAATAACTCTAAAGCATTTCAAATATATTGCATTTCTTTTTTAGCAAACCAAACCGTCCTTAGCCTAAGTTTGGATTTTTTGCATGTTTTATTGAAGATGTTGAGCAAATATGAATCATGTTAATGCAAAATCAAAATATTGCACAATGTTGTTTGGATGTGACTAATCAAAATATATATTGGCGTACTGAAATTGATCATCATAATATTCATTAGCATCATAATAAGAATAATTGTTATGAGTCTGATATAAATATCCAAGATGATGAGGCCTATTAGATGAACTTTGTTGATATGTATTTGCAATGGTGTGTCAATGGCAGAGCCAGAAATTTTATTCAGTGTGGGTTACATTAAAATAGTTTTGTTTCCCGTCTCATTTAAAAGGTTAGAATATATTAAAATAGTTTTATTTGTCATCTCATTACTGAAGGCAAGATGAGCTGTAAAATCAAAATTAATAATGTAAATAACATGGCCCTTAGAGCTTAGAAGATAAAAACATCTACCACGGCGGTCTTCGTTTAGGGGCGAGAGATAAGCAAAAGTCATAGGTCACAAGTCACGAGAGAGGAGCAAGGGGAAAAACTAATCATTGATGCTTTTCAAGTGTCTAGAAAAAGATGTTTATGACTTCTCTGGATTATTAAATAACTTTAAAAGGAAGAATTATAAAAATTAGGGCACGTTTCCTCGTTGGTGAACTTGTTGCTCTATTAAGCCACTAAAACAATCAGCTTCAAGCCTCTTTAGGCTTTCAATTTTAGCTTTAGTCAAATCCTTGAGAGGAGATCTCTCGTCCACAATGGAAAGTCATTCCTCCCTCTCTCTTTCAAAATTTTACCCCATTAGTCTTTCTCTCTCAACAGCTAAAGCATTGCATGGTCCGGGTAGAAGGTGGATTGAAGACTTGAAATGGAAAAAGCATGTATTTTTTTAGGGGGGGGGGCACGTGCCACCCTCCCTCTGCCTATGGGTGTGTGTGTGTATACATAGTAATGATATTCATCATAATCATACTACTAATATTGATATTGATGATAATAAATATCTTCATGTTGTCTAGTATGTTCATTAAAAGAATAGCAATCAAAAAATTCAAAACATTCAAGAGAGGAGTTTATTGATGAAATGGTTGCTCCATGAAGCAAGAAGTTGCAATTGCAATTACGGTGTGCTAATAACAAAATGAACAAGCCCAATCTTGTACACAGAGAGAAAAGTCGTGAACTATTAGGATGAAGTGCATATATTGGAAGGAAAGAAAGGAGGCGATAAGTCGTGTGTTGTCTGTAGATTGAAATATTGAAGAATCACAAAAGTGAACAGAGGCAATGGTTGCATTGGCTTGGTTAGGCCCAGTGGATTAGGTTCCAATCATGTGCAAGTTCCATACAAAGATGGGTAAGCTAGAGTGTTAGTAGAGACACCATGTATTTGGATACAATCATGTGCAAGTTCCAAATGAAGCGTGATGGGATAGAGACCGTGGGCACAAAGCAAAGGTTGTGTGGGACACATAGTTTAGTTGTTACATGCAAGCAGTGGGTGTTTTACATACAAGAATAGTGAAGTATTAGTGAGTAAAGAACCAGTGTCACATGTTTGCCCAATAGAGCTTAAGTGCAAGGGGAAAACATAAGGCATAAGCACCTGAATGATAAGGTGGCAATAGAGATTAGAGTGGGATGAAGATGGATCTAGACAATGGGAGACAACCACTAGTAGTTAAATGTAAGTAAGCATCATGGGTGACTAGGACCCACAAGTTGAGTAGTGCAAGGAATGAGAGAGGGTGGAACAAAGGTAATGGGGCAACAAGAGGTCACAAAGAGAGTTATTCCCAAAAGGAGCAAGCAAGGGCTGGTTGAGAGAAAAGACATGTGGCAGGAGAGACACAACAGGCCACTCGTCAATGGTTTTGACATGTGCAATAAAGCTTGTAGGGGTAGAATGTCTTATGGCTCCATCAAGGGATTCGACATTATAGAGACCGACGCAAGCACGGATGAGGATCATAGTTTGATGGAGAGGAATAGGAAATAGGGATGTGATCGATTCTCAAAAGGAAATAAGCTAAGGGCTCTATTCTTAGCAAAACACAAGTAGGGTGTTACATGAAGCAAAGCACTCCATGAACAGATCCAACTCAACTTGATTAATACAAGTTCATTTGCATTCAATTTAACAATTAAAAAGTTCAAATATTTTATAAGCTCAGATATTAAACAAACCAATCCTGAATATAACCTAATTTGTTTATTTCTGTTCACAAGCAATTTATTGTTGTTCAACAAGTAATATGTTATCGGTTTAATATTAGGCTTTATATCGGATATCATACTATTCACTTTTTTTATACAAAACTTTAATTACTTTTTAATATTAATATAATATTAAATTATTTAATAGGTTAGGTTACGTTTTATCTTTATTTTGTTCACATATCATTCGGCAATTCTATTGCTTTCAATCTCCACACTTCGGTCGCACAAGGTCACGAGTTATTTACGCGCATTGTTAGGATTCCATTAAACTTTTGGGCTTTCAAACGTTAACACATTTTTGCAGTCTCAGTCAACTAGTAATCAGCATGTCTATGAGCATAGTCTTAAAGTGCTCCAACTTAGCGCATGACACATCGCTTAGATGCCTATGTAAGAATCACAATGCGCCGGCATGAGAAACGAAGATGATCTCATCTTCTCCTTCTTAGATTCCCTCCAGTCAATACATTGCCATAGCCCTTAACGCATCTTGTCCAACATGCCATCGACCCATCATAGGTCGTCGCACGCTTTTCAAAGCATCACGACGAGACTTAAGTGAGATTTTCAATGTTAACGGAATTTAACGAAAATAATTTTAGAAAATTCCTTATAAAATTCTGATCGTTTTGGTATATTAAACTTGTATCAAATTTTGCCTAATTTAGGAGTTAAAAATATAAGAAGCCTAAAAATACTTATTATACCATTACTTATCCCTTAAGCCAAATCCACTTAAGTGAGGGCATATGGGATATTGTGCAAACCTAATTATCTCTAATAGGAGTAACCGGCCCTTTCCCCCTCTCATTTCTCTCGCACGTCACGAACCGAGCGGAACGATCGGCAAGGGGGCGAACGGCTAGGTCGGCGGGCTCCTCTCCGGCGACAATTTTTCGGCGAAGAAATTAGTCCAAATCGAAGAAGACGACGAAAGGAGACTTCAGGTATGAATATTTCGAAGCGAATCTTTCTAGATTTCGAGAAATTTGAGATCGAATTTTCTAAGATTTTTTTCAAATTTTCATTTTCTTCCAAAATTTCTTTTAGGGATTGTTAGGTTATGTTTAGAAAAGCATTTTAACGGTAGAAATGCTATTTTTGGAGGAGTTTTTGGATATTTAAAAAGTAGGATTTTTGACCTAAAACTTTAATTTCGTAAGACACATTTACAAAAATAATTCCTAAGGATTTAGGAAATGTTTTTAAAGAAGAATTTTAAGTTTTTAGCGAAAATTTCATTTTCTTAATTTTCCTAATCATTTTAATCCAAAAATTTTACTATAATTATATGTTTAGGATTAGGTTTGGAGCAATAAATTGACAAAATTGAAGATTTATAATTTTACAAAAATTTGGATTTAATTAAATCCGAAAATTAAGGTTTATTTAATAAAATATCCATTAAGTGTCGTAGGGTTTTGTTAAGGGGAAACGAAAGATTGAAACTTAGGAATTATATTTTTTATTTTATGACACGTCTCTTTTGTAAATTTCTTAAGTTGTGATCGTTGAAGTATAAGGTGAAAGAACTGTGTCGAAGCGACATACTGTGCTTAAGAGATGTAGGTGTTCATACCTCATTTAATTTTCTAAGTGCTTAATTCTTTTATGCTTAAAATGAATTTTTATGTATTTATTTTACTGTTAAATGTTTTATATTAGATGATTGGAAATATACCCTGCAATTTTCATGTTTTTATTTTATGCATATTTTTGAAAGCAATTAGAGCATATGAATAAATGAAGTATATGAAGGAAAATTGATCATAATTGAAAGATTTAAATGAAATAACAATTTCATGCTGCATGTTAATCCGGAAGTGTCAAAATAGTAATGGTAAAAGGGCTTACAAAAGTCAAATGATAATGGGGCTTGTAAAAGCCAAATGGTAAAGGAAATTGCCAAAATTTGACTACGTACATGATCAGTACGAAAAAGGATACTTTCGGGACGGGTGTATACATTTAGCATAAGCATTTTTGCATTTGTATTTCGTATAAAAAAAGGTGAAATGAAAAAATGAAAAGAATGAAATGTTAAAGAAAGGAAAAAAGAAAAGTAAGAATGGAAATTCAAATATTTTTTATTTGCAAATGATATGAAATGATTTCATTTATAAAATTTTTTGTTATATGCATCTTATGAAATTAACTGAGATATGAATTACCTGATGAGCGTCAGCTCATCCTACTTTTGGAAATATTTTTCAGGAGATAAGTGATGACAGCACGACGACCGTATACGTATCGTCGTAGGGGACCTCAAGAGGAAAGATTCTCTTTTATGATTTTCAGTTTGAGTCTTTGAGTTTGTTCTTGTATAGTTTGTGAGTGAGTTTGAGTTTGTACTTGTGTTTGATCAGTAATTTGGAGTTTATGTAATTGATGACTTAAAAGTTTTAACAGTTGTGTGAGAAGAATAGTTTCAAACAATTGAGTTTGATGTTTTTCTTAGTGACTCTTTCTTATATTATGCAGTTGGGGATATTTATATTTTGTTGAGAAAAGTTTTTATGAAATGGTAATGATTATCTTATGATATTTTTCTGTACGACTGTCTGCACCAGCCCAATTAACTTGGGCTAGTCAGGTCGGATCGTGACAAGAGTGGTATCAGAGCTAAGGTTTAGCAATGATGAATGAAAGAGCCAATAGGATGATTGATTGAGTCTTAAAATGTGTAGGAAGTGTAATTTTATGAATTATTTTGCCTTATGATTGATGTGTTTTATCTCAGGAATATAGATCCTGAGCAAAATGTCACTGATCGGATTGATATGGAGGAAGGGAGGGAGCTATCAGAAGTAACAGAACCTCAGAGGAATAATATTATGGAGTCATTCGCTTAAATGATGGAAGCGATGACTCAGATGATTAAGACTTCCCAAAATCAGAGCAGTGGCAGTGGAAGTGGAAGCCGGCCTATAGATAAGAACCTGAAACTATTTCAGGATATGAAACCTCCATTGTTCTCAAGTAGCAGACCTATAGAAGCTGAGGACTGCTTGATACGGATTGAAAAGATACTGGAGGACATATCTTGCCCAGAGGATAGGAGAGTTACACTAGTCGCTTATGCTTTTGATGGCGAGGCTGAGAGGTGGTAGATGAGTCAGTTAGAAGAAACCTTTGGAGGAAGAGCAAGCAGCCAAGCCACTTGGGTGAAGTTTGTAAATGTATTCAGAGGTTGGTATGTACCTATGACAGCCAAGAGACAGAAGCAGGATAAGTTCAACAGATTGATTCAGGGAGATCGATCTGTTTCTCAGTATGAGGCGGAGTTTACAATATTATCCAGGTATGCCCCTCACCTAATACCCAATAATGAGGAGAAGTGTCACCGCTTTCTGAATGGGTTCAAGAATGTCATAAGGCAGCCTCTTGTACCTTTTGGAATTGAGGATTATCCCACTTTGGTGGAAAGAGCCAGAAGGATCGAGATGGACATGCAAGCAACTCAGAAGATGAGGGATTTTCAGAAAAGGAAGATGGAGGGCAAGTTAAAGCCCTCTCATGTTGCCTAGTCTTCTCAGTCAACAGTTTCTACTTGGAAGAAAATGTCCAATTGGGATGTCCTTCAACTCTCTTTCTTCTTTCTTCTCCTCCTTAACATAGGCCAAGAAGCCTTCACAGAGTGTGACGCTCCAGTATCAAACAGGATTCTAACGGGTTTATTACACATAAAGATTGTCCCTAAACATGAAGAGTTACAAAATTTATTTATAAAATATGTCATTCATTATTTGTTCATTTCATTTTCATTTATTATTCATCCATATCATAAAAAGAAAATTATTCACTGCAATTAATTAAATTACGTACATGTAACCACATCAAGAGACCCCTTAACTTCTTGCTAGGACAATCCATAGACTCGTGACTGAATATTCTAATGAGTCTGACCTTGAGAAGGCACAGAAGTTCTAGACTCCACAGCTCTTGGTCTACCAGATGTCCTCTGAGTGTTGTTGCCTGACCTCACCTCTGAAGCAGATCTCTGTCCCAAAAGAGGACAAGACTTCGCCATGTGCCCAGGCTGATGGCACCAGTAACAAGTATTAGTGCCTGAAAGGCACTCTCCCTTATGCACACACCCACACTTACTGCACAAAGTAGCATTTGAAGCACTGCTATCAGAGTTGCTGGATCTGGGCTTCTTCCAAGTAGAAACCCCTGACTGAGAAGACTGGTCAACATTTGAGGGCTTTAACCTACCCTTCATCTTCTTTTTCTGAAAATCTCTCCTCTTTTGAGTTGCTTGCATGTCCATCTCGATCCTTCTAGCTCTTTCCACCAAAGTGAGACTTTAATTCCAAAAGGTATAAAAGGCTGCCTTATCACATCCTTCAACGCATTCAGAAAGCGGTGGCACTTCTCCTCAGCATTGGGTATCAGGTGAGGGGCATACCTGGATAACATTTTAAACTCCGTCTCATACTGAGAAACATATCGATCTCTCTAAATCAATCTGTTGAACTTATCCTGCATCTGTCTCATGGCTGTCATAGGTACATACCAGCCTCTGAATACATTTATAAATTCCACCCAAGTGACTTGGCTGCTTGCTCTTCCTCCAAAATTTCTTCTAACTGACTCTTCCACCACCTCTCAGCCTTGCCATCAAAAGCATAAGCAGCCAGTGTAACTCTCATATCCTCTGGGCAAGACATACCCTCCAGTATCTTCTCAATCTACATCAGCCAGTTCTCAACTTTTATAGATCCACCACTTGAGAACAGTAGAGGTTTCATATCCTGAAATAGATTCAGGTTCTTATTCATAGGTCGGCTTCCACTTTCACTGTCACTGCTCTGATTTTGGGAAGTCTTAATCATCTGAGTCATCGCTTCCATCATCTGAGCGAATGACTTCATATTATTGTTCCTCTGATGTTCTGCTACTTCTGGTAGCTCCCTCCATTCCTCCATATCAATGTCATCAGTGACATTCTGCTCAGGATCTATATTCCTGAGATAAAACACATCAATCATAAGGCAAAATAATTCATAAAATTACACTTCCTACACATTCTAAGACTCAATCAATCATCCTATTGGCTCTTTCATTCATCATTACTAAACCTTAGCTCTGATACCACTCATGTCACGACCCGACCCGACTATCCCGAATTAACGGGGCGAGAGCAGACAGTCGTACAAAAAAATATCATAAGATAATCATTACTATTTAATAAAAACTTTTCTCAACAAAATATAAATATCCTCAACTGCATAATATAAGAAAGAGCCACTAAGAAAAATATCAAACTCAATTGTTTGAAACTGTTCTTCTCACACAACTGCTAAAACTTTTAAGTCATCAATTACATAAACTCTAAATTACTGATCAAACATAAGTGCAAACTCAAACTCACTCACAAACTATATAAGAACAAACTCAAAGACTCAAACTGAAAATCATAAAAGAGAATCTTTCCTCCTGAGGTCCCCTACGACGATACGTATACGGTCGTCGTGCTGTCATCACTTATCTCCTGAAAAATATTTCCAAAAGTAAGATGAGCTGACGCTCATCAGGTAATTTATATCTCAGTTAATTTTATAAGATGCATATAACAAAAACATTTATAAATGAAATCATTTCATATCATTTGCAAATAAAAAATATTTGAATTTCCATTTTTACTTTTCTTTTTCCCTTCTTTAACATTTCATTCTTTTCATTCTTTCATTTCACATTTTTTTATACGAAATGCAAATGCAAAAATGTTTATGCTAAATGTATACACCCGTCCCGAAAGTACCCTTTTTCGTACTGATCATGTACGCAGTCAAATTTTGGCAATTTCCTTTATCATTTGGCTTTTACAAGCCTCATTACCATTTAGCTTTTGTAAGCCCCTTTATCATTACCATTTTGGCACTTCCGGATCAACATGCAGCATGAAATTGTTATTTCATTTAAATCTTTCAATTATTATTAATTTTCTTTCATATACTTCATTTATTCATATGCTCTAATTGTTTTCAAAAATATGCATAAAATAAAAATACGAAAATTGTATGGTATATTTTCAATCATCTAATATAAAACATTTAATAGTAAAATAAATACATAAAATTTCATTTTAAGCTTAAAAGAATTAAGCACTTAGAAAATTAAATGAGGTATGAACACCTACCTCTCTTAAGCCCAGTATGTCGCTTCGACACAGTTCTTTCACCTTACATTTCAAGTCTTCAAAGATCACAACATAAGAAATTTACAAAAGAGACGTGTCACAAAATAAAAAATCTAATTCCTAAGTTTCAATCTTTCATTTCCCCTTAACAAAATCCTACGACACTTAATAGATATTTAATTAAATAAACCTTAATTTTTGGATTTAATTAAATCCTAATTTTTGTATAATCATAAATCTTCAATTTTGTCAATTTATTGCTTCAAACGTAATCCTAAACATATAATTATAATTATAGTAAACTTTTATGATTAAAATAATTAGGAAAATTAAGAAAATGAAATTTTCGCTAAAAACTTAAAATTCTTCTTTAAAAACATTTCTTAAACCCTTAGAAATTATTTTTGTAAAGGTGTCATACGAAATTAAAGTTTTAGGTCAAAAACCCTACTTATTAAATCTCCAAAAACTCCTCCAAAAATAACATTTCTACCGTTACAATGCTTTTCTAAACATTACCTAACAATCCCTTAAAGAAATTTTGGAAGAAAATGAAAATTTGAAAAAACCTTAGAAAATTTGATCTCAAATTTCTCAAAATCTAAAAAGATTCGCTTCGAAATATTCATACCTGAAGACTCCTTTCGTCGTTCTCTTCAATTTGGACTAATTTCTTCGCCGTAAAATCGTCGCTGGATAAGAGCCCGCCGAACCTAGCCGTCCGCCCCATTGCCGTTCGTTCCGCTCGGTTTGTGACGTGCGAGAGAAATGAGAGGGGGAAAGGGCCGGTTACTCCTATTAGAGATAATTAGGTTTGCACAATTACTC
Source organism: Dendrobium catenatum (assembly GCF_001605985.2). Taxonomy (NCBI): domain Eukaryota; kingdom Viridiplantae; phylum Streptophyta; class Magnoliopsida; order Asparagales; family Orchidaceae; genus Dendrobium; species Dendrobium catenatum. The sequence continues at coordinate 752,615 of NW_021319525.1, read as the reverse complement.
ATATGCCCTCACTTAAGTGGATTTGGCTTAAGGGATAAGTAAGGGTATAATATGTATTTTTAGGCTTCTCATATTTTTAACTCCTAAATTAGGCAAAATTAGATACAAGTTTAATATACCAAAATGATCAGAATTTCGCAAGAAATTTTCTAAAATTATTTTCGTTAAATTCCGTTAACATTGAAAATCTCACTTAAGTCCGCAGCGTGTGACGACCTATTAATGTAATTTTCGGGCTTTACAATAGCTTGTAACCCGCGTGTGTTTTTCAATCATAACACTTAGATTTCTCTCTCCTCCTCAATGCATTAACATCTTTTCAACATTTAGCTCTTTTTTAATTTTACTATTATCTTATTAAATTGATGCTTGTTTAATTAGTCTCAAATAGCTAGACACTAATTTCATAATTTTCATTTTGAACTTATTTATTAACTTTTCACTAGATTAACCTAGGAAAGTCAAGTCCAAGCCAAGTTCGATCATAGATAATTCTAAGCAAACCAAGCATAAACATATATGTTAAAGCTCGGCTCAAGCACATGTCAAATATGAACAATTTTTAGCTTTACGAAGTCAAATTCAATCCATGATATGCTTGGCTCAATTACAACCCTAAATGCACAATATCCTATTTAGGCACATTAGAAAAGTTAGGCTCAGTTAATCTTTGATCTCTTATACCAAATAATGAAGAATTTAAAGAAGAATCAACATTATAGAAAAAGATAGAAGATAGAGGAGAGAAACAATAAAGAATAAAAGGACAAGGCAATAGAAAGAGAGATGAGAGAACTAATACTCAATTAAATGGTAATCAAGTTTTCTTTCAATATAATAACATAACCTTATATATATATGTGTGTGTGTGTGAGAGAGAGAGAGAGAGAGATAGAAAGAGAAATATTTAAAGCATAACAAATTAAACGGACGCATGCTTATAAGTTAATATAGAAAGACTCGCTGTTGTAATAAAGTAAGACAGAAATAATATTTTCGTGACTTTACTTTCTTCCTCGTTCTTTTCTTTTCACCCTTTCTCTGTTCTTGCGCTTCTTCAATCATGAAACTTTGAATACAAGTTTGTGTGAACTAATATCAATAATGTGAAAGAATCCCTGACCTAGTGGTTAAAGAAAAAGGCTATTTGCTCACTATTCTAAATAAAATTATAATTATACAGCAAATAATCGTGAAAGGATTCATGCCTAATGTTTGAAGGAGAAGGTTTTTTCTCCAAGGATACAGTTTCAAACCCATACTTTGCATGTTACAGCTCACCATTCTAAAAAAAATAAAACTAGCACGAACAACAATGATAAAGTTCTTAAACTAGCAATTTTATGTGTAAATCAAATGAAAAAAAAAATCATATTCCAGTATCATTTTGATCCCCTCAGAAACCCCTCTTCAATGCTCTTAAAGAAGCTTAACTGAGAAACCTACTTAAATTCCAAAAACCATTGAGCCGTTCCCCACCAAACTACAAACAAAATTTGTAATATACATCTTTTAGATCCTCATTCTCGCTCTTGAGGTATCCTTGAGGATTCAATTTGAAAAAGAAACAGACAATGTAAACCAAAGGGTGAAATGGAGAAAGAAAAGGAAATTATGGCTCTACAGCGATTGACCCAAATAACATATATGCCACGGTCCCTCGCAACAGAGACAGCGCGGATGACTTCTGGGACGATGGCCTGGCCTCCGGCGACATGCATCGGACCCCCTGGTAAAATGAAATCGTTCTGGGAAGAAAGAAGAACACATTAAACAAACCTAATCAAAAGCGAAGGAGTAGAGAACAGTGCAAAATCATAAGGGTTGAGATAGCTAAAGGTTGTGAATTAGACCTGCATATCAATGACCAACATCGCCGTCTCTCTCCACTTTCCCGCCGCTGCTACCGCCATCGAGCCGTCGAGAACCTCGCTTGGTGTTAACGTGTTCGGAATAAAACCACGCAAAGCAACTCACAGCAGCGAAAAAAATATTTCGAAGCTGCGAAAAAAAAAAAATCACGCCCTTAAAAAAAACATTAAAATCGCTTGTCTTAAAGAAATACACTTAAAAATATTCAAATAATGTAATCCTCCAAATGAATAAAGGAAAAATTTTAAGAATAAGCATTATAAATTATATTAACTGTTTAAGTATGTTTAAAAAAACATATAAACAAAATCGCTTGTTTAACAGGCGACTTATGTTGACTAAGATTAGTTGAGTCAGGTAGTCCTTATGCGGAGTAGACAAAGAAATGATAAATATTAATAAGTCGCCCAAATAACAGGCGCCCAGTATAGCCCAAGTATTAAAAAAAATTAATGAGTAGTGTTTAAAAGTTTAAAAAAAAAATCTATAAGTGGTGCAAGAATAATATGTAAATCGAATTTTTTCTGACTATAAGATTTGATATTATATTTAACTATTCAAAGATATTAGATTTAACACTTATTAAATAATTATTTTTTAATTAGATTTTATAATAAAAAGGTTGGCACCACAAATGTATGTATTACTTATATATACTAAAAATAATGTAAAGATTAATTAGTATTGAATAGGTATGATTAGAGTTAATGAGTGTTTCATTATAAATATAAGAAAAAAATTTAAATTGACTCACTTGCATTTTACTAGTCAAGTAAAAAAGATTCATAAATAAAATGGTAATAATTTAAATGATTCATAACATAAGCATAATGAAATACATAAAAGGATGAACTAGCGTCGCCTATGTGGCCTCTGTGGCAATGCATCAGTGTCTTGAGTGTAATGTTGTAGAGTTCATCGTGGCCTTTGACGTAACATGTGTTGTTCCTCCACAGCAACTTCTTCCTCAGCTATGTTATCTGTATGCAGGGAGCTTGGTATAAAATTTTGGGTGAGATATGCATCCAAATCCGTTGGCACCTGGTTACTGAAGAGGCCCCCAAAGGGCCCTTATTCAGGATAAGAGAAGGATCCAGCATATCCACTGTAATGCTGAGAAGCATCCTAGGTCATGAAAAATTGTGTATCATGCTCACTTCTATCATCAAAGTGTCCTTGATCTTGAATATACAACTACCTGTGCAATCCACGTCAAAGCTCTGCCACTGTGTTTATGTCCCTCTGTTGTTGTGTATTATTTGTACCATTGAAGTGTTGTTGCAAAGCATGTTCAGTACCCAGGAAAAAATCTCTCAGAATTAACAAAAAATATTATTATTTCACAAAAAAAATTATCTAAGGAATTTATTGTATGTTCAATTTGAAGCTACCAGAAGGTGCTCAGAGGGAGCTCTAGGATATGTCGTTGTGGGAGGCTCAACAGATGTCTTCAATATATATAGTGTTGCCCATGACTTGTACCACTGTATGTAGTGATGAATCTAGTAGTTATTGTGCTGGTCAAGGAGGTCCCCTGTAACTATATATCCATGCCTACTCTCCCATATGGCAATGTGTGCTTGGTGGTACAACATCTAGTCCATGTCTGATTTCCCATGACCATCTACCCTTTTGAAGCTTGGCTCCATTGGTTTGACGTTAGTAGTGGGGCATAATCCAAACTATCGTAGTACTCTATCTGGCAAGTGCCACTTAACCCTCTTCCAACTAATCAGAGGCACACGTGCAGTCCAAATGTCCTCCCCTAACAGACAAATATATGCGACCTGAGCATGAATATCAGGCATATATGACTGCCAAATTACCTGCGTATTCAATAATAACTTATATGAATTGAAAATAACAAGTTAAATTTTCATTTCAAAACTTTAGGAAGATACCTGACTATTAAGTAACCATCGAGCTCATCTCTATAGCTAATGATATTTCCAACGGGCAACTCTCTTAGTCGATCCTCATTCCACCTATTACATTTATATTGTAAATAAATAAGATTTTATTGCATGTAGTATTAAAAAAATTCATTAAATTAGATTATTTCATACCTGAACCCAACACTAAGACCATGGAGTTCTACTGGAAAGGGAACACGAAGCAGTGGTTTAAATTTTCATTTTAAAATTAAAAATTTTAGTATAATATGAAAATTTTTAATATCCAATAAATTACTTCTAATTATCTCTCTACCAAATAATTACTCCAAACAAAAATAAAATTTTTAATTTTAAAATACTTCTAATTATCTCTATACTTAACATAACCTCAATTATTTTGAAACTAACACTTATTAAGGATTTCATCTCAAAATTCATTCGAACTAACATACATATAACTTCAAAATAATTAAAATTATTACAACAAATAATTAAAAATTAAAATAAATTTTTAAAAATTTACCTCTTTCCAAACACATGTAAGATTAACCCAAATATTTAACTTCAAAATATAATGAGCATTGCTTAATAACAAAATATGAATAAATTCAAAAAAATTTGTACCCAACCTTCATCTTCTCCATCCCAAAATAACCCAAAAACATGTATATTTTCAGCACAAATTATCACTTTAAATATATAATTCAACCCTAAATCACAGATCTACAAAATATTTAAAACATTCACACCCTACATGCTGAAATCTATACTTTTCGCTAACAAATTTTGAAATTAATTCAACAAACAAAGAGATTTACATAAAAAATTAGAGAAACAATCCGCAAAATATAAATCTTTACTTCTCTAAACAAAATAAACACTAATCAACATGTATTTAACTTAATTAACATAAAATACATAAATAAAAACTTACCTTACCTGATGCAGGCGAAGAACCGAAGCAGTTGCAAAAAATGGCAGAGGGAGAGGAATGGATCGGGAAAGGGAAAGTCATAATTTTATCTAAGCATAAGTCGTCCATTTAACGGGCGACTAACTTCAAGTTATATGATTGCCACATCATCTGTCACGTTGTTCTTTGGATCAGACATAAGTCGCCTTTCAAACGAGCGACTTTGTCTATTTTTAAATTCTTTCAACGACATGTTTAATCTTATAGTTAACTCTCTAATTATGCTTACTTTGAAAAATTGCCCATGAATAAATAAGTAAACTAGTTCAGTCAAACTCTTGATGCGTCAGAGTTGATGCTATAGCATCAGTGTTCTATTCTCTATCTTTAGCCTGAGTTTGAAGCAATGTAACACTCTAGCATACAACATTGTATAGACAAAAAAAATTTATCAAAGCCTTTGCCTCGAATTGCAAAGAAGGGGCGCTACTACTAGGGGTGTAAACGAGTCGAGTTGAGCTCAAATCAGGCCTAACTCAAGCTCAAATCAAAAGTCAAATAAGGAGCTCGAGCATGAGTTGAGCTCAAAAATCCTGCTCAAGCTCAGCTCATACATTAAAAGCAAGCTCACGAGCTCGCTTGAAAAGAACTAGTGAAACGCCGACAGGATCACTACTAGAGAAGAAGAAGAATAGCTCATGTTGCATTTTTTTTCCCATGGGGTTTTCCTACTGTTGGATAAGAAGTATATTTTGAAAGTTGTAGTTTTTATTAGGTTGTACCTTTGCAATTTTATTTTTTTTACCACAGCTTTAATTATTAATATTTTAAATCTTTAAATTTAATAAAAAATAGTAGTCATTTAAAAAAAATCTTTATATACATTCGTGCTGGCTCGTCACTCGAAGTTGAGCCTTGTCAAGCTCGAACTCGAGCTCGTTTAACAAAGGAGCTCAAATTTAAGCCTAAGCTTGAGCTCGTGGCTCAATAAGCTCGACTTGTGGGCTTGTTATCAAGTCGAGTTTGAGCCGGCTTAGCTCACTTTCACCCCTTAGTACCACTCAGCAAACTCCTTGTCAAGTTTGATGGATGAAATTTAAGTCTAAAATAATAGTACAACTTGATTGATTTACTCAATCAAATTCCACAAAGAACTATCAATTCCCCACTTGAAAATGAATGTGATCAAACCTCCTCCTCGTCTATTGCATCAATCAAAGTACTTGTAGCATGGCTCACCTCTTCCATTATCTATCATAAAGATCAACTGAAGCTGCACTTGGCTTCAATTTATCAACTGCCATTATCTTCGTCAACATATCTACAGGATTTTAAGTCATGTGTATTTTCTTCAAAAATAACTAACCATTTTTCAAAAATGATCTGATGAAATGATAACTAAGTTGGATGTATTTCACCCTAGTATGGAATGCAACATTTTTAATTAAATGAATAACACTCACGCTATCACTACGCAACTTTTCATTTATTTGTCAGTTGCTAAGTTATGTCATTGAACTTTACAACAACATCATCTCCTTGCTAGCCTCATGGATAACAATGTATTTAGCTTATGTGGTTGAGAGTGCAATAATCTTCTGTGACTTAGAAACACCACTCACTATTGTACTTCCCAACATGAAAATATATCTTGTTGTACTCCTACCATCAATATCACAAGAAAGATTAGAATCTACATATCCCTGCAGTTCAATCCAGTTTATCCAAAGCTATGTGCTTCGTTAATTGTTTCAAATACTCAAGAATATACTTAACAACCTCCTAATAAAATTTACCTGGGTTACTCATGAATTTGTTGACTACTTGTCACGCCCCAAAACCTAATGGAAGAATTAAACCCTGAACCTAAACATCTCAAACACAACGTAAAACATTCGAAAATCAATAAAATAACCAAAATAATAGATAATTAATAAAAACAATCATTTAGATTTTCATTCCAAAACCAATCATGTACAAATAATCCAGTATGAGTTGATTATATAGATCAAAATATAGTATTAGACTACAAAACACCTAAATAGAAGAATTCCAAATAGTCCTAACCTTTTCAACCTCTATTTGGTTGAACCGTTCTCCATTCATGAAATGAGAAATTTCACAAAATAACATGGTGAGCATTCATATATTCTATAGGGTATCATAATTCCTATTAATGCCCACATTTATGGTGTATAAATAAGAGATTAAAATATCAATTATAAAATAACAAAAATAACTTTACTCTTAGAAAATATAAAGAAAGGGATTGCTTGTACCAACATTGTCAAAATGACAACATAATATGGTTTCAACTTGAATATTCATCGAAGTTAGCTTTCCAAAATTGATTATTTGAGCTTAAATATTATAAACATTAATATGTACTTTCACATGATTTTAGAGCGTACATATTAACATAACATTACTTATACATTCACATAAATATCAAAGTATGCTTATCAATAAAATATTCTTTGCATTTGAATTTATTTCATTTAACAAAACATACAACACATTCATAATATACATGTCCTTATGCATGCTTATAACTATGCTTCCATTTATCCATCCCAAGGTTAACTCTCACTAGGTGAAGGAGATCAACTCAATTTTTCTTATAACTCCACTTTCACTTACAACTCCCTTGAACCTATCACTTCTACATAAAATAGATGATGTAACACCCCAAGATCTAATTTTGAAAGATTACCAATTTTAATTTTTAAATAAATCAATCAATGCTTCTATGAATTCGTCAAAATAAATTAATCTAGCGGCAGCAACTAAAATTTATATACATCAAAATATACAACTATATTCATCCCTAAAAAATTATCTATAATAGTCAAATGTTCAATCCATTTATTCACCAATCTATCTTTTAGCTCTTGACAACAAAAGATTAAAATTAAAGAAAATACAAAAAACAAAGTAAATCTTAAATATCTGATATATCCTCACTCCACTGGATCATGACCCCTTCCTAAGAATATATAAAATTACATAGTGAGCTAACAACTTAGTAGGTTATCATAACTTATAATTGAAATCAATGCAAGAATATGGATAATATGCATGTGATTATTCAATCACTATCAGTATGAACATATAACTGTAAAAGCATGTAACAATTAATGAAACAGTAGCATGTCATATAATCAATAATTATTAGTACAGTTGTATATCTTAAGAGCAGTGATCAATAACCATTAATAAAAAAATAACGATTAGTAAGTTCTGCCAATTCTATACCCAATAGTTATAAAATATTTTATATAACATCTTATTTCATCAATGCTCTTGTCATTTTCATATGCATGTTGTACATTATCTATGTTATGCATGTATATCATATAAATCATAGGATACATATGTGTGTGTGTCTGTATATACAAATATAATTATATCAGTCTTATCAGATAATTGTGTCAATCATAGCATATATCTTATATAATTCATGCCATTATATATGCCATATGTATATTTGTAGTGTTTTTCTTGTATCCAGTCCTATAAACCAACCCTATATGAATCAATCTCAATCACGAGTCATTTAGGTTATATGGCTTTCACATAAAAAAACAATCACTTATTGTTTGTCGACATATCATTTCAATTTGTCTCCTTATTTCTCTTTTTTCATATCTTTTAGGATTATACCACAAATCTTATTTTAAAAGAAAGCCCATCGACTCACATCAAACCTTCCACAATATAAGCATGAAAGCATTTGTAGAGGTTAATAGAATTAACTTATATACATGACATAAAATATGAATATGAACGCATGTGTACTAACACATCTACAACACTTCAAAATATGATGCATATACAATTTACCTAAATGCATGACATTTTTTATTTGAAAAACCAGGAATAAGAGACCTTTAAAACATCATTTTATATTTTTTATAAATTATAACCAATGTCCAAAATATCATTTTTAGCAGAAAATATTCAAAATTTTATATAAACAAAACTAACTGATGAAATATCAATTTTTTACAATTAAAATGTCCAGAATGATATATTCAATAATATAATAGCAAATGCACGGTGAAAAAATTGTTATACTCATTAAAATAATTTTACTCCATAAAGTTTTATAGAAATATCAAAATAAAAATCATAAATGGGATATTAAGAGCCTACCTGGAGCAAGACAATTATCCTAATTACTCTGATGGATGAATCTCACACCACGGCTTTTAAAATTTTCTTCTTCCTTTCTCTCTTTTCCTCTTTACCTCTCATTCATCAATAGGACTTAGGGTGAGGGGGAATGAGAGAAATGGATATGTATAGTCAGCGCCACGACGCTCCAATATAGTGCTACAACAAACGATCAAAATGTTCAAGATTCCCCCATCACTACGGGAAAACAAGCGATCACCGTCAGATTTTCCGGCGGATAAATTTGCGTCGGTAAAAACGGCGCCTGTAACGTCGCATAATGCGACGGAACATTTACGACTTATTTTCCGGCGCATATGATGCTGGAATGTTTCCGTCGTCAGATGCACCAGAAAATACGTCGGAATAAACCAGCATTTTACTTGTTCCGGCGCACTTTACGGCGGACAATAGCCAGCGCAATTACCGACGGATAATGCGCCAGTGTTTTTAAACTCAACGACTTAAGACCGGCGTATTCTGCGCCGGAATTGTTTCTAGCATCTTGGACGCCGGAAAATTCGCCGGCGAAAGCCCTATTTTCAAACCCAAGCCCCTCTGGCCGCTCATTTCTTTCGTTCCTTTCTCTCACATCGGCACTGTTTCGCTTGTTGCCCTCTGTCGCTCGTTGTAGATCGAGATCACCGACGGTCACCGGACGTCGCCGACGGTCATAGCAGTTCCAACCGCAAGTTTTCGTCGTCCGCCTCCTGCTCTATTACCTGTTGATTGCAAGGTTTTTTTTTTCGTTTAATTTGTTTGGATTCATGCTGAGTTTGTCTATACGTTTTTTGAGAGGTTTGATGGACAAATATAGAAAGAGTAAGGAGGATCTACATATGTTGTATTTAAACACAATGTGCTTTGACCAAATATTTTCTATTTTAGTTGGATTACATCAAGGATCATAGACCATATCTTTTTTGTTTTAGTAATGGATGTTCTTATGAGACATTTGCAAGAGGATGTGCCCTAATGTATGCTAGCTTTTTGCTGATGATATTCTTCTTGTTGATAAGACTAGATAGGGAGTACATGAAAAACATGAATTAGGGAGGTCAATCTTAAAGTCTAAGAGTTTTTGTTTGAGTAGATCTAAAATCAAATATATTAAGTATAATTTTAGTAGTAATAGATTTAGTGGTGGGATTGTGACTTTGTGACTTTAATTTAATATGTATAGTTAAAGTGGAGGATTGCTTCAGGCCTATTGTGTGATAGAAAAATATCCCTCAAACTTAAGGGAAAATTGTATAAGATAATGATCAGACCTATAATATTTTATAGAGTAGAATGTTGGTTATTAAAGACCAACATTCTCAAAATGAAGTCATCTTATTTTAGGGCATTGCATCTCAAAATGAAGTCATCTTATTTTAAAATATCCTAATTTTCCTCTTTTAGAATAATATATTAATCTTTCTATCTATCTATCTTAAAAAAATTTAACTAATGTAGCATATGGTATAATAAAAAAAATAATAATTTTAGATATTAGAAATTACATTGAAACTAAAATGTATCGGTTTGAATAATTTCTAGAGATTATATGTTATAATGCATGGGGTCTTATTTCAGAAAAATATAAATTTGATAAATATAATGGGAGAGCCTTTGAAATATAAGGAAATAAGGATGATAAATATTCTATTTTATTATCCATTTTAATTGCTCATGTGGATGAGTGTCTTTACTCTTAGAGACAATGCAAAATGAGTATATATGTGAAAAGATTGGAGTAGCTCCAGTGAAAGATAATTTTAGAGAGATTCGCCTTAGATGGTTTGGTCATATAAAACATCAGTCTTCATATGACTCGATGAGATGTATTAGATTTGGCTTATGTTAAGAAAGGTATAAGTAGACCTAAAAAGACTTGGTTAGAAAGTATTAAAAATGAAATGAGATGAGATGCTTCGGTGGATGAGTGGCTTCACTCTTTGAGATAGTATACAAATTGATCATAATTTTCTACAAACACCCTATCTTTTTACATCTCTATATAATCAGTTTTAGATCTATTTAAGCGCAATAATCCATTACTTATTTGCTCTTATATGTAGGTTATGGATATTAGAAATCAAAGAAGTTTGATGTATAATCGATTATCTCAAGGTCGAGATATTAACAGATGAATTTATTAATGGGGTGAACATTTTAATTCAGCAAGCGAAACAACTACCCAGCTTAATTTATATCAAAACGAAAGTTTTGATGTCCATGTTTTAAACACAAAAATCTAGTGCACCTAACACCAGATGATGTAACTGTTGATCTATATAGCAGAGGATTCATGCCACGGTATTGGTATTTGACTTCTCATAGTGAGTATGAGCCACAATTTAATTATCAATACGGTCATTCTACAAGTAGTAATATAGCTGAGGCTGAAAATATCTGACAAAATCTTAAGGAATTAGTTCATCATGCAACTGGAATACAAATTGAAAAAATATATAAGAGTTACCGAATACGGAGGCACAAAATTTTTATGATTTATTGCATGCTGCCCAGCAACCAATCTGGAAATGGTGCACCACTCACTCATATGATATTGCTCGTGAATGTTTTAATCAATTCATTGGGCTGCTTAAGGAAACCAATCCGATAGATAATTTAATTCATACATATCTATATCGGACAAAGAAGTTAGTTTCCAAACTTGATTTGACATACACAAAGATATATTATTATGTCAATGGATGCATGTTATACTTTAAAGAAGGTATCTCAGAGATTGCATGCCGTCATTACAATGCACCAAGATTTAAACCAAAATCTGGAAATATAAGGAAGCAAAAGGATGTGTCTGTTAGTAGGATATTCTACTTTCCAATAATTCCGAGACTACAACGGTTATATGTATCCATGAGATCTGCTGCACATATAAAATGACATAATGATCACATTTCATGAGAATGTGTTATCACACATCCATCAGAAGCAGAGGCTTAGATACACTTTGATCGTACACATCCCACATTTGCGGTCGAACCAAGAAATGTCAGATTAGGTTTATGCACATATGGTTTTACTTCATTCAGTCAGTCGACTACACCGTACTCATGTTGGCCCATGATACTCACTCCTTATAATCTTCCTCCAAAGTTGTGTATGACTACTCCTTATATGTTTCTGACACTTATCATTCTAGGGCCACATAATCCAAAAGTGAAGATTGACGTATTCTTACAACCGTTGATTGATGATTTAAGTTTATTATGGGAAGAGGGAGTAAGTACATATGATATCTCCACCAAATAGAACTTTACACTAAGAGCAACTTTGGACAATTGGTGACTTTCCTGCATATGGTATGCTCTCAGGTTGGAACACTTCAGGCAAATTAAGTTATCCATATTATATAAAACATACAAAATCATTCACTTTAAAGTATGGTAGGAAGAACACTTGGTTCGATTGTCATCGAATGTTTTTGCCTCCAAGTCATTATTTCAGGCGAAATAAATAAGCGTTTACTAAAAATAAAATGGTGATGTTTCAACCTCCTCCAAGATTAAGTAGTGATTTTTTTTTGAAAGAGTAAGGTTCATGCTCACCATATTGGATTCTTCAACATTAGCTGAGTTCAGATTGCTAAGATATGGTGTCAATCATAATTGGACAAAATAAAGTATTTTTTTGGTCGTTGCCATATTAAAGAATAAACCTTATTAGATATAATTTGGATGTTATGCATATAGAGAAAAATATTTTTGATAATATTTTTTATACAGTTATGGACATCAGAGAGAAATCGAAAGATAATATAAAAGCAAGGATGGACTTAAAAAAGATTTGTATAATGAAAGCTTTGGAATTGAAGGATAGTGGAGCGGGAAAATTTCTCAAACCAAAAGCTCCATTCACATTAACTTTAGAGCAAAACGAGCAATTTGTAAATGGGTGAAGACCCTACGAGTACCTGATGGATATTCTTCCAATCTAAGCAGGTGTGTGACATAAGATAGGGAGATTATTCGGATTTAAAGTCATGATTGTCACATCTTCATGCATTGTCTGTTATCAACTGCTTTTAAGTTATATGGGCTGAGTTGAATACTGCTTGGGGCAGCGCAGAGTATACTAGGAGGAGGGATCAAAATCAACAGAACAGAGCTTCTGATGTTGGGGGTTTGGGTAGTTCCCTTCATACTGGCGGCTCCATTCCACATACTGAGCACATACGACGTTTGGTAATGAATTTTAAATATTTTTAAATTTTTCTTTAATATAAATATTAATAGAATTATCTTAATTATAACAGAAAGAGATGCTGGGTAGAGAACCGACTCCTGTGGAATTACATAGTCACACTCATAAGCGACAGAGGATCAACAATGGATTGATGAGAGAGAAAGAAAAACCATATAATATTATATATATATATATATATATATATATATATATATATATATATATATATATATATTATTATATAATTATATATATATATATTATTATATATATATATGTTTAGAAATTTTATTTTTAGTTTAATTATATATATTTATATTCTACTTTCACAGGAGGAGTATACACGGCTTCGAGAGAGTCATGCCGCATCTGGTGAGGGCTCTTTTGGAGGCTCTGTGGAGTTTTTTGAGTATCGCATTTGGTCACAGGCCGTCGGAGGAATGCAGCATGACAGAGTTTATGATTTAGGTTTGCAAGCTCAGGCATACGAGGGGATGACCTCCTCTACTGCATCCAGCTTCGCATCCAGTTCACATGAGTCCTTATATGTTCAGCAAATAAGTGTCATTCAAGCTGAGCTAGAACAAGTAAGAAAATCACAAGCTGATTGACAAGCTGAACTGCAAGCACAGGTTCAAATGCAGATGCAGGAGCAACACAATCAGTTGTTGGATGAAATGCGCAAAATGAGGGAGCAGCTGAGTTGAAAAGAGGTAGCTCCAGCTGAGGAGGAGTCCACGAAGTCAGAGTAGTTTAATTTAGTCATATGAACTTGTTTATTTCTGTGAACATGTGTTATTGAACAATATTATGTTTTTGGTTATTTGATGTTATTGAATAAAGTCTTTACATGGCTATTTATGTTTTTAAATATATATTGAAGTTGTTTATATCTGTTATGTGTATAACTATCTTCTGGGAGTATTTTTGTTTATGTTTGCATGTGTGGAAATGCAATTATTGACTGAGAATGAATTTTTTTTGTCAATGCTACAGGTTTCCGACGGATTTTGCATCAAAAATTCGACGGAAACGACAATACAATGAATCATTGCAATTATGCCGTCGCTTATTTGGACGCCGAAAATTTCTAGCGCAGTTTACGGCATCCAATCCGCCTGACGTTTCCGGCGTCCAATATGCGTCGTAAACTAGCCGTAGCTTATTTACGGCGCATCTACGGCATTTTATTCACCGATAATTTTTGGCGGATCAATACGATGTAAACTTCCGGCGTAGTTATCGCCGAAATGTTTGATTGAAAATCGCCGGCTTGGCCAGCATTTTTTGCGTCGGTAATGCGCCTGAGATGGCGCCGGGACGGTTTCCGTCGTCTCATAAACGTCGAAAAGTTTTTTCCGACGCGAACCAAACCGGCGCACAAAAATTCGCCGTAAATGCACCGAAAACCCGGGACTACCGTCGGATTTTATGTGTTACCTGCTGATATAATCCGCCGGTAATAGCGGGTTTTCCTGTAGTGCATATGGTCCTAGATAAAGAGCTAAATATTACAACACTCCCTTAAATTCCGATTTAATATAGAGAGGATAACACCGTTATGGTTCCATGCGTGGACCGCTTTGCTCCTCCAACTCAATTTCCAAATAGAGAGGGAACACCAGTGTGTTCCAAGGCACAATGCTGCAGCGCTCCCAGAAGAAATTTTTTATTTAACTTTATTTTTTTATTTACATTATAAACTTCCTCATCTTAAACTTAGAACATTCAAAGATGCAAAAAAAAAAAAAAAAAAAAAATTTCTTACCACACGGTTTTGTAGCCACAAATATTGCACAGCTCGCACTACATGTGTTATATCTAATCTCATATTGATCATAACATACATCAAACTTCCAATTGTTAAAGCAGGTGGAGTCCTCTCCATATGTTCTTACTCTCCTTTAAATTTAGAGCATTTTTCCTTGGCTGAGAATGACCACCTAATGGAGTGTAAACTTGCTTTGCCTCACTCATGTTAAATCTTTGTAGCACCTTTTAACATATTCATTCTGAGAAAATTTTAGTATACTTGCACTTCTATCCCTATTCATTCTCATACCGATAATTTTTTTTGTTGAGCCTAAATCTTTTATTTCAAACTCTTTTGATAAATTGTCATTGAGATATCTTATATTCTTCTTATCTTACCCTGTAATCAGCATGTTATCCACATACAAAAATAAAATTTAATAATAGTTATCAAAATATTTGAAGAAATAATAATGATCTGCCTGGCACTTCGTGTACTCTTTATATGACATAAATCTATCAACACTTATATACCACTATCCTCATATTTGCTTCAACCCATACAGACTCTTTTTGAGCCTACACATCAATTCCTCTTTATATGTGATCATATATCCCTAAGGTTTCACCATGTATAACTCTCTTTCCAGGTCGCCAAAAATAAATAGTGTCTCTACATCTATATGTTTTATATGAAAATACTCTGCTGTTATTATGCTTAACACAACTCTGAATGTGGTTGTCTTTATCATTAACGATAAAATTTTAATGTATTACACTCCTTCCTTTTACTGAAAACCTTAAGACCAACCTTGTAGCGCTTACTATCATCATGTTCTTTCAGCCTATAAACCCATTTATTATGTAAATGCTTTCTTGTCATATGGTTGCTCTGTCAACTCAATGTTTGATTCAACATAAGTAACCCCCTCTCATCATTCATGGCTCGCTTTTTTGAATCATCAACTTATATGATCTCATTATAGCACTTTAGTTTACCATCATCATTTAGTAATAGATAATATAAAGAAGGAGAATGCCTCTATGTTGGTTTTGATATTCTACTCGATATCATCATTTCAATAATGTGTGTTTGAGAACCTCTTTATACTTCTTTACCTCGGGCAAAATTTATGTCTTTGTCTTATTAACTTAACATACTTTGAAGAATCTTCTAAAACAATCTCATTTATGTTATTATACATTTCATTTTTATTAAATGTGACATACCTGCTCTTGCTGAATTTTTATTCTTATAATCTTAGATTTTAAAGCCAATTTTATTTGAGTCATGTCCAATGAATATACATTTGATAGACTTTAGATTAAGTTTACTTTTGTATCTTGCATCAATTTGAATATAATAAGAACACTGAAAGACATTCAAGTGAGATAAACTTGCCTTCTTTTCACTCCAGACTTCCTCAGGTAATCCCTTATTAAAAGAAACTGATGGGCCATGATTGTTCAGATAAATAATATTATTCATTACCTTTGCCTAGAATTATTTTGGGTAAACTAGCATGTAACTTCATGCTCCTAGCAAGCTAAGTGATAGTTCTATTCATGTACCCTAAAACACCATTCTATTGTGGTGGTCTTGGAACATTAAACCCATGTTTGATTCCATTCAAAATATAATAATCCTCGAACTTATGAAACCCCTTAAGTAAAAAAAGAAGAAGCTAAACTCTTAACTATTGAGGCACCTTTTGATGTAATGGTTAATATTTTATTAAGAAACTCTAAAGTTAAGTATGCTCGTACATGAGCAATCATGGGATGGGTTACCTCCTGGGAAATTACACAAATGAGATGAAATCATGAGGCTATTGAGCCGAATCGGACAATATCTTAATAATTAAGAGTTAGGGTTATTATAAAATGGTATCAGAGCAATACACCAATCAGAAGATGAGAACTAAGTGTTATATAGTATAAAAGTGTTACGCCGTGAGGCCACATGTTGAAATATACATAAGAAAAAATGCTACATGATGGGAACCACCACTTGAACTTATATGGGCCACCTCTAGAATCATATATGCCTGGTGGATGAATTTGGAATAAGGATAGTGTCGAGAATATCACATATTTAAGTGAGGGAGTTTATGAAGCCCCTTAAGTAAAAAGAAGCTAAATTCTTAAATATTTAGACTCATTTTGATGTAAGTGTTAAAATTTTATTAAGAAACTCCAAAGTTAAGAGCGAGAATAATCCTATATGAGTGATCTCTTGGGAAGTTACACCAACATGACAAATTGTAAGCCTACCAAGCTAAATTGAATAATATCTTAATAGTTAAGAGTTTGGGCTGTTATAGAACTTATTATTATGATAATTGCCACCATTATATGATTTGAGATACTTCATATTTAAACTAATCTCATTCTCAACCATGACCTTCCATTTCTTGAAAATATCAAACACATCTAACTTTGTTTTAAGGCTTATACTCATACCTTTATATCGTGATCATTAAAAAAGTGATAAAATATAAAGAAACTCTTATAGAAGAAATTAGAGCAAGACCCCATACATTAGTATGCACGAAATGCATTTTCTTTACCTTCATCTTTGAACCAGCTTTTGAAAAACTCACATTCTCGTACTTGCCATAAACATAGTCTTCATAAAAATCTAAATCTATATATTTTAAATTAGAAAGTTTTTCTTTAGTGAGAAGATAATGCATACCATTCTTACTAATATGGCCAAGCCTACAATGTCAAAGATCGCCATCATATAGGGTGGCTGACCATGAGTTATAAATATAGCTCCTTTTGTAACCTTCCACAAATCTTCTATGAATGACATCTCATAGTCTGAGTTTCTATGTTGACTCATAGAAACTAAATTTCTTTTCAAAAAAGAAATATGTCTAACATCCTTAAGTCTCCAAGTTGATCCATTTGACATTCTAATATAAACATCTCCTTGTCCTACACCATTGTAGGGTGCATTGCCACACCTAGAAATTTACTATGAAAATTATACAAATTTATCTTCTCAAAATAGATAAGATATGCACTTAAAAATATTCAGAGGATACAACCCTCGAATATAGGTAAAAATATATAGCAATGACATTATTATTTGTAGATTAACAAATTCAAAGAGATAAACACAAAATAATGATAGACTTAGATTCAGGAAAGTATTAAAATAAACTAGTCAATGACACATATTGTCTTTCAAAACACTTGATGGATTGAGCCCAATTTTAAGATCGAGGGTCATGAAGATAAGCTAAAATAGAAGCATTCAAACATATAAGATTTATGAGTTTACAAGCAAATTGGATTAATAATGGATAATTATATTTTTTAATTTTGCATATAATTATCTACATCATCCATAGCAAGAAGATGGCTCGATTTTTTAAGCATATAATTATCTACTTAATTATTTAAATATTATTTAATATAACTATTATTTAATTATTATTCATACTTCAAATTATCTAATTAATTATTTAAATATCTTTTTTTTTTTTTTGACTTTTGAATCAAATAAATTAAATTTACACAAATCACATGTATAAATTTTGAATTCTAAAATTTCTTAATACAATAAATCAACATGAGCTACATTTTTAATAAAATTTTAATTACTCTTTTACTATTAATAACTAATTATACTATTAATTATTTAAGTGCGCCTCAGGCCTGGCTTGGGTTTGCGTTGCATGTTCTCCGTTCCATCGCTGGTCGCCTCCTTCGGCGTCGGCGACGGGGAGTTAGCTCGCTGTTTTGCTAAAAGCTTTTGCGCCTCCTTCACGAAAGTTCGACGACTTTCTGCCTGTTGGATCGGAAGTAACGAGGGAGCTATTGTGAAGGTAACCGTCTGTCGCACCTTCTGCGCGCTTCTTCGGCCAAATCCCGTAAATCCGCTAAACTCCCGTATTTATTTCGTTCTGAAATCCTATTTGGGAGGATTTAGCATAAATCCTGCTCATATCCTGGATATGTCTTGTATCCAAACGGCCCTTAACTTTTTTGGGAGAAAGTTTAGATTTTTTTTAGCATTGTTGTATATCTTCTCTTTTAGCGTTCGCTTCGTTTTCTTGCTCACTTGCTCGTTCCTTGATAATTATTTCAGTCGAAGGCGGTGGTTGGAAGATGGGCAGATTGTTTCTCCATGGGGCGAGACTTCTCTCGAGAGGATTTTGTTCTCTTGGATCGAATCGTATCAGTGTCTGTATAGTTGGTAGCGGCCCTGCTGGATTTTACACGGCTGAAAAGGTACATGAAAATCCCTAAACCTAGCTTTCATGCTAACTTGATTTCGAATTGCTGCGACTTATAAGAAGGTAAATCTCAAATAGGAAGGTTATAAGTAGGCATGTGAAGAAGCTTTAACGACTTTGAGAGCTTCATGTATGCAGAAGGATGCCAAGTTTAAGAGCATAATTAATACCTTGGAGTCATCTTTGGGTAGCTTGCACGCTTCTTCTTTCACAAGTAGAAATTGTAGAGTTGGAGGAAGCTTTGAAGAAATCAAATGAATGTAAGGTTGAATCGACTTTTTCAACCTTGCAAAGATGCCATCATTAACGAGTTTATTGAATTCAAAGAGTACATAGTTGAGATCGTGGCCAAGTACTAAGAAGGCATACCTTTTTACTTAGATTGTGTGAGCAACCATGGTGGGATCAACCATGTATGACATGATATAGATCCTTAAATTTCAATGCACTAAAACAACTAAACAATAAAGCTTTTGAAGATCTTGGTTTAGAGTTTCCTGAGAGTGAGGGCTAGGGTTCTTCTAAGAGCAATTCTAGAAGGATGTATTTTGTCTTTTTGGTTGAAGTCATTTTGGGCGGCAATGAAATGAACTTTTGAATTTTTTTTTAATCTTGTTTTCTCTTCCTTTTGTGAAAAATGCAAGCATGGTTTGAATGACAATGAACCAAGTAGTTGGTATTGGTATTGAGCAGAAATGAAGCGAGTTTTAATAAGCAAAATTTTGGAGTTAATACTAAGCAATTTTGAGTCAAATTTTGAGTAGAAACTTGCTAAAGCACTTATTAATATCCAAGATTTCACCAAATAGATGTTATATAAAATATCTTTGAATATACAAAGTAAATGCGATATTTTATTATTAGAAAAGTATCATAAATATGGGAGTATATTTAACCTTTTGTTTCGAAATATTGTTGCCAAGTCTTATTTGGCTTTTTCCTATTATTATTATTTTTTTTTTAGATTAGTTAACATCTAGGGTTAGTCTCACCTTATGCTACAATTTTTTCTCTTTGTTGGTGCATCCATCTTTAGAGTTTTTGTTGGAAAGGACTTTATCACTCGTAATATGGATCTTGTTATAAAGGTGGAGATCAAGTTTTAGAGTTTAACTTTTCATCCTAAGATACTTGGGATTTTGGCTTGATACTTGGTCTAAGCAATTTGGAGAGAAATCTAGAATGCCAATGTTGGTTCTTTGAAAGCAGTTGCCAAATATGTAATAATAACCCAATTGTCGAGTATTTGATTAGTTGATTAACGAAGTTTTCAAGTAGCAAAGTTAATATTTTTGAGAATTTATGTTACCTATTGAAAAGTTATAATTTTTACTATGATATTGTTTTACTTGATTCATCATAGTTTGCTTATTTCTTGAATGTAACTTGTGAAACAAGTGTTATAGCAACTTTGTTAAGGGCAAATCATCCACCAACTTGGGGGCCGTTGCTCTCCTATAGGAATTATTCTCACAATTTGTAATATTGACCTTAAATTGATACCACAATGGTCCCTAGCTTAAGTTAGTTTATCTCTTGCTTAACTAGTAAGGTATGCATCCGAGATTTAAGGCAGTTTTTTTAATGATTTTTAATCTAAGTTTGTCAGCATTTCGAGATTCAATTCAAAAGTTTGGTTGAATTCAAACTAAATAAATGAATGTTGATTCCATGATTGAATATCTTGATAGTTCCTATGAAAAAAATGTTGAACTATATTTGAAAATTTGTCAACTTCATACGTGATGAGTTACCCAAGTCATTGCAGGATGATTTTCTTGATTATGTTTAAATGTTTCAAAAATGGTTTGCATTCAAGTGTCAAATTAAAAATTCTAACAAAAAATTATAAACATTTTTTATGTAAAGATAAGAAAAGCAAAATGTGAAGTTTTTGCTTTTATTCAATTTCAAGAAAGAAAAAGCCACGAAGTTTTTTAAAATTTTTCCCTCTTTGATTTAATTTGACAGTAAATTTTCAATGGATGGTTTTAACTATTAGTCTTACTTATGCTAGAGCTGTTTCATTTGTTGACTCTTTAATAGTTGCATCTCCATAATGGCATCTATGTTTTGCTAGAACAAATTCTTGGACTTTCTAACTTTGATGAGTTCTTTAACAAGATTTTGAAGATTTCTATAGTCTTATATATCATGGTTGCGCTCTTTGTGAAAAAAACTATATTTTGATGGGTCCCATGTATGAGGTTATGTAGACAGTGGAGGAGGCTGTTGAAACTATTCCTAGTTATAACATTTACCAACTATGCATTGGATACTCGCAAAGAATGAAAGTATGACACTTATTTATGATCAATGACTTTTCTTTAACTAGAGGTCAATAAGATGGAGGGCTTCTCTGTTCATTTAGACGTTGATTGTTGTTGTGAGTTCTTTTATCCATCGAGAGAAAGCTTTATGAAATCTATTTGGCTTAAATGGCATTGTGGTAAATTTCATGTGACTTAAGGATATCAAGTGCTTGAAGTAGAAGTCTTCACATTATTGTGCTTTTTTGCATCAATTTGGCTATTGACATGTTCTAATAACACTGCCTAATAACACTGCCAAAGTTTTTTGTTGTTGTAACTTTGGTGCATATTTGAAAGAACCTTTTTGGAGAGCTTGAGTGAGTGTAGCCTAGATGACTATAGATTTGAAGTCTTCGTTGAACATCTTCTATTGAAAACAAATAATAAGGTGTTGGAGAGATTCACTTAGATTCTTGCCTCATATTAAAGAGAGTTTGTAAGCTTTTAAATTATTTATATGTGCTAACAAATTGTGTGACAAAAATTCCCTTGAATTCCAGAAAAAAACAATTTGTTCTAAGTGAAAGTCTTGAGAATTAGCATGGTGATGCTTGCCTAAATTTTGTGAATAATATTTGATAATTCACAGTATCGTAAATAGTAATAAGAGAAAATTGTTGACTTAAATAGTAAGACAAGAAATCGTGTACAACATGATTTGCTAGATCCATTTTTCTTAAAGAATCTTCGAGAGTTAGCATTTTGAACTCAGGTGAAGGCTGACTTCTGCTATTTGAAATGAAAATGCATTAGATGCTTTAGGCTGGGATTTTTTGATATGATGAGGGAAAGATGTTTCAGTAGTAGTCTCCTCAGGGAGGTACATTTTATTAATTGATGAAGTTGAGGTGAGTGTTCTAAAACTTGGTTTTGATCTATGAATTAAGGAACCAAGTTCCTTCAGGAGTTTAAACATGAGGAGTTGCTCTTAGAACTTGTTTAAGGATTCCTTGGATCATTCAAGTCAGATGCTGGTTTTGATCTATGAATTAAGGAACCAAGTTCCTTCAGGAGTTTAAACATGAGGAGTTGCTCTTAGAACTTGTTTAAGGATTCCTTGGATCATTCAAGTCAGATGCACTTGCATCTGACTCAACTATCAAGTGATAACAAAGTTTTGGTTCTCCACCAGAGAAGACCTTTCCTTGTCCTCAAAAGGTTCCATAGTTTGACCTCTTGTTTGTGCAATTGTCCACACTCATTGCTCCTAAAAGGACATTGGATCCAAATTTATTTGTGAGTGATATCAAAACCTTACTAACAAGTATGGATTAATCCCATGAGAAGATATAAGAAAGAAATTGAGCTTGGAGAGAGAAGATATATGATTTTACTAGATTGCTATTAGAAATTAATTACTCATTTCAAAATGTGATTTAGTGTCTCTGACTCATCCTCTGATCTCCTATTTATAGGCTTGGGTCAATGTTCAATGTGATAGGAAATGTTATATTTAAGTAATACATATAAAATTACATAGTAAGGCTTAACAAATGTTTATTTAAAACTTAGTTTGAGTTGTTGATTAGCTAGTGAATGAGGTTTTGATAGTGAATGAGGCTTATTATGAAATCTATGAAAACTTAGTTTGAGTTGTTGATTAACCTTTGTATGCTTGTTTGAGTTTATTTAATGAGTTCATTATAATTTAGATTAATAGTCTTAATGACTACAATTTAGGAATTCATTGATGAGCAGAACTCTACTTTGATGATTTTTATTTATAATAAATGTCAAGTTTATTTGCTGAGTTTAGAGGCAACTTGTCAAATAACTCTTTTAGGTGACTTGATTAATTCATGGTGATTTGTTGACTAAGTTTATAATTATAATGCAATTTGACCAAAATAATATTGGTTTTATATTTATGATCCTTTTATTAAGATCTCTTACCTTATTATTTTTTTATTCAACGTAATGTTCACAGATGTTGAAGGCTCATCAAACAGTGGAGGTTGATATTATTGACCGATTGCCTACGCCATTTGGACTTGTCAGATATGGGGTTGCACCGGATCATCCGGAAACAAAGGTCAACCTTCCTTTTAAAGTTCCCCTTGGGGGTTCCGTTATCCGGATATTAGTGTTGTCTTAAGAATAATTTTATTAGTGGTAGAGTGTTATTTATTAAATACAGTGCATTTGATTCAATGTTATCTTAAATAATATAATATTATCTAGGATGATCAGTAGTGCTATAATATTTCTTTTTATTGCCGTTAATTTTAATCATATGATAAACTAACATATAGATGCAAGCATGTAGCAAAACTGATTTAACATCTAGATTTTATTAAAATAAGAGTTAAATGTTATTTATAAATTTATTATTTAAAAATACCACCGAGCCAAATAGCTGATATTTGCAGTAGTATAACTAAATATAATATATGTCAACTAACCAAATAGTTCGTATAAACAAAAGTAAATAGTTGTATAAACAATTTGAAAACCTCCTTAAGATAAGGATGTGGATGTCTAATGTGATGTTCCTTTTTTTTTCCACATTATGTGGTTTCCATGATTTCATCCGCTATCTATAGGTTTAAACAAGGTAGCATGATCACATTGATGACTGTTAAAGAAAGAATCATAAGTCCAACTCTAAATAATTAGGATGAAGTTATTGTCGTTGAAGATAATATTTATGATGTTCAAGCTTTTAAATAAATTGCATTAAAGATTTAGATGAATTTGATTGATTTGAAAATCTTCACCACTTGAAATTAGAGTTGTCAAAACTGGTCAACGGGACGGGTTCGGGTCCGACCACAAATTGACCTAACTCGAATTTGGTTAACTCAAACCTAACCCGCTAGTAACTTGAACCCTACACCTCATAACCCGTTAAAATTGAAAAAAAAATTATTAGCTTATTGATCATAGATTTTAGGTTAATAAATAAAAAATAAGAAGATTATACCTATAAATAAAAGAAATTAAGAAAAAATATCAAAATCAGGTTGGCAGGTCGGGTCATTTATTGACACCCCTACTTGAAATTATGAAGTTTGTGAAAGGTTGGAAGAATTTTTTTTCTTATGGCCTTTGTATTTTAGTAGTGAGGAATTTCCAACCTTTTTCATCAGGGATGAAAAAGTTAAATTCTAAAAATCACTCTCATATCCATTTACCCATTGTGATAAAAATTAGTTGAAGAGCATCAACCATTATCAAATGTGCACTTGACTATGTTACAGAGAGGTTGCGTCTGCTGGTATTTGGTGGGGAATAATAGTTTCAATGCTTAATAAGTGAGCCCTGGATAGGATAGAGAGGGCAGCTCTAGACTCTAGTATGTTGAAAGCTAGGAAAGCAATTTAGGATTTTTGGAGGCGATCAGATAGAATAATTTGGAGTTTAATTTGACTTAAATACTTGGTTGAGAAAGGGAACATTCTTTAAGGAAAAAATTGCATAAGGATACTCTAACATAATTTTCTTTAGGATGGGCGTGAGAGCCTTTGAATTTGCACTGAGATTAATGCTATTCATGATATCATTATAAGCTGTAATATTAATGCAAATTTAAAGGATCTTGAACCTATCATAATGCAAATTATATCAGGATATCCTTACCCTTTTGTTGTTCTTTAATGCCTTGTTGAGAAGAAAGAACATGTAAAGCTCTCTTGAGTAGGTGAAGAGAGTTTGTTTGCTTGGTTTGCATTTTCTTGCGTTCTTTTCTCAAGCAGAGAGAGGGAGAGTGAAGCATTCCTTATTAATTTTTTTGAAGAAGACAAGTTTATACTGTTCCCTATATAGATAGTAGACATATGGAATTATCATCATGGCATTCCTCTAAAATAATTGTATAGTTTTCATGCTCTAAATAGGAGAATAAAGTAAACATCATGTATTCTATACGTAGAAATGTACTAAACATAATGAATTTGATGGTAATACACTAAAGACCACAATATAGCATGTCATACTTAGGGATCATGCCCAAAGTAGCTCAAGCTGAGCTAGGGTGCTGACCTTTCCATTGTGAGTATCTCCGTTTTACCGTCTTTGCAGATGTAGCGCTAGTGTATAATTCTCAATGACTCATGTAGCTAATAATGTAGCCATATTTAACAATTATTATATATTCTTGGAACCTATTGATTTTTTTTTTACATTCATTAATTTCATTTTGAATTAAAGTTTGAGATGCTGAACTCTCCCCTTGGTTTCATTGGAGAGCTACATGTATTCTTAGTTGGTTATCCCTTCTTTCTAGTCTTGATTATTTCTTCACGTTCACTATTAGTTCATTATTAGTAGTGGCTATCTTTTTCCATGTCATGCATTCAGTTGCCAAGGGTTTTCATGTTGTGGACAGAGGTTTTGACCATTGGAAAATTTTGCTTAATGTCTTGGTGGTATTTAGCAAGTAATGAGTGTTCAAAAAGCTTTAGAGTTTCTACTCTAATAGCGAAGTGCATGTGAATATCAAGGTTGTAAAAATCGGATCGGGCATCGAATCAGAAAAATGAGAGGTTTAAGATGCAATAGTTCAATTGGATTTTAACCGGAAGTTGAACTGGATGACATAAAAATATTAAAAAAAATTAAATAAAAAATAAATGATTAGAAAATAAATTTAGTTCACATATAAAGTTATCAATTTAAGATAAATTATTACTGATTTATGTTATATATTTAGATAAAATTTTCAACTATAAATTATATATTAAATCCACATTATAAACTCATTTATAGATCATTTATATTAGTTCATTTATAATCAATAAATAGATAAAAATATTTTTTAATAGTTTATAATTAAAAATAATTAAATATATAATAATTAAATATTATTAACCAAAAAATAAAACACTATTCAGATTATTAAAAAAATATGTTTAAAAATATAAGAAGTATTTTTTGTGAAATTAAAAACTTCAACTAAGTTATTTAGTCCTACATCACTTGAAAACTTTGTTTTAGTCTTATTTATATAATTTGTATAGTTAGGAGCTTACATGGAGTGATAGGATCATGTGGGTATGTTTTGTTGGTAAATGATCACTATATAAATGAAAAAATGACAAAAATGATCAATTGATTCTTTATGAAGGACTGGTCCCGATTATATTGAAAGACCAAAATGGTCCTCGACAAGTTCTAAGAAATTTAGGGCCAGTTCAATGATTTGCCGGTTGAACTAACGATTATGATTGATTCATACTGGTTTGATCAAGATTGATTTCTATAATGAATTAAACTGACCATATGACCTATTCATGTTCAAATTGCTGGTTCAGTTTGATTTTCAAAATCATTAGTTTTATAATGATATGGTGATGAATAATAACTTCAATTGAATATTTGCCAACTCAGTGTAAATATGACTTGAATTTGCGAATAATATCTTGGTTTGGGCGAGCCAAGGAGAGTTTGTCTACTATAGAAAAAGGAAGTGGTCTAACAATCTCGATCTTCTCATTAGAAAAAAATGGGCTTATGTTTGCCTTGAAATATAGAAGCTTGTTTTTGTATAGGTGGAATTAAGTCTTGATGAAAATATTAAAGAAATAGGTGGAAAGAGAGGGAAGCACTTCCAAATATGCAACTCACCCACAATATTTGCAAATAAAGAGAAGTACGAGCATTAGGAAGATCCTTCAAGATGATTAGAGCCACTTGAGTAATTTTCGACGCAATGACCAAATTTGGAAACCATATGAACCTAGGAACCTTTAGTGAGGGATATTATTGAGGTGATGGGTAGAGGCAATGCTGAATAGTGCTACCAATAGAGATCAGGATGTGAACAATTTGAAAATTGTCTCGAGTGGTGAGCAACTATCATTAAGTTAAAAATTGACAGGACAACAGACATCAAGAGCCACTGAGCCAATCGCCCTAATGCGGCACAAGCACATGTGTGCTCTGCACATCAATTAGAAAACCTAAACATGAGTGGAAGATCCGTAGACAAGCTTGCGGGATGCGGACCCAACAACACATGTGATAGAGTGCCACGCACAATGGGATCACCCTGCACACTGGTGTTGCCGAGGCAGGGGGCATGTAGTCTACATGGGAGCGGAGGGCATGCTGGCACTTCTGCTTGAGCTAAAGAAGAAAGATGCTAGAGATGCGATTGATTTCATTTATATGAATTTGATGGTGAAAGAAGTTCTTCAAGTTAAGTTTGCGTAAGAACATTGCTTACACTTTCTATTCAAGGAATGGACATTATTATTTAACAATTGTAGTTGTTTTATAAACTAGAAGATTGAACCATTTTAGAATTTTAAAATGAAAATATTGTTTCGTTGAATTGTAAAGTTTATTTGTGCCCTTCGCTTTGGCAATTTGAGGTTATATTTTACCTAAGCATGCTTTGTCTTTCTACTGCACTGATTAATTCATTTCAGTCTTGACATGTCTTTGGTTTATTGACTATGTTTTTATTTTCATTAGTTGTCTTAGATGATTTGGTCACATAAAACGACGGCCTTCTAATGACCCGGTTAGCAGAGTAGATGTATTAGATTTAACTTATGTTAAGAAATATGGAGGTAGACCTAAAAAGATTTGATTAGAAAATATTAGAAATGACATTTCTTTATTAGATCTAAATGAGAATTTGACTCTTAATCGGATACAATGGAGAAAAAGGATTTATGTAGCCGACCCCACGTAGTGGGATAAAGGCTTGATGTTGTTGTTGTTGTAGGTAGCTAGATTATGTGTTCTTAAAGTAGGAATAATGGAAAAAGCTTGTCAAAACCCAGTTTTGTTCGATATCTATCTCCCTTCGAAGTCGATGTCTTGTTTCATTTGATTTGGGATATGATACGACAACAATGTAATAACTTGCTATTTTGTTTGTGTGTGCATAAAAGCTAGTTTGAGGGGTGCATTTAAGTTAATATTAGCCTTGATACTTATCCAAAAAAATTAGCATGATCAACACGAATCTCAAGGTAATATTTGAACTGAAAGCTTATGGAATTAAATTTGTGATCGTTTGAACACCAATTTCAAAAAGCCTATAGTTGAATCGAGTATATTGACAAGGCAAACCCATCAACACCACAAGTGACTCAATTCGACTCCCAATGAGCTCAAATCAAACATATATAGTGTATTTGAATATTTTTGTACATAAAATGAATGATCAAATGATTTCCAATTCTAACATACTTATAGTAAAATCGAGAGGCTTGACGAGACGAATCTATAGAGCCTAGGCTTAACTGATTCTGACATCATTAAGGCCTTCAAATGTTTAATAAACGATCTAAGATCGAAATGATCAATATGAATCGTACGATGGAAAGCTTTGGATTCTAACCAAATTTATCAAAATACACTTCTTACAAAGCCTATAAATAGGGCGTCATTCTCTACTAAAGGAGAGGTTGAAGAGCTGAGTAAACTAAAAAGCTCTTTGGTATTTTTGAGCTATTATCGCTAACGACCACCAACGATGTTCGTTGTCATCTTTTCTAGTTTATTGTGAAAATATAATCCTGTTTTTGTATTTTTGTAATTCATTTAAGGATATTTAAATTCTATAACCCCTTTTGCCTCACAAGGAAAAGCTTTTTTGTAACTCCCATTTATATAACGGATTTTTACAAATGAGTCAGGCTCCGTGTTTTATTTTGCTTTCTTGAGTATTCTAT
This sequence comes from Dendrobium catenatum, assembly GCF_001605985.2. NCBI lineage: Eukaryota > Viridiplantae > Streptophyta > Magnoliopsida > Asparagales > Orchidaceae > Dendrobium > Dendrobium catenatum. Next base: position 723,620 of record NW_021319525.1, on the reverse strand, counting down.
GTTAAAAATCTTGGGTCTCATCAATATATCTGTGTGGGTTGGAATTTTATATAATACTAAGAGGATTTAATTTTGACTCTCCTGCTACAAAATTTTCTAGCACACAATCCTTATATAATGTGATTTATATGCCAAGTTTACCTCGCTTGTTTTTTATTGTTATTTCATATATATATATATATATATACTGTATAAATTGCTACTACGTACTTGTTACAACCAAATGATACCAGAAATTTGAAAACAGATCGTGGCCAATCAATTCTCTCGGGTTGCTAAAAGTGAGAGATGCTCCTTCTTTGGTAACATTGCTCTTGGAAGTGTCATTTCTTTGTCAGAGCTCAGAGAGAATTATGATATAGTAAGCATTCCAACTTGTGTATGACAATAGATTATGGTTGACAATAGTTCTGGTTATAACTTGTTGGCTTGCAGTATTTGACCATTTATTAGACTGCTATCTGCTTTCAAACAGGTTGTTCTTTCCTATGGCGCTGAAAGTGACAGATCTCTTGGAATTCCTGGAGAGGTACGTCAATTCTAGTTTAGATATGTCATTTCATCACATTCCTAGTTGTTATCCGAAGAGTAGATCTCATCTCTCTTGGCCTGCTTGCTATTTTAAACTTTAGAATTAGTTAGATTCTGGATTCTGCTTAATCTTATTTTTTGATAAAACTAGACAAGTGACAGTACTCACGGGAAGAATTACTGTAAGTTATGAAAGCATTGATTTGTCTCCTTATATATATATGCTGTGCTTGAAGCCATCATAGCTTATTTTGAGGATTGGAACCACATTGACAAGCTAAAATTAAGCTTAATAATTATCATTGATGTTGCTTCTTTCATTGTAACTTGTTTTTTATTGTATGAGTTGATAGGTATAACTCAAATTTGCATGATAAATTAATGAATGATTATATTAGATGAGCGGTTAGAATTACATCTATTGAACATAAGAGAATTGAAATTTGACTTCATTGATTTGGGCATGTACATTGTACAACGAAGTTTAGAAAATGCATCAAGAAAAGGACCAAAATGGTCCCTTGACTCTTTATGAAAGACCAAAATTGTTCTCAACTATGTTAAATGATCATTTTGATCGCTCAACTCCTTAAAGAGAAAATAAAGTAGGCCTACCATAGAACTATTTTAATTCATTTTTAAAGATTTTAGGGACTAAAATAGTCCTTTAATAAAGTTGGGGATCAGTTTGGTCATTTATAAAAAATCTATGAACTATTTTGATCTTTTTCTTAAAATGCATCGATAATATTATTGTTAGAAGATTAGAAAGAAGATTAAAGATCTAAGGGAACATGAATAAAAAAAATTCAAAATACTTTACAATAAATAGGTTTATCAACCCAAGAAACGCTCAATATGAATGAATGAAAAATGAGGAATTAGAAAGCCAAGGCCAACTAGTCAAGAAAGGGTCATCATGAGCATTTGCTGGGTGTCGCTGGAGAGGTTGGGAAAATTGGCTTGTGCAATGTTTGTTTGTTTTGTTGCTTGTGAAATCTTGTCTCAAAAGGTGGCTGCCTTCACTATTTTTCTAGGATTTGAATGGCATATACTCAGCCAGAGAGTTTGTTTGGTGGTATAATGGACATCCCGACTGTTTCAACATGGCACCGGATTTGAAGAGCACTGATACAGCTGTTATCCTTGGTCTGGTATGTTTCTGCAATCTTTTTAACGGTTGATAAATTATTAATTTGGTAATTTGAAATATATCTCCATTCTCAAACACCAAAATTAGCTTTGCTTGAATGTAAAATCTTCCTATTCTCTTATGGAATAAATTTCTTATTTTTATTTTGAAGTTAGCTATGAGCACAACCGTTCTAATACATCATATATCCTTCTAGGGAAATGTTGCACTTGATGTTGCTCGTATACTTTTGAGACCGGTTAGCGAATTAGCAAAAACAGATATTTCAGATCATGCCTTAGCTTCTCTTCAGGACAGCACCATAAGGTATGTCATTTCTCCATCCTCACAAGATGGAATGGCTACATGTTGAAACTATACTTAAGTATACTTTGCATTAGAAAGGTTTACTTGGTAGCAAGGCGTGGTCCTGCACAAGCGGCTTGCACGGCGAAGGAATTGCGAGAAATTCTTGGTATAAATCAAAATCTGAACTTTTTTTGTATGGAACGCATTATCCAGTTCTCCCATTTGAAGAAGATGGTGCTAAATCAACATAATCTAATCTTCCATAATACACTATGGTGATGGGATTTCATGGGAGCTGCTTCTTCCCTGGTTAGTCTTAAACATGCTCTAAAGCTTCAGAAATACTTTCAGGTATGAAGAACCTACACATCAAGATTCAGCAAGTTGACCTAGATATATCACCTTCTGATGAGGTATATACTATTATGCTTTAGACCAAAAGTTACAACTATGAATTTACTCATATACCTCTGTAATGTCATCCAAATATGTGAGCCATTTCTGCTGATTTGATCTCTCCAACAGTCTCGTATTCTAGTTCTTCCAATTTTACTAAAAATCATATTATTGAGATATGCTAGCTAGTTTCCAACCTTTTAAATTATTAATTCAATTTGCTAGATGGATTTCAAATTTTAATGGACAATTACATCTATTTACTTTACTTTTGGGAACATGCTAAACTGGCACTATCATTCAACATAATGAAGTTCTTTGCCGCCTAAAAATTAATTAGGCTAATTTGCATTGGTCTCATTTTTTATACGTATTTGTAATTTGGTGTCTCTTATTTCAATAACCCAAGTTTTAATATTCTGTGGGTAGGTGTGTAAATGAGTCGAGCTCGACTCGGCACTCAAAAAAGCTAATATTATATTTAGTTCTTTCTCTATATAACTTCTTTGTGTGTTTTGTAATATCCAAAAAGACTACATTTTCCTAAGATTCTGATTTTATAGCATTCAAATATAATTCAAGACACTATCGATTCATATTTACAGATCATTTTTTATTGCGTAAGATGCATAAAATTATTTGCAATTCATATATATACTTGAATTTTTTGATTTAGGAGAACTTGCTTGTGATTTTGCGACTAAGAACCTTCAAATTAACTGATACCAAACAAAACATTTTATGTAACAATCTCTTGAAAAGCAACAGCATTTATCTATAGCTACCTTAACTCTGTGGAGCTGTATTTTACAAGGGTTTAGGCCTGCAACTTACAGAGAGTTTGACATCATTGTTGTATTTTCTTCTCAGCTAGTTTATTTATTGATCATGTGCATCTTTACTCTAGTTAACTGTATTGTATGGTTGGAGTAGTTCTAGTGGAAGATAAGATTAGAAAGAGTAACCTTAGATGGTTTGGTCACATAAAACGGCGGCCTTCCAATGACCTACTTAGGAGAGTAGACGTAGTAGATTTAGCTTATGTTAAGAAAGGTAGACATAGACCTAAAAAGCTTGGTTAGAAAATATTAGAAATGATCTTTCTTTATTAAATTTAAGTGAGAATTTGACTCTTAACAGTACACAATGGAGTAAAATGATTCAAGTAGGCGACCCCACAGTGAGATAAAGGCTTGATGTTATTGTTTTACCCGCTTGCTATTTATGGTTTTCTCACGAAAGTGTGCTTGGCTAGAAATTATGGTAAGATTTCTCCTTACCTCACCCACTATCTAGGATAAATGTTTCTCTAATAATTTTGAGTTCCCTATCAAGTATTAAGTTTGCTGTCCCTCATTGTAGCTTCACAGTCTTTTTTCTCAAATTAATGTAGGTTTCGTTTGGGATGGCTTTCTTACTACTTCTTAAAGCAGCTTTTTAGTACAAAAGTTATAATTTTTATACTAAAAAGCTGCTTGAAGAAGCAGGAAGAAAGCCGTCCCGAACGAAGCCGTAGTCTTCCATAAGTATTTTTGAACTAATTTATATATTCATTCTATGAATTTATTTGTCTTTCTCTTGGGATTGCTAAGTCTATTCCTCTGTACACTAAACTTGAGAATTGTAACTTTGATTTGCTAATTATAGGAAGAATTGAAGAAGCAGCGTATACAGAAACGAGTTTATGAGTTACTCTCTAAAGCAGCTTCTTCTCCACACTGTCCTCCTGCAGAGCAAAGGGAACTCCACTTTGTGTTCTTCAGAAAGCCTGATAGATTCTTGCCTTCAGAGAATGGCTGCACTGTTGGTGCTGTGCACCTTGAGAAAACATTTTTAGAAGGCAAGGCTTCTAATTCCTCTCTCCTTCCCCACACCTGCAAATGTTTTCTATCTGATTTTTTTTAATAAAGGGCTATCTCCCTTAACTAATACTTTATTGTTGATTTTACAGAGACTGGCAAACGATTAGCAGTTGGTAGAGGGGAATTTGAAGATATCACCTGCGGGTACAAAGGCCTTCTTGTCCAACTAGTCATCCATAGAACCATTAGTTTCACTAATATATCATCAAAGCTAGTTAATTTCTATTTGTGTTTGCAGACTTGTATTGAAAAGTATAGGTTACAAGTCTTTACCAATTGATGGGTTGCCTTTTGATAATCATAAAGGTGGGTTTCTCTCTCATAGGCCTATTGGCTTCTTGCTCTTTATTTATAGGAAGTCTTATTTCCCTAACAAGGGTGTTCTATGCAGCTATAACCTTACTTAAAGCCACATTGTCAACACTAAACCCTAATGACTACAACTAAAACCTGACAAAAAATCTAAACCTTAAAAGATTAAGCACTAAACCCAAAATTATGAAAACTAAAGCCTAAAACCTAACCTTTAACCATAAACCCTAATCCAAAAAAAAACCTAAATCCTAATCCCTAAATGCTAATCATTACACCTTAAACCCTAAATAGTAAATCCAAAACCATAAACTATAAACAAAAAACCTAAACGCTAATAAAAAAATCATAAATTGAAAATCCTAAACCCTGTTATGCAAAACCTTAATCCTAAATATAAGAAGTTATAAAGAAGAAAAAAAACCCTAAATATAAGAATTCAAACCATAAAAACAAAATCTTAAACCAGAAACCACCACATATGCAAAACCTTAAGAATTCATACACGCAGATGCCCACTGCTCCTAGGAAGATATTTTTTAAAAAATTTGGCTTCCCCACCCCATCCCCATTGTTGGGAGCTTTGGTTTTACTATAGAAGTCCTTGCTTTGAAGCTTCTTTAAATGGGTTTGTGATGAGGACATCAAAGTTCGCCACGTGTACCATCGTCGGAGACGCAGATCGACGGCTACGATCGAGAGCCTTTATTTCTGATTTATTTTGTATTTTATTTATTCTCGCATTTTATTTTTCTAGTTTGCCCCTGTGAGTATTTAGTCGCTTGTGTAGCCCTGAGGGCATTTGTGTCTTTCAGTTTTGTCTTATCTTGGCCTATTTAAAGGAGGTCTCATGCATTGTAAAAAATGATGAATTATGGAATGAAAAAAAAGTTTGTTCTTGTTTGATCTGAGTTCATGAGAGGAGAAGCCCGAGGAGGGTGATTTGCAATACCCATCAATCTTGGTGGATACCAAGGTTCGCGGTTCTCTTATCTTTCTTTTCTTTTATTTTTCCTTGCATCGAATTCTCTCCCCAAACTTCCCACCCGCCGGCCTCATTCCCCACAAGGTCTTTCTTGGTAATTTTCCCTAACCCGAGCCCCTCCCCTTGCCGTCGGCCTTGTTAGGCCGCCCAAGCCGCTAACCATCACCCACCCGATCGCCGGCCTCCTACACCCCGTCCCCTTCCCCTCCTCACAAAATCGAGCCCACCTTCACTGGCCCGCCGCCCCCCTTAGCCTCCCCAAACCGCCCCCTCTCCCCCTCAGCTTGTTCCACCCACCAGCCCACCCACCATAATTCTCCAAATACAAATTTTGAAATTCAATTTCTGTCATAAATACTTTCCTAAATTATCTCTATGTGATTTAGGGAGGGAATCCTTGTTGGCAATCAATTTATTTTGAATTTCAAAACTCCTTTCTAAGAAAGTTAAGTCCCATTATGAAGTTTCTTATTATTTGAATCAAATCTGAAATTAAATTCAGATTTGATTTAAATTACATTAACTTCCTTGGGGCCCACATATTAATCCCAAAACCCCTCTCTCTCCTCTCTACATGGCCGGCCCCCTCTCCCTCATAATTTCTCTCCCAATTTCATCAATAGCCTCTCATTAAACCTCCATAATTACCTCCTACAATTCCCTCTCATCCAATTTAACTCTCTCCATTCAAATTTGAATTTAAATTCAAATTTATCCCGCCAAATCCACTTAAATCTGAAATTAATTTCAGATTTCTAAATCTTCCACCAAATCCTCGTTAGCTCAAGCCGCCCCCTTACCTAGCTTCTCCCACCCGAGCCCCCACCTCTCCCTCTTCTCCTTGGCCGCTCCTCTCAAGTGGCGGCTTCCCCTTCTTCCACCTCAACGTTTCTACACACGACAAGGATCTCCCATGGTCATGCATGGCCGATCCGGAAGTTGATCACGGCTTTGCTTACAACGCCCAAGGAGAGATCGAAATCTTCCTCTCTCCCTTCTACAAGCCGGATTGGGAGTCCGACGGCAACGTGGAACGTTACATCAATCACACCGTTTATTGTCTCACTGAGACTATCGAGCTTCAACGACCAAGAACTCCGTGGACTCTTATCGGACGACCGCTCACTTCTCCAACTCCGGCTTCTTCCCTGGCGACTAGTCTCCTTGGCGTCACTTGTTTGATAGTGGCATCCTTAAGTGTGCTTGCAATTCTCTTCCGCTAGCCTCCACTTTCAAGAGATTGAGTGAATGATCTAGATTTTAAACTTGAGGTTTTTGTTACATTTTCTATTTGCATTACCTACTAGTCCTTGGTTGTTATTTTACAAGTCCTACTAATCTCAAATTGTAACCAGTTGCTATTACTTAATCTTTCAATGCCATATTCTTAAACCTTCACTTGAGCAAACAAAGAGTTTATTGGTAGCAAAGCAAAGTTCATCACTTCTATTAATATCGTAATTGTAATTCTTGGTTATCACATTTTAGTTTCACATCAGTTTGTATATGAGTTTGTAATTAAATTCACTCAAAGCTATTTAAAAAAATCTTATGCTGTAGATTTGAGGAGCTTTTTGAGTAATTTTGGTTATAGAACTTCAGTTTGATTTAAGAATTGGTATAATTTTCTTCAAAAAAAAAAGGCTATCATTTTATCTACTAATGGTTTTGACAGGCGTGGTTCCAAATCTGAAGGGCAGAGTTCTGAGCAGCTATCAGAGAGGGCATGAGGCTGTGGAGCATGGCTTGTATGTTGCTGGGTGGTTGAAAAGAGGTCCTATAGGGATTGTCGCTACTAATCTCTACTGTGCTGAGGAAACTGTAAGTATGATTATCAAATTCAGGTTTCATTTGGAATGACTTTTTTACTGTTTCTTAAAGCAATTTTTTGTTACAAAAAACTGTTTTAAGAAGCAGTAATAAAATTGTCCCAAATGAAGTCTCAGATACTTAATAAATTATAACCGGCACTCAACCTCTTTGCTCGCTAATGGAGCGTCTAGGGAGAAATTATTCTATGCGGATATTGGATCATCCGGTGGCGAATCATAACATGTCACATCATCCAATACACAACGGTACCTAGCCACAGTACACAATAAACATGGCCTATTCTGATTCGCTTCCGGACGACATCCATATCCGCACAGGATAATTTCATGTCTATAGGACCATCAAGAGTGCCACCAATAACATCCTACAATAGCCTGATATCTCACGTCGATATCGATATATGGAACTTCGCTTCGATTATGATGTTATCATAATGAAGCATTCCTAAAGATGATGATCGAGTGAAGTGGCAAAATTTTGAAGAAGTAGAGGAGGAAATTTGATCTGATTGTAGATAGTAATTATATTCTATGATTGCAGGTTGCAAGCATCTCTGAAGATGTGGAGAAGGGCTTGCTTACAGCTGCTTCTGGTACTCCAAAGCCAGGAAGGCAAGGGCTTCTTCAACTGCTTGAGAACAAGAATATTAAATTCGTACCTTTCAGTGGCTGGGAAAAGATTGATGCTAAGGAGAAGATGGTAGGTCAGCAGAGGAACAAGCCAAGAGAGAAAGTAACTACATGGGAGGACCTGTTAAAAGCTTCAAATGTGTAAAACATGAAGCCCTATGAGATTTTATTTTTTATTGCAATTATTATTGTTTTGAATTTTCATGCAACCAATGTATAATAGATAGAGGTGTAAATGAGTCGAGCTGAGCTCGAGGCATCTCAAATTTGAGCTTGAGCTTGAGCTTGATTACTTAATTGAGTTTGAACTCAATTTTGAGTCAAGGCTCACGAGCTTGCTCATCTATTATGAAAGAGAAAAAATAATTATGACTCAAAAGTATTATTATGATAGAATGATGCAATAAATGAGAAATTGTAATAGTAATATATATATATATATATATATATATTAAGCATACAAATCTTAATGTGTTTAAGTGTAATTTATATTAATATTTGTTAACTCAATGAGCTAGAGTTAAATCAAGGCCAGCTCAAGTTTAACTTATTATCTCATTAGCCATTTATTGGATTAATTATTCTATCCGGATGTTGAATATCGTCTGTAGATTAATTATAATGTACCACGTCACCCCTATGTTCGGTACCGCTGCTCAATACTGTTGATGACTTGACGTGACGTATTTAAATTGGTATTTGAATGATGTTTTGCATTTGATCTCCATACAAAATAATTTCTCCATTTATTGAGCAGAGGAGGTAGAACTAGCGCTGACTCGCACCCTGAAGCAGGCTTCTTGAAGTCCAAGCCTTGTATGTTTCCATGGTATTATTTTTACAACAATTATATTCATGTAATTATACTAATCAGTTGAATAAATTTCAGATTTTTTTTAATTATTTATTAAATATTAAAATAAGATTGACTAAATTATGCTAATTTTAATAAAATTTATAGTATATTTATGGTCAAAATTAACACTTCATTTAAAAACTTAGCATCTTTTTTTTTTTTTTTAAACTTATCATCTTATAATTACGTTGTTAGCCTCGTTTAAGCTCGGTCCAATATGAACAGCTGTAAATTATTTTAAATTAAATGAACCTTGTTAGTTATGTTAATATATTTTTATTGTTTTTTTAAAGTAAAATTTTATGAAAAAAAATATTATTCATTTAATTAAAAAATTATTTTAAAAATTAATAAGACGAAAGTTGTCTTTATTTAAGCCGCAGTGACATTTTCCACTAACTAATAGATTGGCAAATATTCATTTATATGAAATTTAATTAAAATTTCATTCATATAATTTTAATTTTTGTAAAATATAACAAGCATATCAAAGAACAAATTAAAGAACGTTGTTGTTTATGCTCCATCATTCTTTAATTTTTATTTGAAAATTATTTCAGAGATTATCATTTTGAAAACACATTTTGATAATTAAATTAAAAAATCTGACATATTAAGTTGATCTTATATAACCACATAAGATAATAATCCCTAAAAAAATTGATGTGCATTATTGAACAATTATTGTATAAAATATCCTAGGTAATACTATAAAAATGATTTTTATGCCAAAATTTTGTTGCTCTATTGATCAAGGGTGTAAGCGAGTAGAATCAAATTACGAACCAACTCAAACTCAACACATTCACAAACTTATGAGCCAAACTTATAAAACCACGAGTTCAAACTCGAGTCTATACTCAAGCTCAACCTAGCTCCGCTTGTAAGCTTGTCAAACTATTCATTTAAATTAAAATTGGAGCCAAATTCAATATTATTAAATGAGTTGGAGTCTTTTAGCTAGATAAAAGCTGGATCCGCCCCTGCATTTACTTTTACTTGACGTGACTCGAGTCTTTTATAACCTTAACCATAGGTGAACTTTATCACCTGCAAGTTATTCACCCATGTGATTCAACTCATTATATGCTTTCCAAAGCCTTAGCTGCCAACTTCATAAATGAAAATTTTTTAATATATTTCTGAAGATATCAATAGAATTCAGATGCAATAAATATATCCTAGAAAAGCCATCTATATATCAATTTAATGGAAAGAAAAAGATACCTACAGTGAGATTCGCAAGAAGAATGAACAACACATACATGCCTGGAGAGTGGAGAGGCATTTTCACGCATTGTTTTTACAACAACACAATTCCTCAGCTGAAGCTGGGCGTTTTGGTTTCGGTTGATCCATGTCTCTGGATTGCAACTACTGGTTCATTGCATCGTGAACACCGATACGAGCTAACTGACGTGCAACGAGTGCGAAGGCAATAGTAGCAATACCTGTAACAAAATCAACTATTCTTAATATTTGACACAATATAAAAATCAGATTTGAAACTGACAAAAAAGTCAGGATTGCATCAAACAGTGAAGATTCAGGTCCTGTTGAGATTTTTATCCCGTTTAATAAATAAGTTGGGTTCAGGTTTGAATTGATTATATTCGTGTCCAATCATTTTAAAATCAGGCAGGTTCAACACATGAACCTAAATTAACACACCCCCTAAATCAGAAGAAAATATATGATTACAAAATTTCTGTTTATTCAAATGATGGGACTTTTCTAATGAAGACCGGATTACAAAATTCTTTGAAGTTCTAAGAGCAATCATAAGATATAATAGAAGGACATATTGCCCATTTGAAGTTTAAAATAAATACAACGTAAAACTTTGGGGTATTTAGAATTGACCATCTAATTCATTTTTTGCGTATTTGGATGTCCTCATATTTGGGCGAGTTTCGAATACACCATAAATTCATCGCCACTGACCACCACCACCAACCAACCAACACCGCCGCCGCCAAGTCCGGTCACAAGTCAACCACTAAAATATTATTTTAAATTTAGCGCAAGTAAAGCGCAGTTAAAGCGCAGGTAAAGCGCAACTAAAGCGCAAGTCAAAAAGCGCAGGTAAAGCGCAAGTAAAGCACAACTAAAGCGCAAGTCAAAAGCGCAGTCAAAAGCGCAAGGTGACGCGGCAAATTTTTATTGGATGTCCGAACTTATTTTTCGCCTCCGGTCACCTGACCCAATAATTTGCCCTAAATCACAGGACTATATATGATCACAAAATTCTAGTTTATGCCGCCCATTTGAAGTTTAAAACAAATGCAACGTAAAACTTTGGGGTATTTAGAATTCACCCTCTAATTCATCTTTTGCATATTTGGAAGTCCTCAGATTTGAGCGAGTTCATATTACACCATAAATTTGCCACCACCCGCTGCCATGGCTGACCACTGTCTGGCACCACCGCCAACAACCATCTGGTGCCGCTGGCTGCCGCCACCAACCTCTTTGGACTTTACATTGCACTAATTTTACTTCAAATCAAATGAAAAAAATAATCTCATGCATTCATTTTATATTCATTCAAACAAATCTAAATTATTCATTTTATACTATATTCCATTTACAGGCTTTTACATTGCATTTCTTTTCAACCAACTAAATAGCCCCTTATTATGCTTTCATAACTCATAAGGCAGAAAAAGTCCTAAAGGATAAAGGTTTCAGGGAATTGTTCAAAACAATCAGATTATCCCAAAAAGAAAGCTACTGTGCCAAAACAACAAGCATTAAAAACCGTCATAACGAGGATAATTAGCAGTACATCAACAGAAGTGGTTCACAAGCACACTTGACTGTCAAAAAACTTTACATACCAAAGTAATAGAAACTAAATTTACCTGTGTTGGCAAGGAAGAGCCACAAATGCAATGGTGGGATTTGCATGGCAGATTGGGCATTCTGACTCATTGCTTGAAGATCCAGATGATTTATCTTTGGAGAAAGGAAGAAGAAATTTTTTTATTGAAGATGAGTTTAAAAGTGGAAGCAGCAAAAGCAGCATCTCCTGTACACCCAAAACAAAACAAAAAAAAAATCGGATTGAATCATTAATATAGCCACCAAGCAAGCAAAACTTCACATAACAAAAGCTTATTCATTTCCACACAGGCATCAATGATTAGCAATATTTCTTTTGTAAATTATACACAGAAACCTTGACCAAACGCTTATTCATTATTTAGCAACCCAACAATCCAAAAATAAAAACATAGCATGGTTATCTCGTCAATCTTCAGCTTGTTTACAGGTTTGGACTTGTTTTAATTGATCAGCTCACAAGGCATTGATATAATATACTCGATACATGAAATATAAAGAATGACAAGAACCGGGATAAACTTAGCTGGGTACTAAAATATTTTAAAACAAGAAACCCTTCGGAAAGTGAGATGTGTACAAACATCATGCCAATAATCAGTATCTAACCACCAAATATGATATCATGAATTCATGATGGAACTTTATGTTTATACAACACATGGTATTCTATCAGATAACTTCTTGAATTTCATATGGCAAAAGACTTGTAGTACCTACGTTGCTTATGTGCATTATCACGGTTATGAAAAAAAAGAGGGGGGTTGATTTGCATACATGCCACTTTATTTCATACTATTTGCATATCGAGCATCTAAAACTTTAATATTACATTCCTACCACTCATATGAAATTTTAATATCAAACACATCACTCATATATTTCATTCTTACCACCAATAACAACCTATAAACTTTAATATTTCATTTCATGCACCCATATTTATTCTATGGATGGTAGGCAAGTAATATTAAAGTTTTAGAAGTTAGATATGTAAATAGCATAAAATAAAATGGTATGTATGTAAATCCCCCCAAAAAAATCACATCATTGAGAATGTCTTTGAGAATAAAAAAGTTGGTCCTATTTCAAATCCAAACTTAGTGATCCAAGGGAATTTTGAATGAATTTGAACTTTGAAGCATAATAAGGGCTTTTCACAATAGTAGACTTTTCTACTGATGAAACTTCAACACCATGATTCATTGACAACTAAATGATTTTAAAATCCAATAATATTATTATCCATAACTGTTTTTGATGCAGACAGTTTGATTTCGATGTAGATGCGCTTGATGTTATTGATTTTATTTTGGAAAGTCGGAAAGGACACAATGTACAAGGAAAGCAAATGTACAGAATAAACAAGTTTACTGCATCTAAAAAGATAACCAAATATACAACTAGTCAAACATAATTTCCTTCGAAATTAAAAACTTCTCATTCCTGGCATAGTAGTCCTACCACAAAGCAGAGATCATATACTGGATGAGACCGACTAGATAGAGTGAGCCGAATATACCAAGACTGGGATTAAAAAAAGATACTGCTAGGATGAGAACTATATTAAGTATTCTTTCCTCTGTAGTGTACTCTGGATGTTTAATCAGTGACTCCGATTTGGCATAAAAGCCGTAAAAAAAATGGAAAAAGTTTTCAGAATATAAAACTTAAAAGTTTTAGAAACAAAGAGGGTTTATACTTTATACTTTCCAGTTTTTCCAATAAAATTTAGAGCTTTCAACACCAGAAAAATTACCGAGAATTCATTCCAAACCAATTGCCTATTCATATACTCAAAGCTAACGGCCCGATTCATATTAGGGCTTCCATACACAAGTCTTGCTTTCAAAATTCTTTCAATAAGCGTTCTATACCTGCACTTGGAAACAGAAAACTAAGGTAATATCACATAAAATAAAATTTCCGTAATTATGTCATGAAGAGTATGAAATCATATTGTACGACTGTTGTATATTAAAATTTTAACAAAATATTAGCAGTTCAGAATTTGTAATAAATATTAATTATATAGCTTTTCATGAATTTCTAGTTAAGATAATCATTTGGCCTGTCTAAGTTTTTCCTTTCATGATCTAGATGTCGGAAATTAAAATTAAGGTCATTTTCCCTTCCAGTAAAGCAAGGTGAAAAGTTCCTCAACCTCTCCTCAAATTTGATACATATTTTATATGACCTTATCCAGAGCAAGTTTCAGGTAAAGAAAATTCTTCTGTTTATATTATCTTCTATTTAAATTAACTCGTTTAGCTAGAATTGTTCTTTTAAACTATCTCTAAATCTATAAAGATGCATTCAGCTTGGAATAAATGCAAGGGAGTCTTTAGGACATAAGAAGATACCTTCCAGAATACAGAAATAGTAATAAATTACTTAAAGCTGCAGCTTTGTAAATGCCTTCAATACGTTGTATTAAAACCCATATCCGTCGTGCCAGCGGTCTCTGCAGAACAATAATTAAACCTTGCATCTAAAAAACTACCCAACAGAAGCTAATGCCATAAGAAATATAAATTCATTACGTCTTGTCAAATGAAAGTTAAGTTACCTGCTCAGAGTCGCCCCATCTTCTAAAAGCCGAAAATGACTGTAAACGAGCCCATATATACTGCCCACCAACACTACCAATGCAGTACCATAATTTTTGTGATACAGAGAGCCCAGTTCCTTCCAGTCCTGTTCTCACTGCATGGGAAGAATTTATGAGTTGAAGCCCCAATGTAGGCATGAAGTAGGGTACAGGAAAAAAATAAAGGGATCAACGTGGTAAATGCTATTTACATAAAATTCTAATGAAACCCAAAGAATAGAAGTGGTTATATTCTACGTAAGGGTTACCTAATAAATAACCAAAAGGTTAATCAATCAGTAAATAACTAAATGTTAACTGAACACCATTAATTAGCGTTCATAGAAGCCTAATGCAAAAACAATTATCATAAATTCTTGTTCAGCAATGCCATTCAAGTTGAAATTCTCAATCATGAAAGAAATTTTGAGAAAAACAGAGTTCATCATGTAGTTCATTCATTGTATTTCTTTCCATTGCGTTAATGCAGTGTCAAGGTTAATGACTATAGCAAAGAATCATAACAAGGGCTCAAAATCTGAACAGTTTTTCCCAAATCCAAGAATTACCCAGAGTTTTTTTTTAAGGCTTTCAGAACAAGACTGATTTGAAATACGAAAGAAACAAAGTACTTTTCTCAGGTTTGGTCATGGGTTATTGGGATTTATTTCCATAGCCTTATGACTTGCTAATGCATTAAACAAAAATACATAAAAAAATGAAAATAAAGCATAAATTTCTATAGGTGTCGAACAGAATGGTGAGTATCCTACATAGTTAATATATAAGCATTATACTGTTGATGAGTTGGCCAATACATGAAGCCAAAAATATATAAAAAATGAAAATAAAGAATAATTTTCTATGGGTGTCCAAGAAAATGCTGAATATCATGTTTGATATTAAAGCATAATTGATTAGGACATCGTCAGCATTTTCAACACATGTACCTTTATGACATGCCGGAGATCGACGGCCACGATCATGAGTTGTATTTTGTCATTTTATGTAGTAGTTTATTTTATTTTAATATTTTTCCGCTTTTGCCCTTATGGGCATTGAGTCGCTTATGTAGCCCGGAAGGGCATTTGTGTCATTTCTTGTTATTTCATTTTGGCCTATTTATATGAGACCTCATGCATTTATAATTTTAGTTTTTTGGATAAATGAAAATTTGACATTTCATGTTCTCTTTGTGAGTGCAAACCTCCACGATCTCTTAGTGAGTTCGTAGGAGAAGCTAGATCTCTTTGTGAGTTCTGGGTTTTCTTGCTCTTTCGTTTTCTTTTAGTTCTCTTGATCAATTCATTGTTGTGGAGATTGGGATTGAAGCCACTTGTGGGAGATTGGAGTTTCATGCTTTGGATCCCAAGAATTTTCCCCACAAACTCCCCTCCCTTGCTCTTTGCTGCCGTCCCCAACCCAGCCACCACCCGCCGGCTGAAGCCCACCCCCGGCCAGCCCGCTCCCCCCCGCCACCCCTGTTGACCAGGCCATCTGGCCGCCGGCCATCCCTTGGTCCAGCTCCAGGGGTTTCAAAATTGCTAGGATTAATTTGCTTTCCTATTTGGTCTTCCTGATTTGGGAAGTTTTTTTTAAGGGAACTTAATCCAAATTTGAAATTTGAATCCCGTCTCCCTCAATTTTCTTCTCAGACAAATCTAATTAATTCAGCCGTTGCTAAATCTGGCCTTCCTCCTTCCTAAAATTACAGCTCAGTAGTTTTCAGCTGGATTCTCCCTGAGAAGAGAATTAGGAATTAATTTCCTGTACGTTATTTCTCAGAAAATGAATTGAATTCCTGAATTGAATTCCGGAATTGAATGCTTCCTAGTGGCTGTAGACCCCTTGTCAATTGCTGTCCAACCTGTCTCCCTCAATTTTCTTCTCAGGCAAATCTCATTTCCTTGGTTTTCAAATCCCGATTGCTCCTTCTAGCCCTTTCCTCTCACATCCAAATCCTGGAATGTCCGTTCAATTGCTGCCATTAGTTTTATTCTCACTATTGGACAGTTTGTTCATTTCCAACACAGAATTCTCACATTCAGATTTTCAGATTTTGTGAGCTGAGATAAATCCAGATTTATTTCAGTTTTTGCAAGGAACAATTTCAGATTTTGGAGAGGAGATCCTCTCCGTAGCAAAGCCGGCGTCCCCGTTCTACATCAGTTCGACCATCATCCTCCACCGCTCCGGCCACCTATCCAAGAACGACGATCTTAGGTTCCTTCTTCCTCGGAGTGACCTCGGTTCTAATGTGGAGACTCTTCTTCCGCTAAGCCAGACTAGTTGAGCGTGTGGACTCCAAAGGTGAAAATTCTCATTATTAAATCGTGGACTCTTGTTTATTGTCGTAGCGTACAATTATTCTTTGTGTTTTCTTGAATTGTTTGGTCGATCGATTTCGCTCTTCTTTGCCTAAGCAAGTTAAAAACTGAGAATTCCAATGATTAATCTTTTGCTATAAGTGATAATTTTATTTTGGATTATTTTGTTCAATCTGCTCTCTTTAATTTCCTTAAAGTAATTCCTGAACGACTTTGTATCACATCAATAATACTGTTGTACAATGTAGTTATAAGCATTCATATATTGAAAAAAGGGATTACTTATATTAAAATATCAGAATAAAGGACCAACCAAGATTTAGGGGATTTTGAAAACTAACCTGAATGAATAAAATATGGGGATTTATAACATCAACCTCAAATAGACGGGATAATGGTAATGATGATGAAGAAGATATTGAAAACCAAGGACAAACCCAAGACCATCAAAATTTACTAGGATTTAACAAATACTAGTTATTCATGTTGCCTTTTATTCAACTCACCATAATCAGAGGTTGCACGATAATGGTCATTACATACATAGAGCATAATCAAAGGATGTTTTCATCAAAGCATTCAAGATACGCCAGATAGGAAGAAGATGAACTAAGAAGGCGGCTAAATTCAAACTTTAATGTTTACACTCAAAGTTGGTTGAGCTCTTGACTAACTTAAACAAGTAGACTGTTGTTCTACCTCTCCTCTCAGTTCATATGTATCATTGATCTGCAAGGGAACACCAACATGCATTTGTGAATCTAGTAATGTTCTTCAAGCACTTTAGAATATGACAGCCCTAAGCCACTTATAAAGCAAACCAAACAAACCTATTGCTTATTTCACTCTCTTACTCTAATTTCATAGCAATATTATCAAGTTCTAGGTAGTTTTATCCTCAGATCACCAGAGCTTGCATCTAGAAGCAATATTGACATTTCAGGCCCATGTCAGCAGTAAATCAGAAATCTCATTAAGCCCTTGCAATGGCTGTACCACGTAGACGTTTAAATTTTGTAACATAGAAAATATTATATGACAAATATAACGACTACGTTGGAGACCAAGTGCACTGAATTAGATGATTCTGAAGAATTTCATGATAGTGATTAAAAGATGCAAGAAAATGAAGATTTGCTTGAAAACAATGTAGATGATTGTGTTAAATTTGCAAGGTATTTTTGGAATGCAAATATTTTTTTACCCTAAATCCCAAGACAAAGAGAAAGGTTGTTCTATTTTTCGTAGCCACTCAAAGCAGCAATGAGACCCTGAGCCTGGGAGATGAGTGTTGACAAAGCAAGCTACGATGCCATTCTTCTCATCAGCCAGAGCATGCTACGCAGCAACTGCTTATCAAGAACAATGTGTTGATAGGTAATTTATTTTGTTCTTTTTTTTATTTAAGGCATTTTCCAGTGGCAAAATTTATAATAGGCACAAATCAAAGATCCAAAGAATTAGGCATCCACATCAAGATAATTTTTCCAATAAGTGACTTTGATATTTGAACTTCGAAATTATTTTTAGCGGACTTGTCATGTATTATTTTTATGACAGATATTCTAAAAATAAAGTAGAACATATTTGAAATGTAACAAATAGTTTATATGATTGCCATAAAACATTACCAACTGAATGGCTTGAATATTCAAATTTCTCACAATTATTTGATGGTTTGATTGAGACAGTAATATACGGTGATCCATATATATAGAGGTAAATGAGAGTTGTATTGATGATGATGATGAATATGTTGGAGACTGAGGTCACTGGATCAAATTTTTCTGAAAATTTTCATGATAATCATTAAAAGATGCAAGAAAAAGAAGATTTGCTTGAAAACAATGTAGATGATTGCGCTAAATTTGCAGGGACTCATGATAATGGGAAATTATGAAGCATGGACTCTTCTCCTCAAAAAGGCGAGAAGTGTCTGACACGCATCCAACACGCCTCTGACATGCGCCTGACAAGCCTCCAACATGTGTCGGACATGCCGAAAATGTGTCTGATTGAAAAAATACTAAATACAAATTGGATACCCGTGTCCAACACACGTCTTAGATATTTTAAGAATTTTTGTAAAAAATAATTTCTTGTATTTAAATTTTTTACTTATGTAGAATATAAAAACTTAATTTATTATTTCTTATCCACAACATCAAATCAATCGCTCGCACTCAATACCTCATTCATTGAATATTATCATTTCATTTCTATTTGACAGGTCACGACTTTGGTTTCACAACAATATCTGATGTCATCTCAACATCAACATCAGACGTCATTACAACAACGACATTTCAAAACTATCTCAACATCAAAGCCTGACATTGTCTTGACATTGA
The DNA here is from genome assembly GCF_001605985.2 of Dendrobium catenatum. Lineage (NCBI taxonomy): Eukaryota > Viridiplantae > Streptophyta > Magnoliopsida > Asparagales > Orchidaceae > Dendrobium > Dendrobium catenatum. The sequence goes on along the minus strand of NW_021319525.1, from coordinate 704,663 downwards.
TGTTCAATGCTACCAATTTCGACACCCACAACTTGACAGCTCCTCTTTGTCTGACGCGTCTTAACATCGACGACCAACGCCCTCTCAACATTGATGACAGATGCCCTCTTGACATCGATGCCCTCTTTTCGACAGCATTGATGTCTCCTCTCTAGATGTCTGATACACAACATAACTGTCCTACTCTCGGTATCCTAATATTAATCATTTTAAGCACAAATTCTAGTTAAATTACTTATATTTTAAATTTATTTTTAATATTATACTTATTTAAATTTTATACACAAGTTTTAAAATATAAAAATTATAATACCGTGTCCAACCCGTGTTTATGTCCTATATTTTCAATAATTAACATGTCTCGTGTCCGTGTCGTGCCATATCTGTGTCTATGCAACATAGATGGGAAACATAACATTGCTTTTCATATGAATATTCTATTAAGATTTAATATGGAAAAAAATGTGATATTGATTGCATTAATTTGAATAATAATGCAAGCATTCAAGATAGTGATGAAGATAAAACTACAAAATGGAAAACCTTCAACCCTAGGACAAAATCAACGACTTATAATATTGAAGTTGGCATGCTTTTTAGTAGCAATGATTACTTCAAAGCAGCTATGCAAAATTAGTTAATTTAGATAGGGAAAACAATTAAATTTGTCAAGAATGACAAAAGATGTAGGATCATCGTTGGAGTGCAAATTGCCAATTTGTCAAATATATTTCCAAGCATGAGAGGAGCAATTGTGGAAAATTAGATCTTTATAGGAGCACACAAATACTTGGAATTATTTTAGTAATGCTTTAAACTCTACAATCATTGTAAAAAAACTTAATAAAATCAAAATCAGTCTATAGAATAAGTATGATATATTTAGAAGGAAAAATAAATTACACGTAGAAAGGTCAAGCTAAAAAGACTTTGAAGAAAGCACTCAATTGGTCCACATAAAAGAGGAAGATCAACTTAATAAAATTTGGGGCTACCATCTTGAAAGTACACACTCATTAAGATTCAACTATGTATGCGCTTACAAGTCATGACTAGGATTTGTATTGAAGAAAAAAAAATTGTGAGGCTATATATTTGTCTTGATGCATACAAAAAGGCTTTATGTTAGGTTGTAGGCCAATAATAAGCGTGGATGGGTGTTTTCTGAAGGGACAGCAAGGGGGCTAGCTTTTGACAGCAATTAAATTTGTTGGAAAAAATTGCATATTTCTAATTGTATGATCAATAGTTGAAGTAGAGATGGTGGGTGAGAGAGTGAGCAGATAAAGTGAGAGAAAGAGAATAAAAAATATAGAGAGATATGTAGGAAGTGGGAGAGGAGAGAAATGGAAAGTGACTGAGATATAGAGATTGATAGAGAGTGACAGAGATGGAAAAGAGAGAGTGATAGAGAGGGTGAGATAGAGAGAGGGAGAGGGTAAGAAAGGGAGATAGGCAGAGCAAGCAAAAGAGATGGGAGAAGAGAGAAAGTAAGATAGAAAGATTGAGAGAGTGTAATTGGTAGAGAGGGAGCAAGACAGCATGGTAGGGAGAGACTGAGATAGAGTAAGGGAGGGAGAGAATAAGAGAGTGGTCAATTTTTAGTGAGATGGAGATAGAGAGAGAGAAGAGAGAGAGGGAGAAAGAGAGAGAGTAAGAGGAAGTGTGAGTGAGAGAAAGCAATCGAGAGAGGGAGACAGAGCAAAAAAGAGAGAGAGTGGGAGAGTGAGAGAGGATGGGAGTCGGAGAGTAAAAAAGAGATAAAGTGAGAGATTGGGGATGATTTTTTAACCTGCTTGACAGAAATTTAAAAATCAACACAAATTCACCTTCATTTCAAAGAAGCAGAAAATATCAATTCTTGAATTTGAGAACATATTACCTAATGTTACTAACAAATTTTGTGTTACATTTGCACCAAAACTATAATTTTGTGGGTTATACTGGAGTGGCATTAAAGACTACAATACGAGCAGCACCAAGGGTAACTACTGTTGATCAATGCACATTCAGAATGAAGGAGTTGGAAAATTAGATCCTGCAGCATTTCAATGTTTATATGAAAAGTGTCCAAATAAATGGTCAATATCACATTTCAACTTTACCCCAAAATGTGATAATTTACTAAACAACGTATGTGAATACTTCAATGTTTTCATCATTGATGCTAGCGAATTGCCAATTAATTTAATGCTTGAGAATATTAGATTTATGGTTATGACAAGAATGTTAGAGAACAAGAAGTATATGAAATAGGGTGTGAAGTTATGTCAAAGGATTAGGGAGGTTGTTGGGAGGAATATACATGACGCAGGTACGTACATTGATTATAAATCTAATAATAAAAACTATGAAAGAAGTAATATATAAGGGGCCCAATATAAGGTGGATTTGGAGTCCAAATCATACAAATGCAGGAGGTGGTAGTTAGCTAGATTGTCATGTTTAGATGCTTGCGATGTAATTTATATGAATATGGGTGACTACAAAGACAATGTCGATCCCTACTATTTTGCGAAAACATGCATAAAAATTTATGTGTGCAACCTCATGTACATGGCGCTTAAGACCACAAAAAAGTTACATGATCCCACCATTGTCACCAAGATAAACTAAACCTAAAAGAGGCAGGCCACTAAAGATACGAAAAGGTCAACTGCTGAACAATTATTAAATTCACAACAAAGAAAGTTGATCCCCAATCAAACTCCATTGCAATAAATTTATACATAGTGAACAAAATAGCAGCACTTGTGGTAAGAAAAAGTATAACAACATGATGTTAAATAATGAGAAGAACATGGAGTTAGCCCAGAAGTTTTAAAAACATATACTCACAAGAATGAAATGGTGAGTTCTATAATTATATTGATTTTCTTAGCTTCAGGTAATGTCAATATTTACATTCATTTCATTTTGAAATGATATTTTCTATAATTACATTTACTTCAGACGAAAGCCAATCTCAATCCAAAATAATGTTGCAATCTTTCAAACAAGAGGCTTATGATAAGTTCATAAAAAAACTTTCTTCAAAGTTCACTTTATCTTTTCTTAAGCGAAACTAATTGAGGCTGCTTATTTCTTAAGGTATGCAGCTCCAAAAGAAAAAAACAAAACCAATTGAAAGAAAAATTCGTCTATCGCACCAAACTTTTTGGTTTGGATGCTATAGGCGGCATTACGTGGCTGCCATAACTTATGATTTATTTCATTTTATATAATAACAAAAATGGAAGGGGATCAAGGATCAGCAGAAATATCATTTTTGTAATGAAAATAGCTACTTCATTTGGTTGCTAGACAGTACGTTTCTATCTCAATAGATGGCCTTTTTTTTTTTAATAAATTGTTATTAAAGTTTTTTAACTTCTCAAATAGCAGCACAAGGTTTCAAAGCTTTCAAAAGCCATTTTTGCCCATTCTCGTCTGCCACCTTGCTTGAATTTCATGGAGAATCCAATTAATTTCAGCATTTAAATAATCAGTTGCCAACATAAGAAGTATAAAATATATTTTTTGCTCTTTTATAAAATATATTTTACTTTGAGTGTGCCCTATGCATAAAATATATATTTTTCTCTTTTTTAAAAAAAGAATAATTTTCATAAACGTTAATTTCAATTAAATGGATATATATTTCATTTTCGCTAAAAAGATTTTCAATAAAATCAATACACAATTTTAAAACTTTAGCATCATGAAAGAACAAAAAAAACTCAATTTCTTTCATTACAATTGATTAAAAAAATAGAAATATTAAATAAACTTATTTAAAAAAATGCCAGCACCATACATGATTTCAATCCGCTCCCACTTACATATGAACGTACCTTCTGCTCATGAAAAATATGACTTAGTAGAAAATTAGATTTACAAAAAAAATTCAAGAAGAAAAAAAATTTCAAAAATACATATACTTTTAACACCATTAACTCTAACATTCATTACTTTAGATGGTGGGATCATTTAGCTCCTCCTTTAAAGAGTCAAGAGGGCTAAATTGTGACTTCTATCAAGTATATGATCATTTTGGTCCTTCACAATGAGCAATGAACTCACAAGTCTTTAACATGTTAACATGCATATGTCAACCATTACCATAATGGCAAAAACTATGTTGGCAGTTCTAGGCCAATTTGGCAATCCCTTACATTGTAAAGTTGGAAGTCCATCATTATGGCAACAACAACATCAAGCCTTAGTCCCACTACGTGGGATCGGCTACATGAATCCTTTTTCTCCATTGTGTCATGTTAAAAGTCAAATTCTCGTTTAAATCTAATAAAGAAAGATCATTTCTAATATTTTCTAACCAAGCCTTTTTAGGTCTATCTCTACCTTTCTTAACAAAAGTCAAATGTAATACATCTACTTTCCTAATCGGGTCATCAGGAGATTGTCGTTTTATGTAACCAAACCATCTAAGGAAACTCTCTCTAATCTTATCTTCCACTGGAGCAACTCCAACCTTTTCACGTATATGCTCATTTTGTATCCTATATCTAAGTGTAAAGCCATTCATCCACCTGAGCATCCTCATATCTACAACACTTAACTTAGTATCATGCTTCTCTTTTAATGGCCAACATTCGGCACCATAAAGCATTGTAAGTCTCACCACCATCTTATGGAATTTTCCCTTAAGTTTGAAAGGGACTTTTCTATCACACAACAAGCCCAATGCATTCCTCCACTTCAACCATCCAACTTGAATTCTACTAATAATATCCTCATCTATTTCACCATCACTCTAAACAATAGATCCAAGATATCTAAAAAATGTACTCTTATTAAAGACTTGATCGTCCAAAGTCACAATCCCCTCACTAGATCCATTACTACTAAAATTACACTCCTTATATTCAATTTTAGATCTACTCAAGCGAAAACCTTTAGACTCTAAGGTTGACCTCCATAATTCAAGTTTATCTTCAACTCCCTCTTTAGTCTTATCAACATGAAGAATATCATCATAAAAAAGCATACACCAAGGTACATCCTCTTGCAAATGTCTAGTAAGAACATCCATGACTAAAGCAAAAAGATGTAAGGCTGATCCTTGATGCAATCCAACTGAAATAGAAAAATACTTGGTCAAAACACCTTATGTTTGAACACAAATAATAGCTCATACATACATATCTTTAATGATTTGAATATAAGCATTATTAACTCCTTTCTTTTCAAGAATTCTCCATAGCACTTCTCTTGGAACTTTATCATATGTTTTCTCTAAATCAATAAATATCATATATGAAGATCCTCTTTATTCTCTCTATATTTCTACTCTCAATAAATGTATGACTTCCATAATAGACCTACCCGGCATGAATCCAAATTGATTTTGAGAAACATTAGTATCACGTTGCAACCTACGCTCCATAACTCGCTCCCATAGTTTTAAAGTATGACACATTAACTTAATTCATTTATAATTCTCACAATCTTATGCATCACCTTTGTTCTTAAAAATAGGAATTAACACACTCATTCTCCAATCATCTGGCATCTTCTTAGTTTTTAAAACAAAATTAAAAAGTTTAGTAAATCAAGAAATTCCTTCATCTCCTAAGCATTTCCACACCTTTCTTGGAATATCATCAGGTCCAACAGCTTTTCCACACTTCATTTTCTTTAAAGTTTCTATAACTTCAGTTTTATTAATACATCAATAAAAACATAAATCTTTATTAAGGTGCTAAGGTCACTAAAGTCAATCGTATTTTTACATTCTTCATTAAAAAGTTTATCAAAATATCACATCCACCTTTATTGAATATCAACTTCTAAGAAAAGTATTTTTTGATATTCATCCTTAATACACTTCACTTGAACTAAATCCTTACTACTCATATCTCTTTGTTTGGTTAACTTATACATATATCTTTCTCCCTCCTTAGTATCTAATCTATTATACAAATCATTAAAAGCTAAGATCTTCGCATCGCATATTGCTTTCTTAGATTTCTTACGTGCCTTTTATATCTTTCCTAATTATCAGAATTTTTACATCTAAACCAATTTTTATAATAATTTTTTTTATTTTTAATCTTTTCTTGCACAATTGGATTTCACCACCAACTATTTTTACTATTAAGAGATTTTCCTTTTAATACTCCAAGCACATCTTTTACAATATTTTTAATATCACTAGCCAATTTTTCCCACATAACATAATTATCCTCATGCACAGACAAAATCTTAAGATCTAAAATCTTACTCTAAAAAATATTTTTGTTTCTATTCTTTAAATGCCCTATTTAATCCTAAAATATCATTTACTTTATTTTTTTTATGCCCATTTATATTAAAGTCTAAAACTAATAATCGATGTACGGTACATAAATTTTCACTCATAATAAATTTATAATCTTTGCAATCTAAATGATCTAATTTTCTTATAAGAAAATAATCAATTTGAGTTTTACTATATCCATTTGTATAAGTGATGAAATGCTCATATCTTTTCTTAAAAAAAGATATTAGCAATTAACGATCATAAGCTAAAAAAAAATCCAATATGATCTTACCACATTCATTTGTCGGTCCAAACTCATGGCCACCATGAATACTTTTAAAATCATCTACCTCTCTACTAACATGTCCATTTAAATTTCCTCTAATAAAAACACTTTCTTCAAGAAGTATCTTTTGTATTAATTCTTCTAAGTCATTCTAAAATTTTAATTTGAACCCATATCCAAACTTATTTAAGGAGCATAAGCACTTATAGTACTAACAATCTTAGCATCAACAACAAACTTTAAAGCTATAATTCAATCTTTAATTCTATTAATTTTTATAACATTATCATTCAAACTTTTGTCTATAATCACACCTACACCATTTCTAGTATGACTCCTACCCGAATATCATGATTTCAATCCTAAACTATCAATCTCCTTAGCCTTCTCTCCAACCCATTTAGTTTCTTGAATGTACATAATATGTATCTTCCTATGAATCATAATATCTATTAATTTCATTAATTTTCATGTAAGGGAATCTATAATACAAGTTTATATCCTAAATTTAGTTTCATGGACTAGCTTATTTACTCACATCCGTCCTTGATATGGGAATCCTTGCTTATTTAACACTGCACCCAGGCATCGGTGTAGTGGCCCTTGTACACTTGTCGTTGTATTCAGGCCATACAGCGTGTCGCTTCTAGGGAACGACCTAGCATTAACACAATTTTTTAAAGGATTCATGACATGATTATTCGACAACTCTTAAGCTGGCTGTTGACTGCCTAACGCAACCCTCTACTTTCTCATCCAGGACTTGGGACCTGAAACGACAGTGTTATGTCCATCATTATGGATAATGTGACAATTTTACGGGCTAAACTCTCTCTCAAATTTTAAGAGGAAAAAAATGTGTGTAAGCTACATTATTTATTCCTTATTTTCATAACTACAAATATAGAAATATGGCCAATCATTGTATATTCTATTCTAGGATGTATTGTCATGTAATTACAATGTAATTAGCAGTTTTCATTGGTTAAAATTACCAAAAGTAACCTAAAATCCTTCTTATAAATAGATGTGCAAGATCCTCAATAAATTACACACAAAAATAAAATCATTTCACCTTTTTTTCATGGTACTAGAGCTCTAAACTGCAAGAAAATCTCGAGTAATATCTTCTATCTTCCCTTCCAACAGCCCCAAGATCCTATTTCACCATTATTTATATTTTGCCTCGATGTCTTCAGCGGCTGTATTGGTTGTGCATCAGCTGCACTTGTTGAACACCACCTCCACTTGTTATCCACCACTTTCTACCCCCTCCACCTGCTACCCTCACCTTGCACCTACTTTAAATCATCTCCACCTACTATCCCACCACAAGGACACCTGCAGTCCAGCATCCACATCCATAAAAGGATATTTTTATTTTCTTTAAGAAAATGCTTTCTCAATTGGAAGTTGTTGACAATACAAATGTTCATAATCAAATATTAGTAGGTGAGTACCAAAACCTTCGATCTTTATTTATATTGAATGAAAGAAATTACCTTATTTGGTCCCAGATCGTGGAGGCATCTTATTGCTAACAGACAGACCAAGCAAAAATGATCTCAATTTTGCCACCAGGTATGTATAAGGTTCCTCGCTTACGTCATGACTAAGGAATTCAATGATACCTAAAGTCAATGAAACCTACATGCTCCTAACCATAACTACGGATATCTAGGACATGGTGAAGAAAATTTATTCCAAAATGCATGATGTCACATTCGTATATGAAATTAAGACATAAATTCACACCACCAAGCAAGGTACTCTTTCGGTTACCAAATAATATAACAAAATGAAAAATATGTGGATTGAACTTGATTGTTGCAAATGTAGCAAAATGAAATAACGTGAGCGAGTAGCAATTCTATGAACTTTTATAGAATGAGAAATAATTTATAAATTCCTAGTTGTACTTAATGTTAAATATGACTTAGTACACATATAAATACTTGAAAAAGACTCCTTTTCTAACATAAATGACGTATTATCTACTATTAGAAATGAAGAAGGGAAATATGATGTTTAGAAACATCCCAAGTTGGAGAGAGAGTTGCCCCAATTGTGTTGCTTGCACCAAACGCAAGTAGAACCAAGCCATAAAAGCCTAAATTGAGCCCAAGAAGAATAATCAAGAACATAAGTTTTATAGTTATTGTTCCAAGGCAAAAAATACACAATAAATATGCTCTAGAAACTCCATGAGAAACTTCCATACAACAAAAACAAGTCTTCGTACAAAAATCAGTCCAGACACCATCAAACAAACACTACTTCCATGAAAGAAGAAAAAGTAAGAGAAATCGAGAAACTCTGCACCTTCTTTTGATATCGTTTGATAAATCAATGAGCACGTGTTAGATGGTTCAATCAGGTCAATATGGCACGTCATACCCCTCGTGTCTAAAACTAATTTAAGCAAAATCTAAATAATAGACCAGGAAGCGACAAATCACATAAACAACTCTTAAACCAAATTCTCTTCCTATAAAACCTGCCCAAGAAACAATAAAATAAAAGTAGTTGATGTAACCCTAGTGGCTATTGTCAAAAATGGATCTTAAAACTCACAAGTTCTTTTTTATTGTAATATACTCTCCATGATTATCTACAAACTAACATCTATTCAAAAATCAACATCTAACCTAAACTGCTTTGCAGTATTCATCCTACTCATTGTATATTTTAGAATCAAACCAAAAGGAAGATGATTGGACATGCTAAGGTACAAAAAGGATTCTACTATCTAAGCACCATTAGTACTAATCACATACCTCAATAACAATTATATGAAAGCCTGAATAAAGGAAGGGCATAAATTTGGCTCAATCATATAACATGGGTCATCCGTCTTTTAGTATACTACAATCCATATTTCTAAATTATACAATTTTAAAAAAAGGTTAAAGATTTTTAATGTGAAGTCAAATGATCAAATACCACACAAACATATGGGAACCATCCCATATCACTAATATAAATTGGGCTAGATGGTTTAATATGTTATATATATGATTGCTTGCGCACAACTGGCTTTTCCTCATAAAAAATAAATCTCATGCAAGTATAATCTTCCCCATGTTCCACAATAATTCTTAACCAATTTAACACCAACATTAAATGTATTAAGTGAAGGGATATTTTAACCAAGCCCTATCGTCCTACCTCCACAAAAAAGACATCATCCATAAATCCTCTTGTGTTGACACCCTACAACAAGAGAGAAACGTAGGAAAAAAAATGCCAGATCCTTGAGACTACTAAGATCCTACTCTTTGAGAGGAAAATTTGGACATTTTGTTAGGAGGGAGCTACCTTAACTGCCACATGCCTAATAAATCACCTTCCTAGTAGAATTTCACAAAATAAAACAGTCTTTAAAACCTTCACTGAATTTTTTCCTGACAACTAATACTCGCTAATTCCATTAAAAATCTTTAAAAGTGGTGCCTATCTCCATAAACATCATTAAAACACTAAACCCAATCTAAGAGCTAGAAAATACATTTTCTTTGGATGAACCTCAACTAAAAAAAGGATTTTAGTGTTACCATCTTAGTTCCAAAAAATTATCTCCTAGGGTGTTATTTTTGTTGAAAATCAAAGATTCTATAACTAAGATTGTTTTCAAGGGAAGACTAATAATGAAGACAATTTTCATTTTCTTAATCTTGATCTCCCAAACACACAACCAACCCATGTTGTCACAAGTAACCATGAGATCCCTAAAAAGAGAAGTAACTTCCCCGAACAATAACAATACCCCAAAAAAAAACTAACTAAATAAACCTAAACCATTACTACATGTCGGTTTTCTGATGACCCAATTAGGAGAGTAGATGTATTAGATTTGGCTATGTTACGAGAGATAGAGACAGACCTAAAAAGACTTGGTTAGAAAATATCATAAATGACCTTTTTTATTAGATTTAAATAAGAATTTGACTCTTAACAGGACACAATGGAGAAAAAAGATTCATGTAGTAAACACCACGTAGTGGGATAAAAGCTTGATATTGTTGTTGTTGTATTTAACATTCTAACAGTTTGGGACATGTATGTGATGATGGCCTTCAGAAGGGATGCATTTATTATTTCCAAGCATTATATTAGTCTATATGGCTTGTTATGAGGTCATGTTGATTAGGTTCTTATATATCCTCAAGTTTAATTACATATGGATGCATATCAAAAACCTCAATTCATTCAGGTCAAAATTTATCAATAACAACAACATCATCAAGCCTTTGTCCCACCACGTGGGAAATTTATGCAAGACTCCTACACATTCTCTTGTTAAGGATATTGCTGGTATTGCTAAATTAGTGTTGATTAAGATTATTCTAACAATTCTTATGATGATGATGCTTATGATGCTCAATAGTAATGAAACTAGCATTTCAAATGACGGAATGAAAGAACTAATCCCATATTTACAGTGAGAAACACTTCTACAATATACATAGTTGCACAAAAAATTAAGAGTAAAACTTCCATATCATACATAACTACACAAGATTTATTTTTAAATAAAAAAGGAACAAGAGCCACCAACAATCCCTCTTTGGTTTCATCACTATTGCTAAGTTTGTAACTTTGGTGTTATTAAAATAATGGTTGTGATGTTCATTGCATGAATAATTTTTGTGCACATATTTTATGTGCCTATTTAATTTCTTAATCTTCCAAATAATTAATATATGAACTTGATGGTATCCTATACTACAATAATTCTTAACCAATTTGACACCAACATTAAATGTATTAAGTGAAGGGATATTTTAACCAAGCCCTATCGTCCTACCTCTACAAAAAAGACATCATCCATAAATCCACTTGTGTTGACACCCTATAACAAGATAAAAACGTATGGAAAAAAATGCCAGATCCTGGAGACTACCAAGATCCTACTCTTTGAGAGGAAAATTTGGAAATTTTGAATTTTGTTAGGAGGGAGCCACCTTAACTGCCACATTCCTAATAGATCACCTTCCTAGTAGAATTTCACAAAATATAACACTCATTAAAACCTTCACTGAATTTTTTCCTGACAAAAAATACTCGCTAATTCCATTAAAAATCTTTAAAAGTGGTGCCTATCCCCATAATCACCATTAAAACACTAAACCCAATCCAAGAGCTAGAAAATACATTTTCTTTGGATGCCAACTTAAAAAAGGCTTTAAGTGTTGATGTAGACAAGGGGAGGGGGGGGAGGGGAGGGGAAGACGAATTTGTATACAATCTTAGTTTTTTCCAAAATTTTGGTTGCATCAAGTGTTTAGTTCCAAAAAATTATCTCCTAGGATGTTACTTTTGTTGAAAATCAAATATTCTATAACTAAGATTGTTTTCAAGGGAAGACTCATAATGAAGACAACTTTCATTTTCTTAATCTTGATCTCCCAAACACACAACCAACCCATGTAGTCACATGTAACCATGAGCATCCCTAAAAAGAGAAGTAACTTCCCCGAACAATAACAATGCCCCAAAAAAAACTTACTAAAAAAGCCTAAACCATTACTACATGTATATTCAAGAAGATCAAAAGATGAGTTCAACATTGAACCAAAACATGCTTAGCCATTTGCATTCGTACAAGATTAATCACCACGCAATAAAGTTATAATCTCTACCCTTGAAATTAAAACCCATCATGATATCAATTTCCCTACTGTAGTAAGAAAGAAAACACAAACATGCACCCAACATTCATGAGCCAATTTTATTTCACTTTCCAATATCTTACACAAAACCTTTCTCACCAAGATAAACAATATCAATATTCCAAAAACTATCCAAGAAGCACCGAAGAATAAGGACCGAAAAAAAAAATGAAAAAACGAGAGCCCTAAAAGAAAACTAAAACTAAGAGGTGATGAAATTTGAAAGGGAAAGAAATTAATTGAATTTAAGTGAGCATGCGCTATCAATTATAATGCAATGGGACACTACAACAACAACAACATCAAGCCTTTATCCCACAACATGGGGTCGGCTACATTAATCATTTTTCTCCATTATGTCCTATTAAGAGAAAAATTCTAATTTAAATCTAATAAAAAAAAGTCATTTCCAATATTTTCTAATCAAGTCTTTTTAGGTCTACCTCTACCTTTCTTAACATAGGCCAAATCTAATACATTTACTCTCCTAACATGGTCATCGGAAGGCCGATGTTTTACATGACCAAACCATCTGTAGAGACTCTCTCTAATCTTATCTGTCACTAGAACTATTCCAACCTTTTCCCGGATATGCTCGTTTCACATCCTATCTCTAAGAGTAAGTCCACTCATCCACCTGATCATCCTCATCTCAACAACACTTAATATTATGCTTCTCTTTTAATGGCCAACATTATGCGCCATAAAGCATTGCAGATCTCACCACCATCTTATAAAATTTTCCCTTAAGATTGAGTGGTAATTTGTTATCACACAACAAATCCAGCATTCCTCCATTTCAACCGTCCAACTTGAATTCTACTAATAATATCCCCATCTAACCATCACTACAAACCATAGATCCAAGATATCTAAAACGAGCACTTATTAATGGGATGATCACTCAAAGTCACAAGCCCCCACTAGATATATTAGTACTAAAATTACACTCCATGTATTAGGTTTTAAATTCACTCAAATGAAAACCTTTACACTCTAAAATTGGTAAAAAAAGTAGACTCGTTGCAAAACCTACACTTAGACCTATGGAGTTGATTATAGAGAACATTTGTACCAATCACAAAATTAAACACCATTTTGATAGTTCTATCCTTGACAGCCAATCTAAACTGGTTTTTACAAGCTTACAGTAGTAAGATATGAAAAATGAATTTCAATATTGCAAACTAAAAGATGAAGCTTATATGAAACCCTCACTATATTTTAATCAAATTTTCAGTACTAACCATGCATGCAGACTAAAGAAAACTTTAAACGGGCTCAAATGGCCCCCAAAAGCATGGTTTAGAAAGTTTAACAAAGCTATAAAAAAGATAAGCCCACATAAAATCTCGAAAATCATGCTCTATTCATATAAAAATCCAGACAAAATTACAAGTTTGAGATTGATGTGAACAAGAAATAAGTGGAATTCATATTGTGATAAAATCACGACATATTTAAAGTCATAAAAGGCCTCCATTAAAAATTTACAAAAAAAATTAAATGTGAGGAATACAAGGCTATTTAAAAATTTTCAACTTATTGGAACTAACATCTATAGATTAGAAAATCTAAGAAAGGCTAGCTTTGCTATAATTTTCAATGTGCATAATTTCATCTTATTTCATGAGTTTGTTATTCTTTCTTTTCATCTCCATGTGAATCTACATACAATATCTACTAGGAATAATGATATTGTGTCCACATTATGTGATATGAAATACTCGAAATCAAGTATTTCCCAGCCCAAATCAGTATTAAACAGCAACCAAATTTCTGTTTCCAGCAGTAAAACAGCAGCCAACAGAGGAAAAATAGGGAAAACGGAGAGAAGGCTCGAGAGAAATCACACCAAAATATTTGATATTAATGGTAAATGCAAGAAAAACCACAAGATACAATTGATCCTCAATTCGAGAGGAGGATCGATCTCTCCCAAATCTCTAGACGTCGCTAGAGCCCAAAGAAAACCCAAATCTAAGAGATCTCAAATTTCAGCCAAACTCAAGATGCTCCAAGCCTAGAGAAATCAACTATTTAATGCATACAATTCAAAAGGAATTCCCTAAACAGTCCCTACAATCAATTTCTCTCCTAAACTTCCTCAAAAACGCTTCCTAAAATGCTCCTCTTGAGCGTTCGGCCCGCCCGATCTCCGCAGGAGGCGGAGATCACGCAACATTTCGCGAACTGCCGGTCCCGTGCGGACCGGCTGGACCAATCCAGTTGACCGGTCTAACAATACTCCCCTCCCAAAAATCCACCTTGTCCTCAAGGTGGAAATATGCTCGTGTTCCCGCGGAGATGACCATCCTTGAGTTGACTGAAAAACATCACTGTATTGCTGAACCAAGGGTTGCACGGAAGGAGGCACATCCCCTCCCTCTTCCAATATGATCGCATCCAGCCTGTGTAGTCCCACCAGATAATCTTCCCCCACCTCTTGTATGTCTCTAATCATGGTCTTAAGTGATGTGATGGCTTTGGATAACCCTGCATCTCACCTTATGACCACCCTTCTTCCATCCACCATTAATTCCATCGTGAGTGCTCCCCAATTGTCCTTGGTTTCCCCCAAGGTTTGCAACCACTTCATCCCCAGGATGACATCAGTACTTCCTAACTCTAGTGGGAGAAAGTCCTCCCTTGAATCCCCTGGATGGTCAACACCACTCCTTTACAAATTCATTGGCCTTTCTCCACCTTCTCTGTACCCATCATCACCCCATAACAACCGGTGTCCACCAATTTCACTCTCAGTTGGTTAACGACCTGAGTGGAAATGAAATTGTGAGTAGCCCCACTATCAATTAGCACCACCACCTCACGGTCAGCTATCTCTCCTTTCACTTTCATAGTGTGACTCGGAGTGAATACGATTACAGAGTTCAGAGAGACTTCTGCCACATCCAGGTGCAACTTTTCCTCCTCTTCAGATCTGCTCCCCCCTCCCTCCCTCCTCATCTTCCTTGTCTTCACAGACAAGGAGAACCTGAAGAGTTCGGTCCTTGCACCTATGCCCCGGCATGTACTTCTCATCACATCTGAAGCACAACCCCTTTGCCCTTTTCTCCTGCATCTCCTTCTCTGTCAGCCTCTTGAAATTTTCCCCACTCCCTCCTCCTACTGGCTTCTCCCGGGTGGTCTCATTAATGTTGCCTGATGCAGGCCCCTTGGGTGCTAGAAGAGTGGTCGTCGTCCTGTAAGAGCCTCCTGAGAAGTTCCCTCGAGTCCCTCTTTCAAACCAACTGGGCCAACTCCATGGCCTTTCCCAGGTTCCTCGGCCCCAGTACCCTGACTGCTGTTCAGATCTCTGGTTTCAGCCCCTTCATGAAATTTAGGGGTGTCAATTCGGGTCAACCCGCTGGGTTTGGGTCGAACTCGACCCGACCCGTATCTAAACGGGTCAACCCGAACCCGACCCGTTTTTACAAACGGGTCGGACATTTCAACCCGGACCCGACCCGGCCGGGTTGACCCGACCCGACCTGCGACCCGGCAGCGTTCTTCCAATCTCTTTTTTTTTTCAAATTTGGCAAACGTGCTCTCAAAATTGATCCCACCTTGAAGGGACTGGAGACAGCTGTGCAGAAACTTGATAAAGTTGCAATAACTGGTGTTGATACTTTCCTTCATCTTGTAAAACACGCAAAGCAGGAGCGTCAGAAGCAGCAGCTTGAGCTGCACGGAGCACGTGAAAAAGATCCTTGCCTAAAAATGATCTCATTGGGCGGAGCAAGGATATGGAGCTTGTCATGGAGTGGCTGAGGAATCCATCAAATGAGCATCGGGGAACTTATTTGTACAGAAACATTTCTTTATTTTTTTAAATTAAACGGGTTTTCGGGTTGACCCAGTAACCCGCCGGGTCAACCCGACCCGACCCGTTTTATCAAACGGGTCAAATCTGTGAACCCGAACCCGACCCGTTTATCAAACGGGTCGGGTCCGAGTCGGGTTGTCGTGTCGTGTCAAATATTGACACCCCTAATGAAATTCCCTTCCAAAGCTGACTCTGAAATGTGATCCAATCTGCTAGCCAAGTACTCAAATCGATCCCGATAATCTGTCACAGTCCCTTCCTGAGTCAAGGCAAAGAATTGCTCATAGAAGTCTCCTCCCCCGTCAATTCGGAAACGCTCTAATAAGCAATCTTTGAACTCTCTCCAGCTCCGGATGGGCTCCCTCCTGTCACGCCACTGATATCATGCCAAAGCTTTTCCTTCCAGACACAAACCCGCCGATGTCAATTTTTCATCCTCTATTAAACCGTTGACAGCGAAGTAACGCTCCACTTTGTAGATCCAGTCATGGCCGTCTTCACCCTCAAAGACGGGAATCTTCAGCTTCCTCACCCGTGGGTCTCCTCCGTTTCCCCGGTACCCTCCATAACCTCCCATTCCTCGAAGGGGAAGAGTTCCCCACCTGTCTCGTTCATCCCTCCGACGATTATACTCAAATCCCTCTTCATACTCTCCTCTCCTCCCTTCAAAATCATCACCTCGACGCTGAATTCCTTTAAATTCAGCACCTCGACGATGACGTTCCTCCCTTCTTTCTTCAAAAACCGCCCCTCGACGCTGAATCCTTTCGAATTCAGCACCTCGGCGATGAATTTCTTCCCTTCCTCCTTCAAAATCAGCACCTCGATGTTAGATTCTTTCAAATTCAGCACCTCGGCGATTGAAGTCTTCCCTTCTTCCGACCAAATCAGCCTCCCGTTGGTCGTATCCCCTACTCATCTCCTCTCTAGAAAGCGGTTCCAAAGAGGGCATGTCGTTCTCCTCCTCTAGGATCTCCACCTATGAATTTCTCCTCCCCCGCAAAGGGTTCGGATTTCCTCCCATGCCACGGCTGTCGGTGGTCTCTCTTACTTCTGATGTCGCCCGATTAGTCTTCATTTCAATTAATTTCTTCATCATTTCTTCCATCGCGATGAACTTCCCCTCCAACCTTTCATTGTTGGAGGTGATTTGATTTTGGAAGTCGAAGAATCTTGCCTCCAAATCGGATTTCAATTGTCCGACTTCGCCTTCCAAGACGTCTACTTTCTTTCCGGCCATCGTTCTTCCCAAAAAACCCACTTCCGGAAGCCGAAAGCTCGCTGAAAATTAGGGATTTCAGCCGCCTAAGGTCCCCAATCGATGCTCTGATACCAATTTGATAGGAAATACTCAAAATCAAGTATTTCCCCGCCCAAATCAGTATTAAACAGCAACCAAACTGCTGTTTTCAGCAGTAAAACAGCAGCCAACAGAGGAAAAACAGGGAAAACGGAGAGAAGACTTGAGAAAAATCACACCAAAATATTTGATATTAATGGTAAATGCAAGAAAAACCACAAGATACAATTGATCCTCAATTCGAGAGGAGGATCGATCTCTCCCAAATCTCTAGACGCAACTAGAGCCCAAAGAAAACCTAAATCTAAGAGATCTCAAATTTCAGCCAAACTCAAGATGCTCCAACCCAAGAGAAATCAACTATTTAATGTATACAATTCAAAAGGAATTCCCTAAAGAGTCCCTACAATCAATTTCCCTCCTAAACTTCCTCAAAAACGCTTCCTAAAATGCTCCTCTTGAGCGTTCGGCCCGCCCGATCTCCGCAGGAGGCGGAGATCACGCGACATTTCGCGAACTATCGGTCCCGTGCGGACCGGCTGGACCGGTCCAGTGGACCGGTCTAACATTATGATTATGGATTCCAAAGATAACATTATGATTATGGATTCCAAAGATAAAGTATTCATTATTTAGACAAACTTGTTTGTAATAACTCATGGACTACTTTATAAGAATAACAAAATATAGGTCATAATATGCTTAATAAGCACCCAATGCTAAATTTGTCCATCTCATATGTTCAACACAGACATTTTTTATGAAAATCTACATGTTTACTCTCGTTGGAAGTGTTGCATTAAGCAATGATTTAGGAAAACTTTATTTATTTTATTTATCATTATAACATGTCATGGTTTTTCGACAAGCTCTACACTGGTTGTCGATTACCTAACACATCTCTCTACTTTTCTCATCCAAAACTTGAGACCCAGCAACGGCCCGGCAATGGCAGTGTTGGCCTGCAATGCTTTATGGCACAGCATGTTGGCCATTAAAAAGAAGCATACAATTAAGTTAAGTGTTGCAAAGATGGAGAAGCTCAGGTGGATGAATAGCTTTACTCTTAGAGATAGAATGCAAAACGAGCATATATGTGAAAAGATTGGAGTAGCTCCAGTGGCAAATACAATTAGAGAGAGTAGACTTAGATGGTTTGGTCATATATAAGTACGCTTTCTGATGACCCGATTAGGAGAGTAGATGTATTAGATTTGGCTATGTTACGAGAGATAGAGGTAAAACTAAAAAGACTTGGTTACAAAAAATCATAAATGGCCTTTTTTATTAGATTTAAATGAGAATTTGACTATTAACAGGACACAATAGAGAAAAAGGATTCATGCAGTCAACACCGTTTAGTAGGATAAATGCTTGATATTGTTGTTGTTGTATTTATCATTCTAACAGTTTGGGACAAGTATGTGATGATGGCCTTCAGAAGGGGATGCATTTATTATTTCCTAGCATTAGGTTAGTCTATATGGCTTGTTATGAGGTCAGGTTGATTTGGTTCTTATATATCCTCAAGTTTAATTACATATGGATGCATATCAAAAAACTAAATTCATTCAGGTCAAAATTTATCAAATCAGGTAAATTTATGCAAGACTCCTACACATTCTCTTGTTAAGGATATTGCTAGTATTGCTAAATTAGTGCTGATGAAGATTATTCTAACAATTCTTATGATGATGTTGCTTATGATGCTCAATAGTAATGAAACTAGCATTTCAAATGATGGAATGAAAGAACTATTCCCATATTTACAATGGGAAACGCTTCTACAATATACATAGTTGCACAAAAAATTAAGAGTAAAGCCTCCATATCATACATAACTAAACAAGATTTATTTTTAAATCAAAAAGGAACAAGAGCCACCAACAATCCCTCTTTGGTTTCATCACTATTGCTAAGTTTGGTATGTTATTATAGGATGGTTATAATGTTCATTGCATGAATAATTTTGTGCACAAGATTTTATGTGGCTATTTAATTTCTTAATCTTCCAAAGAATTAATATATGAATTTGATGGTATCATTGATGTAGAACGGAAATCGCTTTGCTATGGAAGATGGACAAACTCCAAGTATCTCCTCACAAAATTTGAAAAGTCACTTCAGGAAATCTGAAATTTCATGGTGTTGTAGTGGAAACAGTCCAGCGAAAACTGTTGGACAGCAGTTTGATCTTCCCAAACAGCAGTTATTAGGCTTACTATTACTGGAGACGTGAGAGCAAGGGTTGGAAATCCTTGCCGGCAGTCTTAGAAAATAGCAGACTCCATGTGGGAGGAGTTTGGGTAGGGTTTAGTGTATAAAACCAATGGGAAAACCTGAGAATTTCAGCCAGTAGCAGGTAATGTTTTCCAAGCTATTATCACAGGGAGATCAAGCCCTAAGAGAGAAATTTCTAAAAGAAATTTCAATAGGGAGGCTGGCGGGTACGTGAGAGTGGAGGCTAGGAGGAAATAGATTAGAGCTTGCCTGGGAAAGCTCGGACAGCACTCAGTTCATGGGAAATTTCGGAATTAATGTGAGAAATAGAAAGTAAATAGAGTTGGAGAATTCGGGTAAGGGCAAGGCGGGACCCAAGGGAATCTGAGGGAATTCAACTCCTGAGGGATTTCTAACAGATGGACGGTGGGAGGGAAAGGTGATTAGAGAAATACTTAATTGGATCCAAAAATGAATGCCAATTAATGTTGATTGGAGGGGAATAAGGGGCCGGCCATGAGAGAGGGGAGAGAAAGGAGTCCAAGTTCAATGTATGTGATCCCCAATGGAGTTAATCACATTTAAATCAAATCAGATTTTAAATTCATATTTGATTTAAATTAAGGTTGCTTCCTAATAAGGGGTTATTTTCATAGGAAGGCGTTTGAAATTCAAAATAGATTGAGTCCCAATAATGAATCTTTCCTAAATAGCATGGATGTATTTTAGGAAAGTAATTATGGGTAATTTGATATTTGAATTTCAAAATCTATGAGGGATTTGGAGGGAATTAAATTTGAAATCTTGATTTCAATTAAGCAATTCTCAAAAATAGATGAACTAAATTAGGAAAGAATTTGAAATTTGAATTTGAATAATTTCAAATTCAAATCAATCCCTAAATTAACCCAACCAAATTAGGAAATCCCAAAGAGGGTGGGAGGAGGAGTTCGGTCGGCGGCTACGGAGGTGGAGCCGGCGGCATGGGGGGTTCGGGTAGGGTGGTGTGCCGTGAGGTGGAGAGGGTATGAGGGATTTCGGGTGGAGGTGAATCCGGTGGCCAAACGAAGATCGGGAAGAGGAAGATGGAACAAAACAAAAGATATAAGATAAAACGAGAGATGCAAAGATAAAACCACGAACCTGGCCGTCTCCAAGGTTGGTGGGTGATACGATTTCCATCTCCAAGGGATCTCAAATCACGATCCCGGACCCATCCTGCGGCTAGTGACAACTTCGATTCCTTCCCAAAGGACTCTCACTCTCGTTCTCTCCCAAGAACACAAGTGTGGAACACAAAATTTTCATATCCATTCACCATCCATTACAATAGCTTAAGGCCCTTATTTATAGGCCCCAATATGAGAAAATTCGAAATTACAAAATTGCCCCTTGGGCCATAACACTCAAACAAACTATCCTAGGGGTAAAACAGAAAATACATTAATTTAGAACTAAAATTCAGAAAAATAAATCATAATAGAAGGTTTAAATGATAGCCGTCGATTTGCGACGCCTCCTGTGATAGATGCGCCAAATCTTCGTACCGATGTCCGCATCAATCATACTAATCGAATCTACTAAGTTAAGAATTATGAGCCTAAATAGAAGTTCAGAGCCATGTAAATTACAAATTTTGGATCAAGCAAATTTTTTTCAAGTTTTCAATCATATGTGTACAAGTTGGATGCATATGAGTGTGACAACCAGTATCAAGTCATTTTTCTTCTACCAGAATGAGGCCAGAATTTCTTAGGTAAATTCTTTCCTTGGCTTAATTTCTTCAACATATTTTGATATTGGCTTGGCAGCGTTCCTGATTGTCCAAATTTGACACAATTAAGAATCTGTTTATGGTGATTAAATTATCATTACTAATTGATTAGCATGGTTTGAATTTTTAGCTAATTTCTTCACATTTATTCGATCATTACATTACCATTTGTGTTCTAATTCTCATATTTGCAATTAAAGAAAGTAAATTGTTGACTCATTTAGGGGTTGTTTGGTTGGAGGAAATGTAAATGCAATACATAATAAATGCTTTTCTTTTTAACTTTTTGGTGTTTGGTTGGCCACGAAAGTAAACTAATTTCTTGATGTATTTGGAACTCCCGCTTTAGTTCATTTTTGGCGTAAAGTACATTTTTGCTTCGGAAAAAAACCAATCGTTCAAAGCCTTTCGAGAGTGAACTTCAGAGCTACTTTTGATCTCATAATGGGTACATATTTACTAATATAATGCTCTCTAATTAGTATGCTTATGGTGGTTAATGAAATTTAAAGACATTTTAAAGCTACTTATCGAACATCATAAACCCCATTTATCTTATTAATAAGTTTCTAAAATGAAAAAAACAATAACATAAGCAAATATTATAACAGCTAGGTATCATTGCTTTAAATGCCTTTAGCTAATTTCGTAAACTTCAGCAGAGCAGAAAAAAGCCAAAGTGCACAAACCTTCTTGTCCAACAGAGGTAGCCCTGCGCTCGTCCCTATACCTCAAGTTCATAAGAGCATTTCCCGGAGTAGGTTTGTCTACCCAAATTGAAAATCTCCAGATAAGAAACTCAAGAAAAGCATCAAGCTCCGCCTCGTATTGAAATAGGAACCCTGGCTAATTCCCAAACAAGTAAAAATAGTACAATTTAAACTTCATTCAAATAAGACAACAAAACTACAGGAGATTGGTAAAAAAAAATGCACCTTCAATAAGGAAAAAACTTTAACAAGCTGTTCCTTCAGCATGGCTGACATTTCCACATCCAACCTTGCAGCATCAAACTGGTTCACTTTGGATATTGAAATTGGTATTGGTGGCCACTAACCAACATTAAAAAGTAAACAAACAACAATTCTTTCTCAATGCCGTCATTGAACATCTAAGTGAATAAATTATAAAGCACTCGCAAAAACCCTAGGCATATCTTGCTAGTGCACAAGAATGATTAGGCGGGAAGCAATAAATCATCTAGGAGCAGAAAACCGTGATAGCCACGGCGTCAGAAGACAAAGAAAGATACAACTACCTGGGAAGATTCGCGCAAGGACTTCCACCTGTGAAACAATCTGTGATAAGCATCAGTCCAAGCAATTTCTGGGGGAGGATCCACGTTTCCAGTATGAGAAGAGGAGGCCGAAGAGGAAGAAGAAGTTGCAGCTAGGGTTCCTTTATCCATTGATCGCGAGCGTTTGTCTTCTGCTTCTTCTCCTTCGCGCAAAATAAAGAGAAACGTGGAGACGGGAGAGGAAAGCTCTCACCGGGTAAGAGGACGCGGCCGCTATTTTGTACTTCATCAGTGGACATTTTGGTCAAGGGATGATAAAAGTGTATTCTCGTCATGTAATTGTTAGGCCAAATTTATTCGGATCGCATGCTTTGATTCAGAACGCGTTCCACATTTTATATCCAATCATAAGTATATTTAAATGGGGAAATTATTTTGTGAGGGCATCATACGGTTTGGAAACTAATCAGAACGTGTCACATCACCGATACACAATGATAATAAGCACCGGTACCAAGCAAAAAATTGATATGCCACATTCCAATTGGTCTCCAGATGTCGTCTGATATCTGCACGGAATAATTTTTCATTTAAATGGGACGGTTTTTCTACAAGTGATATAAGGGTGGTAAAAATAAACCATCTTTTTAAGAAAATAGTTCATTTCTATGATTAAAATATAAAATTTTATTATTTATTATGAGTTAATGAATCAATTAAGAAGTAGTATATATATCATATCAATATTGATATATCATAAAAAATCATTTAATTAGCATGAATTAAATTCATGACTACTCAAGCTCTAATTTTAACAAGCTTCTAGTCGTATTGATCGTCTCAATGGGACAAACTCATTGACATCATTGGTTATTTGAGTTAAAATCAATATAAATTAAGCCTTTGAAGCATATTTGAAAGTTTAAGGATATTGATTGAATGATCTGGTAGACTCCAATTCATTCAATATAGTCAAATCAAGTAGCTATATAAGATAAATCCAATAAGCTCAATATCATTCAATTATAAGACCATTAAGATACTCAAATGCTAAATAAATGGCCTATGATCAAAGTTAACAGTATGAACTTTTTTATGAGTGATATATTATCAAAAATTTATCTTTGATCGGGCACGAATCTCGAGGCAAAATCATCCTGGAAACTTCAAAAATTAAATATGGGATCACCTGAACTTCAGTTTCAGCAAACTTATAGTCAAACTGAGTTTCTCGGAAATACAAACCCAACGACACCAAATTCAACTCAATCCAAGCCCAAATGAGTCCAAATCAAGGACCCGAAGCGTTGTTAAAAAGTTCGTACCACAATTTGAGTTACCAAACAGTATATGAATTTGACAAACTTATAGTCAAATCGAGCGGCTCGACGAGACAAATCCAACGAGCCCAAGATCGCTGAATTCCAAAGTCATTAAGACCTTCAAATGCCTGATAAACAGTCCATGTTCGAAGGATTCAATATCGGTCGTTCATCCAAACCACTCTATATTTGCCCATGATCTCTCGTCTATTTACAGGCTATGCCACCCCATAAAATCTATAAATAAACCCCTCATTTCTCTTGAGAGGGGACTCAAGCAAGAAAAAGATAAGAGAAATAGAAGAAGAAGAAGAAGAAGAAGAGAAAGATAGGAGGGAATAACTCTTCCTCGACCACCGCCGGAGTTCTGCCCGATGACGGAATTCTGCCGGACTTCCGAATGACGCCAGAGTTCTGTCCGACGCCCAAGCGACGCCAGAGTTCTACTTGACGCCCAATTGACGCCAGAGTTCTGCCTGACGCCAGAATTCTGCTCGATCTCCAAGTGACGCCAGAACTCTGCTCGACAATGTAATTAGATCTCCATCCGGAAGTGAAGCATTGTAAACTGATCATCCTAAATTTTAAGGACGAATCAGCCTCTTATACTTCAAACAAATAATAGTGGAATTATTTCAACTAGGCATGGCCCCGTGGTTTTTTCCCTTTCCAGGGTTTTCCACGTAAAAATCCTAGTGTTTCTTTTTTTTCCTTTTTTGTGTGCTGGATATCCGTACAATGCTGAGACGGAAATTTACTAACTTTATCGCCGCGTATATTCTAGCCAGTAATAATGTGTATTTTGAATTTTGATTAGATTTATATAAACACCCCTCTTAAAATTGATTGTACTCCATTTTATACGTAGAGGCGGCTAGAGAGCTAAAAAACCATGTTATAATTTATAGAAATCGGTATCAGCGACCACCATTAGCAACCATCATCATAATTACTTGACTAACATCATCCAATTATTGTCGTATAACTACAAACATCCAACGTTCTTATTGAACTTCAAATTAATAATTACTCGATAATTGTTCTCAATTATACAATCACATCTTCTTCAATTGAGGATAAGAGTGATTCATATATCTATAATTATATAGTGGATTATTCAAACTGAGTCAATCCCCATGATTTTAATCTTTTTGAGTTTTTCATGTAAAAAATTCTTGTGTCTTTTTGCAATTTTGATATGTGCATGTCAAATATTATACACTCTCCTTATCACGGTAGTTATCTACCATGTAAAAAAATATACATAATTATTAGGTAATAAAAGAGGAGAGCTTTAACTCAGTATTACCCACAATGTCTCAATTAGAGAAATATGCCCCAAAGTTTTGTTATGGCTAAAAAGTCCTTTGACTTTTAATAAACATAGCAAGAACCCTCACTGAACTGTTACATAACTTCAATCCTTCTTCTCATCACCTTATTTATTTCTAGTGATTATAGAGTGTGCATCTTCAGCCGATGCAAAAGTTCTCGATGATATTCTTTATCTATTCACGACCTTTGAAGGTTAGTGATATTTTTTTAATTTGTTTTTTTTTAATAATTGAAAATAGGATTATCACTCTAAACCCTAAATCCCTTCATTGTTAGACTTTAGTTTATGTGTTAATTATCATGTTAGATTCATCTTCCAACCACATTTGATGTTAGAATAATTTGTAAATCACAATCGATCAATAATATCAATCTTTGAATTATGATTGAATGTTATTGGCACAACTTATAAGATGATCAACTCATTCGATGAATATTCGTAATATAGTCAACCCATGATTGAGCTAAAATTGAATCATCTTCAACTCTAATGTCCGGTTTAAATTGGTCTGTTCAATTGAATCGACAAGCCCGAAATTATTTGTAAAGGTCAAGGTAAGAAAATTTGAAGGAGAAAGCGGAATATTTGGACTTGGAAAGTTTCTTCACAAGAAAGTGTAAGTAAATTATCTTTCTTATTCTTTTATTTTCCGTTCAAACTAAAAGAAAGAAATTTTTATAATCTCTTAATTAAAGATACAAATATTGTTGTACAAAGAATTGAATTATAGAAAGCTTATATTCGATGATGAAAGAAGGAGATTTGTAAAGAAGGAAAGGAAATCTTGATGAGGTAATTATTAATTTTAATATAATAAAAATGTTGTGATAAATTAGAGTCATTTAATGTTATGATTAATCATGTTCAATTAGGTAAAATTTTTATTTAGAAATGTTTGAAATAATTTATATTATCGTAAGGAGAATAGGGATATACTTGATATTACTTTGAAGATATAATTGAGTACTCCAAGTTGACTTTTTATATTAATTAAGATCTCATTCATGTTATTTGAACGGTGGAAGATCTTCATAATTGAGTTGAAACGAGTGTTGAAAAATTCATAGCAAAGATTAAAATTTGGAAAGAGGAAGAGGATTTGGACGTGTATATGTTTGAAAATGTATATATGATGTACAATATATAAAGATATATGAAGGATTTATAATATGTAAATGAGAGCACAAATGAAAAAGGGAAAATGTATATGCATACCAATTACAGGAGTTCATGTGATGCCCCAGGCATCTATAGTGAAAGGATTCTTCTGACAGTCTTCTTATTTTTTTTTTCTACATTTCTCGCTCAGATCATACAAACATCCAGAATGATAATTGCATAAAAGAAAACAGATACATCAAAATACTATAATTCACATTAAGGCATTTCATATTTACAATACAAAAGTAGGGTCCAAAAGAACATGTACAATAGCCACTCGAGCTACAAAACAATGCATGAACCAAAAACTACGAAAAACTATACTAGCGTCTAAAAGAAGCTTCACGTGGGAGGCTCTGCGCCTGAAATCATTAACCACATATAATAAGCTTAAATAGCCCAGCAGGTCACCAAAGCTTACAACTAAAATCAAAGCACGATACATAAGTAATATGCATGTCAATCAGTCAATCAATAACAATCACTTGCACATGATCATTGAATCTATGCAGATACGAAAATCAGAAATCAATGCATAACAGAAATCAATAATCAATGCATAAACAATTGAATCCAAAATCATCAGTGATAGAAAAGTGAACAGTAGAAAATATCTTAAAGCTCGATGAACCAGTACGTGCGTCAAATCTCTACAGTAGTCGTCTTATCATAACATCAACATCAGTCTAACAATGTAGTAAGAATCGTATCAAAACATACACTGCAAATTCCAGTTATTCAATTATCACTTGCTCAATAAATCATATCAGTGTATAATGCAGTACAGTGGAATCGGTAGTAGAACGTATGTATCAATATCAGTAAAATCCTGTGCGACATAAACGATATAGCTATAACAGTGAAATCGTGAGTAACAGTAATCCGGCAAGTAAACGATAAATCGCACAGTAACGATAACCCTCAGTAATAAATCCGTACTAGTAAATCCATCAAATCAATATCTATTATAACTTCAAATCAATCATATCAATAGAAATCAATCAGATAATTAATAAAGAAATCAATTGCCGGTCAATAGTATCAATCGTATGAAATCATATAAAACAATCAAATCATACATCGTTAAAAAGAGTTGAAATAAAATAATTAATCAATAAATCAAAATGCAGTAAAATCATATTAATACAATAAAATCATATTCTAGATCATAAGAGCTCCGTAAATCACATGTATCATTAGTATTCGTTGTATCACATGCCATAATATCAGTGCAATGAATCAGTAGTATCGGTGAATTAGTAGTATCTTGTATCTGTATCAGTAGTATCGGTGAAACCAGTAGTATCAATGAATAAGTAGCAGAACGGTAAAACAGTATCAATATCAATGAAATCATGCGGTAAACAGTAAACGCCGTAAAACTATTAGTAAATCCATTCAATATCAATAAATCCGTCATATCAGTAAATTCATACAAAAATCAATTAAATCCATTCATATCGATAAATCAGTAAATCCATACAGAAATTAAAAAATTGTTCAATTGCACAGAACTTAAAATATCCGGTAAATTTTCAGAAAATACTCAAATCCGTGCAAAATCATCATATTCAACAACATATCAAAGTTACGTGGTAAAGTTTCGTCAATACAAGATATGTACGTTTTTCGCAACAAAAAAATAAAACTGAGCAGAATAATACCAAACACGAAATCTTCAAAATCAAATAAGATTCGAATTTTCTACTTCGACGAAACAATTCTTCTAACTGCGTCGTCAGACGAAATACACATCGCGAGCTCCAAAAATAGCCTTCCTCTTCTCTTCCTTTCTCTTTCTCTCTCCAACTTTTTCTCTCTCTTCAAAATGATCCAAAATATTCTCAAATCAGATATTTATCAAATAGATCGTCCCGGATGATTTGCATTCGTCCCGGGACGATTTGCCCTATGACAAATCTCGTCTAGACGAAGTGTATTCGTTCGATGGACGATTTGCTCTCTGGACAAATTTCATCCGATGGTTCGTCCAGGCCTCGTACATTGTCGTCCAGATGAACCATACAGATTCTTCACAATTTTCTTCAGTTCGTCCCGTACTAAAGTCATTCGTATGGACTAATTGCACTAAAAAAATGCACTTCGGAGGGTTTACAGTTCACCCCCCGTATGTATGTGCTGAGGAAGCAACATACTCGAGCACGGTTAAAAGGAAATGAAAATGTTAGACCTATTGGTACATTTAAATGATGTTCACATGCTAATTGAAATATAAAATGAATAACTAACAAATGCTAATGAATATATATGATATGAAATGTATAAAAAATAATAAATGAAATTAGCTATGAAAATGAACTAATATATGTATAATGATATTATAATATATATATATATATATATTATATACACTAAATGATATAAGAATATAAATATACCAGTGTTCTATAAGTTTTAATATTATATAAGAAATGAAAAAAAAAACATGCATTGCATCTTATATATGGTTTGAAGGTTATTTTAGTAATGGTAATTAATCCATTGAGTTTATCATGTAAACTCAACCCATTCAACTAACATTTTTTAGGTAAATCTCCATAAAAATAAAAAAGCCTGAAAGGGAGGAGTACGCAATAGAAGATGACGCTCAAATGAAAACATTAATATATGATTGATTTAAACATTTTAGATTGAAAATGGTATCAATAGTTTATGGTAATTCTGTGATACTGGCTCTTCAGTTTTATTTGAGAAGTTGAATAAAAATTGTTTATGAAATTAAATGAATGTACATCCTTCCAACTTTTCGCTTTTGCCTCGTTAATTTAAGTATCCAGGCGGATCGTGGCATCAACATATCCTAAATTATTTTTTAACCTGATTTGAATCTTCTTCGACACTTCATCGATCGCTGTCAAAATATATTTGAATAAGAGATTATATAATTGAGTAAGGTTTGAATGAGTTTCATATAAGGCTTATTTGAGTCAAAATAAAAGGAAAAATACGCATTTTTATGAATTTTCCTTCTATAATGCCTATCTTTTGTTGAAATAAAAATTGCTTGCTAACTAATTTCAAAAGTTAAAACTTATAAGAATCCAATTATTAACTTTGATGATGATGATATTTATTATCGACTTACGTTCATGATCTCACAAGAAAAGTGAGTGTCTGAAGTATAATTCCTCATATGATTTACATCTTCAGTGCAATGAGATTATTAGTGCAGTTATATATAATAATTCATCAGACATTAGTTTATTTAAATTGGTTGTGCGTTAAAAGAACTTCCAAGACTTTGAAGGTGCGTTCATGAGAAATATATATTTGTGACTATTTGACTTCAAATAATTTCCTTATTAAAATGAATAAAAAAATGTTAAGAGATTTAATAGATTTCTGCCTCATATTTAAGAGAGCTTGCAAGTCATCTTATGCTACAAGTTATTTACTTAAATTTCAAAGAAACTTTATATGCTTCCAAGAGGGCTTTATTTTGCATAGTACTACTATCCTGCATGATGAATTAGTATTTGGCCACTTTTAGAGTATAGGAATTATTAACTGAACTTTGCAATTGATCAATAATCCATCTTTTATGGATAACTTTTTGGAACAAACATTTTAAATATTGTGAAGATTGTCTACTTTGTGAATTAAGAAAATAAATTATTAAACTTGAACTTTGCAAAGATGATCAATTGGTCCATGTCTTCATGGATAAGCTTGTGACATACATTACATGTGAAGATTTCCTATTATGTGAACTAAAATTCATTAGACAAATAGGTTGATAGCTGTCAAGGTTACATAACAAATCGACAAACAAATGCTCCTCCTTCCTCCTCCTAAAGGATATTTTATCAATTATTATAGTTATGATAGTGTTCTAAAATTTGGTTATGCTTGTGAATGAAATATGCATATCATTATTTTGCTTTAGAAGGATCTATAAACACAAGAGGATATTCGTTAGAACCTAGTATAGGATTCTCTTCTATCTTTTTTAAGCAAACACTCACCCATCTTACAATTGTGAAGGAGATTGTCCTTTTCTCAGGATTACCCATAGCGTAAATTTCTTTTCCTCATAATGCCATATCATCTTATCTTAAAATGGTGGTTGGATTCAAATCTATTCATAAATGCATCAAAAATTACAAGGTAATAAGGTCTAAACTAAGGCTTTGTTTGGTGTATGCTTTCTTGCTGCTTCTTAAAAGTGAATTTTTATATAAAAATTAAAATTTTATACAAAAAAATTTGGCTTTAAGAAACAATAAGGAAAGCCGTCCCCAAAACGAAGTCTAGGCTTCGTTTGGTGACGGCTTATCTCCTGCTTCTTAAAGTAGCTTTTTATACAAGAAAATATTTTCGAGAGTAATAAGAAAAGTCGTCCCAAACAAAGTCTAAGTCTTAACAAAAAGATATAAGAGAGAAAGATATTTAGATAGAGAAGCTCTATAAATTGCATTAGATTACTATCATAAAGTATATTATTAATGTGGTTAAAAAAGTTACATTAATGTGCAAATTAGCCATCTACTTATTGTTGTGTTTAAATTATTATAAAGAGTACATATTGATGTGCAAATTACCATCTACTTAAGGGTTGTTTTAACTTAATTTATAAAATAAAAACCTTCACTAATAGGAATATCTTGAATTCTAAAATAAGATCGCTCTAAACTAGCTTAAATGTGCACTATTATGCTTAAGTAAGTTATATTTTTTATATTAATTTTGATGATCTCAACATTATTAATTAATTTCCATAGTCAACCATGATAATATCTCTCCTTATATACAATATATCATCCTCATCTACCAATAAGCCCGAGCCACACCACCATCGATTAGGCTATTGGATGATTACAATAATCTTCTATCTCTCTAGGCTAACAACACTCTAAAAAATAGAAATAATAATCACCTTTGTGAGCCTTTAGATTAACTCCAAAAATCTTGCAGAATGTGCTATATGATAATTAGTTTAATAGATAATGAAAAGTAATAAAAATAATTAAATTTAAACATACATTGTTGTGAATATATGTACGTAGTGCAGATTAATATGCGCCTAAGGAAAATTATGAAATAAATTATAATTTTTCTTTATAATTGATGTTCTCTCTTCTCTAAACTCTAACCACCATGATACATCCACCGTAAAATCTTGGTCGCCATTTGCCAATACATCCTAATTCTTTTTTGGGGGCTAGTTTTCAAAAACATCAAAAATCAATTACAATTACGCCCCAACTGTCGATCACCATCGCTGCACTGCTTATCACCAACCACCACCCGTTAATAAGCTATCAATCGTCCATCACCGAACGTCACATTAAATGTGAACCACCTATCACACCCTTTTGCTAAAACAAACAAAAAAATAATAATAATCTCATAATTATTCTTTTACACTCATCTATACAACTCCAAAATATTCATTTTACACTTATTCCTTTTTTTTTTTGAAGCTTTAGCATAGCTCAATATATTTAAATAACAACTTTATGCTGGAATTAGGGTTAGTAAATAATGTTAATTATCT
Source organism: Dendrobium catenatum (assembly GCF_001605985.2). Lineage (NCBI taxonomy): Eukaryota > Viridiplantae > Streptophyta > Magnoliopsida > Asparagales > Orchidaceae > Dendrobium > Dendrobium catenatum. The sequence goes on along the minus strand of NW_021319525.1, from coordinate 672,770 downwards.
AATTAAAATTTAGATTTGTTAATTAAATTTTATTTGTAATATTTTAATTGAAGCCTCTTAAAAGAAATAAGCAGAAGGGACGAGGAATTAAAACTTAAGTTTTAATCAATTTCCAATGAATACTAAAATTTGTTTTATAATAAATTGATTACGATTAATTCTAATAAGTATTAGAACGGTATAAAAAAATCCGTTAACCAAAACAGGGATTCGAACCTAGTAAAAATGGTAAAGTCGTTAGTGCGTCACAGCAGATTCGAACACTGCGCGGCAGAGCCCAACAGATTTCGAGTCTGTCTCCTTAACCACTCGGACATATCGACAATACGAATTGCTAGGAATGTGTATTAATTATACATAATCATACTTTCAAGTATATGTTATCTAAAATATTAAGATTGTGAGGCTATCCTAGAGATTTAACAATAAATATCATGGTACAGAGTGATAAAGGAACAAAAAATTCTATATTAAATTAAATGTTAAAAAGTTTGAAATTTTTACTCTAGTTTATACATCATGTAAAAATTATCTTGTCGGGCACGAATCTTTAGGCAAAAAATCAAGTTTGGCGAAATTTTCTTCAAAAATTAAATTCGCGAGAGCATCTGAACTCCGATTTCAATAACTTACATTCAAAACGGTTGTCTCGGAAAATACGAACCAACGACGCCAAAATTCAACTCATTCGAGCCGCAAATGGGCTCCGAATCAAGGACCCGAAGCGCTATTGACAAAGTTCATGACTACAATTTGAGTTACCAAACGGCCTCCGATTTTAACGAGCTTATTGGTCGAATTCTAGCGGTTCGACGAGACGAATCAACGAGCCCAACGATCGCACGAATTCCGACATCAATTAAGACGCTTCAAATGCTATCAACAGTGCATGATCAAGAGAGTTTAATATCAGCCGTCCATCAAACCACTCCTCATTACACCCTGATCTCTCACACCTATTTACGGGCCTATGCGCGACTCCAAAAAATCTATAAATAGCCCTCTCATTTTTCTTGAGAGGGGACCCCCAAGCCAAAGAAGCAGAAGAAGAGAAGAAGAGAGAAGAAGAAGTTGAAGAAGAAGAGGAGGAGCGAGGAGAATCAGCTCCTCCCGACCAACCATCGGGCTTCGCCCGATACTCAAATGACGCCAGAATTCTGCCGACTTCCACGGGACGTACAGAATTAGCCCAAGTCCGACCGGAATGCTGAAATTCTTCCCAATTAACGACAGAGTTTCCCTCCTGATGCTGAAACTCCACCCAAGGTGATCTGGAGTTCTCCTCGGCCACCATCACGTCGGACTATCTACCCGACGTCGCGAACTTCACTCTTGGCCAAGTTCCTACCCGATGCCGGAACTCTATCGGTTATCGGACCTTTCTGCGGACATCTATGCCGCAAGGTGGATTTCTTTTCAATTGTTTGAATTTTCTACTTGACCCGTCCTCTGACGCTTCATCGTCAGACACAGTCCTTCCGACCTCCGTCGCCCGCTGACTACGCCTCCTTCTGACATACGTCGCCGCGACTACAGGTCTTTTTCACCTCTCGTCGGCCCGCCAACTACGATTCTTCTGAAATCTCTTCATCAAGACTATGGTCCTCTGCCACAAACACATCAGTAGTGACTCTTTGTTTCCCATCATATAATGTACTCTTATAAAATGTAACAATCAATCTAAAGCCTTCTACCCATAGGAATGGCCTCTTTTGTAATCAACTACAAGACTAGTGGTTCATTCAAATTGGCTAGGCCCATGGTGTTTCCCCATGTGAGGTTTTCCACATAAAAATATTAGTGTCTCATGTGGAATGCTATACACTCTCTCTTATCTGATTGCGTGCCGGATTTTCGTACAACGCATAAAGTTTAAACTATATATTTCTCTACCGCCGCGAATATTTTTGACGCAACAATAGTATTTTTTTCAAAGTAAAAATATATTACATCAAAATTTATGATTCTAATTTCCAATCAAAATATTATAGTTTTTTTACTACTAGTAATTAATTTACATAAATATTATATGTAATTTAACTAAAGTAATGTAAACCAAAAGTTAAAATAGCTCATTCCTTAGCAATTGGAGCATTAATATAGCACAATTGAATTGCAATGTAACTAAATATGTGCAATGACAAACACATGTGTGGCATTATTAATGAATGTCCTCTATTTGTAGGTTTTGTATTCCAGAGATTTAGTTTGAGCTTCATTTTGTTATATTCTATCATTAATAAAGTAATTTAAAAACCGAGAATTATTAGGGATGCAATTTTATTTGGGATAGAGGCAAACAAATCAATGCTCGGGTTGTAGTCAAATAACACATCAATCTTTAACATTAAACATATAGATAGAAAATTGTTGTTTGAGACTGGTGTGGCTGCAAGTTATTGAGTGAACCTCCGCAAAGCCTTTGTTATATAAAATCGGGTTTCGGCGTCAACCGAAACCTGATCGGACACAAACTTGCTTTGATGAGAACTCGACCATTTTTATAAATGGTCCAAATCTAAGAGCTTGAAACCCGACCGCCTCCGGTTTGGGTCAACCCAACCACGAACCCGCGAGGTGAGAGGAAGAGCGGCTAGGGCTATGTGCGTGGACTTATCTCCCTCGACTTCAGTCGCGGCTCACTAATCGTTGCCAATGTGTTTCATTCGCTGCGTTCGGTCACAACTTCAGTCTTTGCTTGCAAAGCTTTGGTCACTGCCTCTGCCTGCGGTGCGTTCTGAATCGTACGCGATCAACGACGTCAGCTTACAAACTAACAGTTGTTGGAAGCAACTCGATGAGATGACGCAGATTAGCTGTAGACAACAACGTGGATAGCAGTGAGTTTGACGCCTGACACCGAGTGGTGAGGAGACCAAGATGAGACTGACGCGGATTAGCCGGTGAGACGATGGACAGCGATGAAGAAATTAGACGGTTCCCGGGTCACCCAAGGTTGTTTCTCGGTCACTCGAAACTCGACCGGGTTTTACAAGCAAGTTGAAATCTAACTCAAACGCGTCCCGGTTTCAGGTTCGGGTCTAACCCCAAACCTAAAATTTTTGGTTTTGGTTCGAGTCTGTATTTTCATCGAGGAAAAGACAACAAGCACCCATTGAGAAAACACGACAAAATGAGGAATACAAAATTATTTTAGTTTGCTATATGGTAAAGAAGTATTAAAGCGAATCAAGCACAAAATTTCTCACAAAAAATTGAATATTGTATGAAAGCTTTACCTATGCCTACCAAGACTTGAACATGGATGGTGGAATCCATATAAACATCAATAAAGAAGCAAACAATAGTTGGAAATATTGCACTGACATGAAGAAAATGTTTAAGATATTCTTACACAAATTGCTCCTTTGGCTCTAGCGTGAGGATCTCTTCATTGGATGTTTAAATGTACTCTGCAGTCTATGGCATGTCTATGAGAAAGATTAACATCAGATTACAATGGCAAGAAAAAAAAAAAAAAAAAAAAAAAAAAAAAAAAAAAACAGTCTTTATTTTAAATAGAACTAATCTTACCAAGAGCAAACACAGCCTAAAGTCCCTTTAATAAAGCCTAAAAACTTCTCAATCAAAATCAAAACGCAGGATTCTAGAGAACATCAATATCAAAAAACACACAAAGCCCATTTTATGTACTTGTATGAAATAAAGTATAAATAACAAATCAACAGTTAAGAACCATTCGCTATTTCTATTTCGTAGATAAGAGAACATTAGTGAAACAAGAGAACGGTTCTTCGGTTGTTTATTTATCTGATCTATGCCATGTATCAATAAATGGAGGCCCAGAATTGTACAGTTACCACTTCCCTCTCAAACAAAGGCTCAAGCTGACTTCCAATTCAATAAAGTGAGAAGACAAATGAAGAGGAGAAGGCAAAGAAATGCTGTTATTTCAAGCTAGCACAGAGACTTTCGATTTGAAAAGAGGAGAAGAAGAAGGCATAAGAAAACCCTTTTAGGCCATAGGAGGTGAAGGCGATCCAAAGAAATAAATGGACTGAGCAGAGTTTGAAGAGGCACAAAATTAGACTGATACATATTAATTTAATTAATTAAAACACTTGTGGAGATTGTTTTAAAGGGTAGAAATGCTTTAGATGTAAAATTTCTTCCTACAAGCGGAAAATCTGAATTTAATAAACCTTCAAAGTGATGCTGAACAATTATATATGTAATTAATGCACATAAAATTAAAACGTAAAATTAAATAATATTTAATTAGTTTAATTAAAATGAAGGTTAAGGATTTTATTTAAAAATTAAAATGAATGATGAAAAATTTATTTATTGTTGGAACTTCGAATTACTTATAATAATTATTGATATATAATAATGATTTAAAGTTTCATTAATCATTGATTGGAATATTATATATGCTTTAATATTTAATTTATGTACTAATTTTCTTATAGCATCATTACTGGGCTTTACAAATTATTCCAACTATTTATATTATTTATTTTTGAAAACAAGCCCAATCTATTGCCAACGGACCTGTTATAATGCTGCTACAGAGACTGCCGGACTCACTGCCCACAATCAGCACCACCGGCGTGTGTTTCCCCCAAAACCTCTGCTCTCTACATTCTTCTTATTCCATCATCCATAATCGAATACCCGCCTGCTCGTCGCTGTGCAGTTCTGCCCGATTCCGAAGCGGTCCAGCCTCCGCCTTCATGGCGGCCTAGGTTTTTCCTAGCGTTTTCTGATACTGCTTCTTCACTCGATCATCTCCTGCGGCTATATGAGGATCAAGTGGGCTTGCGAATTGGTGCGCAGATCTCCCATCCGTTATCTCCTAAAATATCCATATATATATTTATGCCTAAAAATAACATGTGATATGGCCTGATCAATTAGGGCTTGCATATAGTATGTTTTAAATGTGGTATGTAAATTGCCGCGAGCCTTCCGTTTCTCTTTCAAACCTGGCCTTTGAACTTTCCCTCTTTTTGAGTTAGGGCATGCATGCTATTGTGTTGGTAACTGCTTTTTTGCATATTGATTTGCTGTTTCATTCACGTTTAGGAGATTTTGCGTATGCAATATAGGGCAAGTTAAATTTAATCTTTACGTAGATGTTTTGTTGTTTCTAGTTAAGCTTAGCTGTATGTCTTCCGTTTTAACAGGATAATTATTGGTATCAGTAATGTGGCCATCACTCGCATGGTTGTGCCTTATGTAAATGTGTGCCAAATCCATGACTGAGCGTTTCAGTCAAACAGATAATTATTGATCAATAATGTTGAAATATAAATGTTGATGCTCCATCAAAGGAGCTTGCAGTCACATAAATTTGAGATTAACTTTGGATTGGATTAGAGTTCATTCATCCAATTTGAAAATGAATAATTTTCACGTTTTTCACCTGGATTAAAATGCCTTTGACTAAGCAAGCTTTCACCTCACATCACACTTTCGGTGAGATTGATCAACTGATCCTGAATATGAGATCTTGGGGTTAACCACATCACTTCAACTAAACTGGTGTGGCTGACCAAATATGGATTTGGGGTAATTCTGGTTCAACCTCTTAGATCACGGAATTTATGCATATCAAAATGAGATTATCTCGTCTCT